>NW_011494735.1:7720490-7746317 GCF_000754665.1 Bison bison bison | reverse complement strand
GGGAGGGAGTGGGAGGAAGGGAAGGGGGGAGGGGGCAGGGCAGAAAAGAAAGAAAAGTAAAATTTTGGAGATGATTGATTGTTATTCACAGACATTTAACTTGCTATTTGTTAAAATATATTTTAAAGTCGCTGTAAATTGGGACTTCCCTGGTGGTCCGGTGGCTAAGACTCTGAGATCCCAAAGCAGGGGTCCCCAGTTCAATCCTACGTGTCAAAACTAAGACCCAGCACAGTCAAATATATAAATTAAAAAATAAATAAATACAGTTAATGTAAACTGAAAAAAGTTATTGTACTATCAGTGTATCCTCTCTGCTTCCCCACTGAAGTGATGCGAGTGGAGAGACAAGCTTCTGGAAGAATTTGTGCCCTGCATCCTTACATCATTAACCACCATGGAAACAGAACGCAGGGCTAGAGAGGAACCTCAAGTCCTGGATGTAAACCCCTCACCTCGCAGGTCAAGCAATGGGGCTCTGAGGTGAGGGACCTGCTCAGAGCCGCTCAACTCAGGAGTCAGGCCCAAATCTCAGGTCTTCTGATAGTTCTGGGTCGTTTCTGCTCCATGGGCTGTGGTTTTTGTTTCAGTTAAAATGAGTTTGAAACAGACCATCCACCATACAAGTATTTCCTCAACTCATTCTACCGTGCGAAACCTCACAGGGGACCCAACTTCCAAAGGCAAGGGAAAAATGTTGTCTCCTTTAGAAAATGCTCAAAAAGACAGGAAACTTGATAGCATAGAAATGTCACATTACCCTGAGAGTAGGAACCATCATGATTGTGTGAGTCCTAAAGAAATAAAGAAACAGATTCCAGTTAATTCCACACATGGCATGTGCTTTTGAAAAAAAGGAATTGAAAAATATTTTCCAAACGTTCTCACGTAGACTGAGTGAATCTGTCCTTTGTAACCTGAAAGTGATTTACCCTTGTGAAATCATTTGTGCAAATCTGCCAACGATATGAATGATTTTGTTTGTCTACTGTCTCCAAACTAATTGATCTTACAGACATTAGGCTAATTAAAATAGCCAGGCTCTTTGCAGAAAATCCACGAGCCCTCTTCATTGTGCTTTAGAGGTCAAGAAAGCAACTCTTGTGGAAGAGTCTAGAATACACTTCAATCTATTAAGATAAAGCCAAAGAATGTGTTTTTAATGCATTGATAAAAAATACATAAAAATATTTGGTATTTTTAGTCAGTCTCCAACTTACTCAAGGGTCATATCCCAAAACTTAGTGGGTAAATGGGTTGTCTGGAATTCAGAGTGCATTTTCCCATAGAAACAATGTCACCCATAGGAGTTAGTTCCCAGACTACCCTCTGAATGTTTTTTAACTCATAGTGTAGCAGACTGTTGGAGATTTTTAAATGATCACTTAAAATTGAATATTCTCAATTAATCGGCACAAAAGTAATTGATTGATTTACACCTTAGTTTAAATGCTGACATCTAGGAAGATTTGCTTCAGTTCTAGATTTTTGAGATAATAGATGGAGACTTTTGAGACATTCCTGTAGAAGCCTTTGGGATACTTTCAAAACGCTAAAGACAGATGATGCTAGACCTCTAGTTGCCTAATGCCATCCGATCATGTATGACAAAAGGGGAAGGGACTTTCTTGGTGGTCCAGTGGTTAAGACTCCACCTTCCAATGCAGGAGGCACAGGTTCAATCCCTGGTCAGGATAACTAAGGTTTTACATGCTGCAGGATGCGGCCAAAAAAGTAAATAAAAGTTTAAAAATAGAGATACAAGATAAAAATGAAAGTAAACTTTTGCAGGGGAAGGGGAGAGGGGAGCAGAAAGGTCTCTGGCCCCCATTCAACTTCCACCATCACAAAGGTAACAGGACAAGAAATGAGAAAGAAGGAAAGGAGAAGAGAGGTTAAAATGATGTACACGGAGGGTATGTACCTAAGCAGTGAACAAGGAGAGATGAGAGATGTCCTGTCGGGAAGTAAGGTACACACAGGGGAGGGAAGGGAATATTGGTCTAAGGGCTTTCTGTGTTGTTCTTAAAATGGTACTGCTGGCCCTGGGCCTCTGTGCGACTGTCCAGAAAGTTCAGAAGGGAAAAGGACCACGTTAGGGGTAGTCTGTTTGTGATTGTACACCCCTGGTGCTGAGGATATTTGGCAAACAGATGTTCATTCTTCAGGGGCAAGAATTATCTGACTTAGGAAGAACTGGCTTCCCAGTTTGAATCTGTCCACATCTACTGAGGATCTGAGTGTTCCAAGAACTGGGGACTGAGAACCAACTGTAGAAATTATTATACCCTTTACCTTGTGGAGCTAATCATAGCTAACATTTATGATTTGTTTTTACTCATGTAATCTTCACAATGACCCTAAAGAGTAGGCGTTATTATTACCCCATTTTACAGTTAAAGAAACAGAAACAGAGAAGATAAGTAAATAGCCTGCAGTCAAATGGTTAGTAAGTTGGTGGCTGGTGTTTGAATACAGGTAGTCAGAATATGGAGCTTACACTCATGACCACCATGCTATCCTCTGCCCCTCTGATCAACGTTCTCATCTCTTTGTGGCATTCGCTCCTGCCCTAATTCCATCTAGATTTTGGAATGATTCAGAAAAGTGGCTGTGTGTAAAGGCTGGAGATGGAAGAGGCATCCAAGATCAGGCTTTTAGGCTCCGTTAAAATTCTATAGCTACTGTGAAGAAAGTTGCATCCCCACAGAGAACATGTCAGACTTGGAAAAAAAATTATGACAAAAGGTCTCCAAAAGGACTTCTGAATCTTGGGTTTTATCTCATTCCACAAGTCAAAAGTCAGTTTCCTAAATCAAAGAATAAAACCAAGGACATCTTTATCAAGTATTGCTTTGACATCACTCCCCTTTGTATATACCAGACAGACACTCCCATTGGCTCTTTAAATAATTTTTCAACACTTCTGAACTTTGGCTTGGAGACCTTCCTTTGAATGAATTTACCTCCCTAGACATCCTAGCTCATATTTTTTTTTTTTTACTTCAATCTGGCAAAAGTTATTATCCCTCATAAAACTTTACCCTCTCTCTCTTCTCTAAGCCATCATATAAACCATTCCTCCTGATTATACACTCCTCTTCTCAAGCCATATTCATTATGCTGTCAAATTTCCATGGAGGTTAATCTACTAGTGAGATTTTAGGTGGACTTCTGGGGCAGAGTATGCTCAGAGTGGATGGAGTTCGGGCTCAGGATCGGCCAGTGCAGGTTCAAATCCCAGTTCTGCCGTGCACATGCTGTGCCGTGTGGGCAAGTGATGGTGGTGGTGGTGGTGGTTTAGTAGCCAAGTTGTGTGACTCTTTGCAACCCCATGGACTGTAGCCTGCCAGGCTCCTCTGTCCGTGGGATTTCCTAGGCAAGAATACTGGAGTCAGTTGCCATTTCCTCCTCCAGGGGATCTTCTCAGCCTGCGTTGGCAGGCAGGCTCTTTACCGCTGAGCCATCTGGGACGCCCAGAGCAGGTGATTGAGCCTTTCTAATTCACTGTTTTCTCACCTGTAAAATGCATAGGGTACTTCTGGTACTGGCATAACAGTTGTTCTGAGAGTTGAATGAGATATTACCTATAAAGAACTTAATTCTGTGTAAACATCATAAAATTCAATGAATGCTAGCTCCCACTTATGACAGTTCTTTTGGAGGGCAAAATAATTGGAGATGGATACAAAGAGACATTCGGCTCAGCATTTTTACAAGAGTAAAAAATTAAAAACAATTTTTGCCCAACCGTAGTTGAATATGTGGTGCTAGAGGTGAAGAACCCACCTGCCAATGCAGGGGATGTAAGATGCGGGGTCGATCCCTGGGTCAGGAAGATCCTCTGGAGGAAGGCATGGCAACCCACTCCAGTATTCTTGCCTGGAGAATCCCATGGACAGAGGACCCTAGCTGGCCACAGTCTATAGTGTCGCAAAGAGTCAGACACGACTAAAGTGGCTTAACACTAGCACCAGCTGAATATACAAATAGTCAGAAGTCATGTTCTGAATACTGGGATCTGTTCAGACTGTAATGGTGAGTTTTAAAAAACAATTAACCTTAAAACCTGTGGAATATGGTATTGGAGGGGAATGTATACTTAGAAAAAAGATTGGAAGACTATGGAAAAGTAAAGTATAATCATCTCCACAGAGATAATGTATATGAAGTGTGGGTGGGGATTGGGATTATGGGGGATTTTTTTTAACGTTTTGTACTTTTCAGTGTGTTCTAAATTTTGTACCTTTTAAGTTAGAAAAATTATATGCTATTGAAAAATACTGTATACATTTTAGCCCTCTCCAATGATCTCTTCCTGGTTCTAATTCATTCAGACATCCAGCTCATCCCCTTCCTTGACTGCCCTTCTCACTCTCCACAGATTTATGTGTCCTCTGCACAGCTGCATTTGGTTTTAAGTATTTGGTAGAGTCTGTGGTTGGTGCTTGGATATATTTATGTGGGTTCTCTCTCCCTCATCAGACTGCATTTTCACCAGAGTATCTTCCCTGTAATTGTGCACAGTGATTTGGAAGCTCTTTGTCCCAACTGCCAACTAATTGAGGTCACTGTAAATAATTCAGGGAGAAAAACAAACGTTTAAATTGTTTCGTTATTAGCACTAACATTTATTGGGAGCTGGGGTCCAAGTGTGAGAAAGGAGGGGATTACAGACCTGTTGGGAATCAGGCCTATGTCTGGAGACAATGTTATATATTTATGCAGGTACCTCATTTCCTCCCAGAGCACAGAAATATAATGTTCCCAAAGCCCATTGCATTGAGGAGGGGGTGACATGACAAGTTCTGACCAATCGAATGAGAAGAGAAGTGGTATACATACTTGCAGGCCTTAAATAATTTTGTGTATTTCTTCATGAAATCCTACTTCCCTTGCTGTCTGCTGGCTGGATGGTGCCAGGGTGACCTTGAAGGCTGGATAAACCAGGCCTCCACCACAATATGATGGAGCCACAAGACGGAAAGGACCTGGGTCCCCGAGCTTCTGCTTAGAGGCAAACCACCCAAGAGAACTACCTGAATAGAAACACCTGAAATGAACAGTGCTGGGGAGAAGGATAAGATTCTTAATTATACAATAGCAATGAGATTTGAAGATCATTTGTTTCTGCAATAACCCTAGTCCAACTTACAATAGAAAATCATATATAAATAGTAAATAATTCAAGTAATATATTCTAGGTGTCAAACAGTAGGCTATTTTAAAAAAAATTTGTCCAAAGCTTTACTTTTCCACAAGACCCTTTCTTCAGTTCTCTTAGAAATCTTGGTGAGTGGTAATATAATTATCCTTGTATCATGATTTAAGAAGTTGAACTTCATCCTTTGACATAAGCAAAAACCAAGTTTTTTCTGACTTCAAATATTGTGCCCTTTCCTCTATTGCATATGGCTCTTTGTCTCTGGGCATAAATATGGCTAGAGTTCATAGCAGTGACTAATGACTTAATTACTTATACAAAAGAAGATACTTTGCTTAAATTGTTTAGGCAGTATTTCTCTAACTTTGGTTCTATAAGAAATTAGTACGTGTCCCAAAAAATAGAGTTTCAAGGACAAATGAGTTTGGGAAACACTGGGTTAAATAAATGTGACCAAGAGTGTTCTATTTGCTGACAAGCTCTGAGTCTTGAAGTTATGATTCAGAAGCTCATATGGAGGTTGTATGCCATGCATCCCCAATGTATGACTATGGAACTCTCATGGTGCAGAAGTCACAGGAGTAGAGAGTGCCCAAACGTCCCCCATTTCTCCACTTTCTCTCAGAGTTTATTTCTTAGTGTTGGGGACAACAAAATTCTTGAACAAGCCCATTTAACCAAGATCAAAGGTAACTCCGAGGGGATTTTTAAAAGGCTTTTTGTTTTTAGTTTATTTCCAATGAGAACAAAGCACATTCATTGAAACTGGAAGATAGAAAATACAAATAGGGCTTCCCTGGTGGCTCAGTGGTAAAGAATCTGCTTGCCAGTGCAGAAGACACAGGTTCGATCCCTGATCTGGGCAGATCCCACATGCCGCAGAGCAGCTAAGCCTGTGCGCTACAATTATTGTGTTCTAGAGCCCAGGAATCACAACTACTGAGTCCCCACACGCCACAACGACTGAGGCTGGAGTGCTCTACAGCCTGGGTGCTGCAACAAGGGAAGCGACCACAGTGAGAAACCTGAGCACCACAGCTAGAGAGACGCCCACACAGCAATGAAGCACCACTTTAGCTAAAAAAAAAAAGAAAAAATTTAAAAGAAAAATACAACTGAACAGTAGAAAGAGATGCAAATCAACCAACTTCTATTCAACCCCACCAGCACAGTCAGCCTATGACAGTCACTACCACTGGGGGCTGCTGAGGGAGGGGAGAGTAGGATTTGAGGAAGGAGTAGATAATTTTATGAGGGTAACTAGCATTTAAAAGTCTGTGAGCGAGAACAGAAAAGATACAAGGAAATGAAGTCTCCTGTTCCAGGATGTAAATTGATCACATGTGGAGGGAGGGGCAAGAAGGAATTCCCACCTCGCTGTCCAGGGTGGGAATATCACGCAATGGCCAGGTGCAATAATCTTGACTTTCCCTCTATATTTTCCTTTTCCTTTTCTCTAGTACATCTGATTCTGGCTAAACAGGGGGTGGGGATGTTAGCCCTGACAAACAGCGATTTGATCCCACAGGGCAACTCCTATTGAAAATCAAGATAACATAAATATTTTCGATTCTTCAAGTTGAACCCAGATTAAGTATTTTGTTTTGTGGGTGATCTCTCTGTTCTTTTATTAAAAGAAGATTATTTTATGAGAGCTAAGAATATTTGCACTGCTAGCATGTGGAGAATTTAAAATTCCCAACCAACACATTGTTCAAGCAAATAAAAAGGACAGCAGAGTTTCCGAAAGGTAAGTTGAGATCATCCTAATTAGTTGAGACTCTTGAGCAGGGATGAACCCAATCTTGAAGTACTGGCTATTTCAAAATAGACCTTTCAACTTAAACAGGAAAATAAAATGTGTTTTTGAGCTGCAGTATTTGGAGCTTGGTTATGATTAAAGGTCCTGGAGGAGGAGATGGCAGATTTTACTGGGCTGGGCGGGTTTTCACCCATCATCTCTCTATGGGAAATTTCATGAAAATATTCAACTCCAATGTCCAGTGAAAAACATTTGGCCCCAGGGAATCAGTGAAAGCTAACTTTTATAGAGTGAATCCCATCTGGGACCAGAAGAATTAAGAAACAGAGGAATAGCATACCAGTCACATGGTACAAAAGTTAGTCTTTCAGCTTATAATCAGTCAATTCCTCCGCGTTATGCTTTTCTTGATTAAAGCTACAATACAGAATCAATCAGATGAGGGTTGGTAGATTTTCACTGCAGGACCTTGTTGAATTTCCCCCCAAGTCTAAATTATGTGGTTGTGTGACAGACCTGTATCCCAGTAAGAACTCTATCTTTTGTGTCAGGAGGGATATTTCCTCTGGATACCCAGCAGTCTTTCTAAACTTATGGCAGTGGTAGACCCTGTTGTCTCTACCAGCAGTCTCCAACCTTTCTGGCACCAGGGATTGTTTTTGTAGAAGACAATTTCTTCCATGGACTGAGGAGGGAGGGGATGGTTTGGGCACGATTCAAGAGCATCACATTTATTCTGTACTTTATTTCTATTATTGTTAAACTATGATATATAATGAAATAATTTTATAGCTCACCACAATGCAGAATCAGTGGGGGCCTTGAGCTTGTTTTCCTGAGCTCAAGGGGTAATTCGAGTGATGGGGAGTGGCTGTAAATACAGATGAAGCTTCACTCCCTTGCCTGATGCTCTTTCTGTGACCCAGTTCCTAAGAGGCCAAGGCGGGGTGGGGTGGTGGTTGGGAACCCCTGGTCTATACAACTCCACTCATGCCTTCTTCCTTAGCAGAGCCTATTTCCCATGATAAAAACATCAAGTTCCAGATGGGCATAAAATGCTCCAGCTATATCCTGTACCTAAGGCTGGCTGCATGACTCAGTTCTGGCCATTTCTGGCTTGGAGGATTCTAGGAAATGTTTTTCCTTTTTGAAAAAGGGAGAGAGAAATGGGAGGAGAGTTTTGTTTGTTTGTTTTTTGCTTTTTTCCCCCTGCCACTTCTTTTTCTCTTTGATGTAATTGTGAAAGAATACGATGTTGCTGTTTTGTGATCCTGACATGACAAGCATGAGGATCAAAGATACCTCAGTGGGATGGACCAGATGAAAGGGCAGAAACATCTTGATGTGTTTGGATCACTGAGTCACTGTTACAATCCTGTGTCGGGTACCTCTCGATTTTTTGTGGAAGTCATTTTCAGATGGATATTCTATTAAAATCCAAAGCCTTCTAATTAAATACATCCAGTGAAAAGGTGGCTTTGTGTTCCAATAGGGCACAGAACCCTGAAAAAAAATGTAGTCTGTAGCCTCTGGTCATCTTGAATCTCTGGTATTCATAGATGTAGTTTGGCAAATTCCTCCTGGAAAAAGTAGAAGACCAGAACTTGCTTGACTCCGATCTGAGAATTCACTGGCTAATCTTGGCAGAGCCTAAGGCCATGAACACTCTGATTATTACCGAGGAAACAAGAATTACCGATGTTACAATTCAATATGAGAAAGGAAAGGAGGATTTACTCCCTGTTTCACACAATGTTTCTTTATCTCTTTTCTCATTTTCCTTAATCTTATCTTTCCTTTATCTTCTCACTTTGACTTCAGAGAACAACTTCTACTTTTTTATTTTGTCAATTCTGAAGTTACTTCTTCAATATGGTAAAGCAATAAAAAGAATGCTGGCTGATTGACTCAGAACGGTGCCAAAAATGTATATATGGAATGTTAGGACATGCTCTATTGAATAAGCAGAAATTTAGTTAATCTCCAATGGAATCCCAGTCTCCCCACTCCTCACCACCATCACTGCCCAACTTTTATATCCTCTAGTCCTGGTAACTAAGTAACTTGCCAGACTGGAATATCTTCCCCTCTGCATACTGTAAATTAAAAATCTAAACTATTGTTACAAAACAGTATAACCCAATGCCCTGGAAGAAATTCTGCTCTAGGGAACATATCCATCCAAAAATTTGTGTTTCAAAAGTTCCTGTCATTATTCTTGAGGAGTTTGATTTTCATTATAGATGAGCAGGGAATTATGCTGTGTCTATATTCTGTAATTTAATTAACTTGAAGATAGACACTTTTCTCTATTGCATCTATTGGATTCTTGATTAATACTAACACCATCCTGAGCTCAGAGTTCAGACAGAGCTGATTAGTAACCAAAGGCATTCAAATTTCAGTATGAAAGTAATGCATAGGAAATTCAGTTTTTGTGGGATTCAGAAATTTAGCATTCCACCTGAAATGTGTAAGAGAAAATCAAAGCCTGCCAGAAAAGTATTGTTTGCAAATGCTGTGAGTCTGTTGGGTCCTATAAAAGGTGCTTGATGTGTGAGGGACTTGATATGATTTATGTTATGTCTTTTTGGTTTTGTTGGTTGCTTTTGTTTTGTTTTGTCTGAAGGCTTTTTTTTTTTGGCGTTTGTTTCTCAGAGGAAAGAAAGAGGGGTTTGCCTGAAAAGAAGCAAGCATGGTTTTGCCTGGCATGACATGCTCTTGGCAGCCAAGTGTGTGCTAGTCAATGACTGCTCTTTCTTTTCAGGTGCTGATTTGCCGAGCATCTCCTTTCTTCTGTATTACACAGGCGTGGCCAAATGTAGCCACTGCTCAAAGTGTGGAGAAATCTTCCTGGCTCCCATTAAACAGAGGGAGCAACACTCAGAGATTCAGCAATGAAGCCTCCATTATCTGGACTGCTCAGAACTCTCACCATGATTTCTCATTCCTTACCTATAAAGATTATACTGACAATCAGTAAGTTTTCTGGGTCTATCTCCTCTGCTACGAAGTACAGCTGGTATCAATGTAACGTTTCCTAACAATGTTGTAGGAAGAAATCATTATTTAAAATAATTATAAAAATATGCTCAATACCAATTGTTATTAGGGAATGGCAAATTAAAACAACAAAATACCAGGTACTCCCATTCACTTCTAGTGGAAATACAAAATGGTACCACCACTTTGGAAGACAGTTTGATGGTTTCTTACAAAATTAAACATATCCTTACCATATCATCCAGGCATTCTGCTCCCTGGTATTTATTTAAAGGAGTGGAAAATTTACATGCACACAAAAACCTGTTCATGGATGTTCATAGCAGCTTTATCCATAATTGTCAAAACTTGTAACCAATCAAGATGTCCCTTAGTAGGTGAATGGATAAACTGTGGTATTACCTATATGAATTCATTCACTCAGTTGTGTCTGACTCTTTGAGACCCCATGGACTATAGCCCCTCAGGCTCCTCTATCTATGAAATTTTCCAGGCAGGAATACTGGAGCGGGTTGCCATTTCCTTCTCTGATTACAGTACAATGGGATATTATTCAATGCTAAAAAGAAATGAGCTATCAAGCCATGAGAAGACATGGAGAAAACTTAAGGGCATAATATTGAATGAAAGAAGCTAATCTGAAAAGGCTGTGTATTGTGTGATTCCGACTATATGACATTCTGGAAAAGACAGTATTATGGAGGAAGTAAAAAGATCAGTGGCTGCCAAGGGCTTCAGAGGAGGGAAAAGAGATTAATAGGTGGAGCACATGGGATTTTTAAGGTAGTGAAACTATTTTGTATGATACTGTAAGGATGAATATATATCATTATACATTTGTCAAAAGCCATACAATGTAACTAATGCATAACTAAAGAGTCATCCATAATAAACTGCAATTGTTGCTAATGATGTGTCAGTGTTGTTTCAAGGATTGTAACAAAACAGAGTGTAGTATGTTAATGGTCAGGGAGCTTGAGCGTGGGGTAGGGGTTATGTGGGAATTCTGTACCTGCTGTTCAATTTTTCTGTGAACCAACATAGTTTTTAAAAAATAAAATCTAAAATTGAAAATAAATTTAAAAACTAAAATCATTATACAGTAGGAAGTGGGTATAATTATATAATAACCGTTTATAAATGAATAAAGCATGTGATCAACAATGACTGCAAGTTTTAGGATTATACCTGACACAAAACAACAACAAAATCTTAGAAAAGATAAAAGAATATTTCTCTCTCATGTAAAATAAGAATAGACGTTGGCAGTCCTGGGCTGGAGTGGTGACACCATAAAGACTTTGTAGACCAAGGCTTCTGGCTTTGCTGAGGCTCTCACACCAGCAGTTAACTACTATCCCATGGCCTGACATGGTTGCCAAAGCTCCGGCCATTACATCTGCCTTCCAAGAAGCAGAGAATGAGAAAGCAAAGTAGAAGAGATGCTTCCTCCCTTTCAAGGAGACTTATGGATGTTTTATATTGTACTTCTGTTTCAATCTCATTGGTCAGGCACTTAGACAAATGGCCACACTAATCCATCAGGGAGTCTGGCAAATTTTTAGCTATTTAATTTATATTGATTAAAAAAAATATAGAAACCTGGCTAAAAATCAGGGCTCTTTTTCTACATAAAAGGGGGAACAGGATGTCGGAGAAGGCAGCTAGCAGTCTGAGACACTAAGCAACGGTTGCTATGTTGAAAATACAGTGCTCAATGCAGAGGATGCAAAGACTTTAGATCAACAGGGGAAATAAACATGTAAGCACATAGATGTCACATATGGCAGCAATTTGTTAATGACACAAAGATTTCAGAAGAGGACATGAGCATGCCCAGCTGGGGTGATCAGAGAAGGCCACCTAGGGGAGGATATTTTATAGGAACCTAGAAGATGAAGAGAATTTGGATAATAAGAGGTGAGACAGAGAGCAAAGCTGGTACAAAGATGGCAGGAGAAAAGGCAAATTTTTGATACTGAGGGCCATGCAAGTCATTGTCATATACCATGGTAAGCACAGGAACAAAAATTTCCCAGGCCAGGAGAAACGGATGTCTGCAGTTTGGGTACATACCCTGCTGACATCAGTTTCTCTCTTCACAATCTGTCCATCATCCCCATGAAGTGGGGAGTGAGGAAGAATTTCATTCAACAACACACACTTTGAGTGTCTCAGGCACTTTTTTTGTATTTATGATAAAACACCCAAATATATATCCAAGTGGGATTACCAGCCTGGGTTGGATCCAAGAGACTTTGGTTAACAGAACTATTTCTCATCATAAATCCCCAAACAAGTTGAGTTTTTCACTTCCTCTCCTAATCTGCTATGGAGCACAGCCGAGGGGGCTTGAAGTCATCTACTTTTTGGCAGTGGCTACGATTCCAAGATGATGGAACGATTCTTTTCCATATACATCATTATTATTTCTAGTATAAATATTTATGAAGCACTCACTGTGCAATAGAAAAGAACTCCTGCCTGGTGGTCTTCCCAGCTGAACAAAACAAACATGAGTAGAGGCCAAGGGAAGAGGTGGGAAGAGAACCTCAGCTGGTGGGAAACAATAGGAATTGATTCCTCACCCACCAGCTTTTATTCACATTGGATAATATTTGGATGTGGCCGCCATATTTCAGATGTGTAAATGAAGTGTGTTTTTAGTGGTTGAACATACACTTAGACAGGGCTTGACATGTGCCGTGAACTGTTTTGAGTTCTTTACAAACATTAATTCATTTAATCTCTGTGAAATAGGCACTATTTATCATCCCATTCTCCGATGAGGAAACTGAAGCATAGAGGACTTTGCCCAAGGTCACCGAGTCATAAGGATCTAAAGCAATACTGTCCACGAGAACTTTCTGTGATGCCAGAAGTATTGTATATTGGCACTGCCCAGCGGGATAGTCCCTAGCTCCATGTGGCCATTGAACACTTGTAATGTGGCTAGGGTGATTAAGAAACTGATTTTTTATTTTATTTCATTTTAACCTTGTTGACATTTAAATAGCCACATGTGGCTAGTGGCCACCATCATCAGCACAGCAGCTAAAGTCCAGATTGTGTACTATCATGCTAAAATTCTCTTCTCTGTTTTTAAAATGTGAAAGCCAAGAACATAGAGATTCTTTTGTGAAACAGAGCTCCTGCCTGGTGCATTTGCTGTTTAATTATGATGAACAATGTGAGATGTATGTTTATGGAAGAAAATGAGAAAATGAGCAAATCACTTAGGGGGTGCCATTTCTCGTTTATCCCCTGGCTGTTATGGAGGCTTACAATAAAGTAATCTCTGATGAAAGTTTTGTCACAGTTTGTAGCAGATGAGAAGGTCAGAGGGGAGAAACCAGGGACTGGGGCCACATTGGGTCTCCTGCATTGCAGGCGATTCTTTACTGTCTGAACCACCAGGGAAGAACCTAAGAAAGCATGACTATATCTTTCCTCTAATACTAATAGCTTCCCTACCATGGCTTTGCTATGTAAGCACAAGCCCTAACTCTCATACTGTACTCTATACTTTTTTTTAACTTTTTGTTTTATATTGGAATATAATTGACAAACAATGCTGTGACAGTTTCGAGTGCACAGCAAAGAGATCCAGTCAAACATATACATGTATCCATTCTCCCCAGGCTCCCCTCCCATCCGGGCTGCCACATAACACTGAGCAGAGTTCCCTGTGTTATACCGTAGGTCCCTGTCGGTTATCTATTTTAAATATAGCATGTCTACACTTTTCAAGGTCCAATTTATCTTTGTATTGATTTTCCATAAAATCCCAGTATAGTTCCTTGGTCACATTCTATCGATTATCTTAACTTTTGTCTGTTTCCCTGTGGGAGACTCTAGCATGTACTTTATTGTAGCACTGACTGCACTGCATTGAAAAGTTTAATGCTAATCTATCTCCCTGACAAGACTAAAACCCTTTTAGAACAACACCTATCTCATAACAGATGCTCAGTAACCAAGGAACAAATGTTTGTTTGAATGAATGGTCACTGTGAAAAATTTGAAGTATATTTCTCTGTCTTTTGTATAAAACAAAATGGAAGCCCCTCCAATGGAGCAGATGCAGCATTGGGTTACATCAAACTTCACCGTTTTATAACAGCATTATTGTGGGCAGGGGCAAAGCACAGTTGTCGCAGACAATGAGCACATGGCTTGTTTAACTTTGCCCAAGGAACACAAGTTATCCAAAGACAGTTGGATTTTAGTGAACTGCACAGAACTCTGTATGGAAAAGAGGTGTGGAAAAAATGGCAATTAGGCAAGATACTGCATTTTTGTTACAAGTCTATAAAGCTCAAACTTCAGAGAATGCTTTTGAGAATTTTAAGAAGTGTATGTGAAAGATGTTATGACATTAGGTGAAGTGGAGGGAGGGGCAGAAAGAGGCTGAGATAGACCAAGGTCACTTTAATAGCCTTTGATTTAGTTTAATTGATTGAGCGCAAAAAAGAAAAAAAAGGACAAAAAGAATGAGGAGCTGGCAAAATTGACAAATGTAAAATGCTGTAACAGAAATGACTGTACTTGCCTTGAGTAGGAGTGGAAAAGTTTGTTATACTAGGAAACAGTCATTTAAATGGAAAGATGGTTTTTCATGTCTTTTATGGCTTGTTGTAAATGATTAATTAAATACTCTGAGTGTTTCATTAAAAGTATGCATTCCTTCCAAATTAAAGTGTGTAGAGACTCGTTATAAATAAATTCATTGGGTGAATGAAAGGAGCATTTACTTCTCAATGAATATTACTGGCAAATTTCATTCTTGACATCGATTACATAGACTGAATTTATTTTAATATGCAATACGAACAAATTACGAAGCTAATTGGTTTTCTACCTTAGCATTTTTGTGTAGCTTAATGCATTTATAAGTGACCCAATGATTTTAAGAGTTCACTACACAGAAAGCATTTTACTATTGAAAAGAAAATAACAGGTAAGATATGCCTTGTACTTCACTCATTTTCTACCCTCACAGTCCATGGAACAATTTGAAGGGCCCATTGTGTGCAAAGCATTTTACTGTATACTGCAAATAATGGAAAGAAAACAAAAAACTTATTTCTGCACTCTAGAAGCTCAAAGTGACATGGGAAAGACATATGCATAAAACAACGTTAATATAAGGCAGACTCAGGTAAGTAAGTGCTAGAATAATAAGAGCACAAAGTGCTTAGAGGGTAGAAGGAAGGGAGGGATTAAGTCTGGTGGGGAGGGGATCAAGAAAGACTTCTTGGAGGAGGAAGGATTTGAGCTTGGCCTTGAGAGATGGCTGGGAATTCAACGGGAGGCTGGGGGCTGGGGAGTCAGAGGAGGAGAGAGAGGGTTTGTGTGGTCCGGGTTGCTGGGTTGCTCTACAGGGAGGTTTTGGTTTCTCTGGACAATTTTGAACTGTCACGCAGAAGAGACATGTCATACAGAAAATACACAGAGCAACTAAAAACTGGTCTGCAAATACAGCTATGTGACTTCAGAGAAGGAAACCACGTCAGGCTGGGATATGGGCTACACAAGTGACAGGTATAATTAGACATTGAGCAGATCAGCATTTTTGATTAATATGCCCATTCTTCCATACACTGACCCTGAGCCTTAAAAGGAACCTCTGGAAGTTAGTTAGGTCACCTTTGACTGGGATGTTTTTCTATGTTATTCCCTTAGCCTTGGCCCTATAACATGAGCTCTTCCAAGGCTGAGAACTCTGGGTTCAGAAGACCAGTACAATAAAATAGAGTGGTGGCATCGATGGCAACAGCCTTATTACATCTCTGCTTTGTAGCTGTGTTAGTAACTCTATATAGGCATTGAGGCAAGGATGTGTGGTCCCTCGGGGCTGTCTTTTCAGTATATCCCTATCATGAGAACACCTCCTGCTTGAGACGAAAGCTGATCATTTAACTGATTCATGATGGTTTCCTATGATCTGGCCTTAAGAAAGGTCATCCCTATCAAGCTACCAGTTAGAAGTCTAAAGTTATAGAATGTTAGAGCTGGAATAATGTAGCTCAACCCCATCAGTCTCCACTTGACAGTAGGAGAAAGACAATATTAGGGAGAAATGATTCTAAAGTCACACAAGGAGTATTTAACCTGAGTGAGAACTAGAATGTAAGACTCTGGGCTTCCTATCTCTCACGTCAGTTTCTTTTCCTTGCACTGTACTGCCTTCTTTATTTGCATCATTTAATGAACGTGTGTGTGTGTGTGTGTGTGTGTTTGTGTGTGTGTGTGTGAATATTCCCAAGAACTCAGCCTAAAGCCTTCAGTAGGATCACAAAGAATAATGGAATAATAGCTAAGCAAAAGAGGTAAAATGCGTTGGCTCCAAACCCTCCCCCTTGGAAAAACATTAGAATCCTGGGAATTTCTTGAGACTCAAGAAAGCTCAAACCCCAGGACTTGCAGTGTAAACACTGTGGCTAATTTGTTGAAGTGAGATGCCATTGATGATTCTCTCTGCCTTGAGAGATGACAGAGCTCCTGATGGAACAAAGCAGATTGCTGTAGCAGATTGCTGGGTGCAGGCAGACTGCAAAAAGTGATCAGGAAAAGACAAGACTTTTTACTGAGACAGATAATCTTTCTTAAAGAAGAGTCGAGGAGGGGCAGGGAGAGAGCTAAAAAGGAATTCCTCCCATAAAGTTTGCCTTTCTGAGGATAACTTTTGACTGCTCTGCCTCTGCCCCAGACATTGGACAACAACCTGGAGTGAGGATCTGCCAAGCTAGTACATCAGTTTGACAAAACAATTACAAGAAAATGGAATGTGCTTTTCTACTTATTTTCTTACCGAAGAAAAATGTCCATGAGCCTTTCTGTAGAACAACCTTTCTTACTTACTGGAGTTGTATCCTTTCAAAGTGATTCAATTTGAGGTTGTCCTCTTCCCTGATAGCTCAGTTGGTAAAGAATCCGCCTGCAATGCAGGAGACCCCAGTTCAATTCCTGAACGTCGGGACAATCCCCTGAAGAAGGGATAGGCTACCCACTCCAGTATTCTTGGGCTTCCTTTTTGGCTCAGCCTGTAAAGAATGCACTTGCAATGTGGGAGATCCCTGGGTCAACGTTTGATTCCTGAGTTGGGAAGATCCCCTGGAGAAGGGAAAGAGTACCCATTCCAGTATTCCGGCTTGGAGAATTCCATGGACTATGTCCATGGGGTTGCAAAGAGTTGGACACTACTAAGTGACTTCACTTTCACTTTCTTCTTTCCATTTGCTTTTAAAGTTCTATTTACAATAGTATTTATTGGGTTGGCCCAAAGTTCGTTTGTGTTTTTCTGTAAGACAAATAAAAAAACTCGAATGACTTTTTGGCCAACCCAATAAAATAAATCAATTGCATGGATTTTTAAAAAAATTCTTAATTGTTTCCATCCATCAATAGAGTACTTTACTTCTATTACCACGTAATAACATTTCTTCTACTTCTACATAAGGATGGGGAATCTGATGTTAGAGAGAACGTTACCTTAGCAACCATCTACTTGGCTGCCCTCATTTTCTAGAGGCAGAACCCTTCAGGAATTACTAGACTTCTTGTGTCTCATGCAGGGGAAGGGCATAATCTGCTAGGACTCAACTTTCTGCTTTTTTCTTGCCAAATCATTCTACCTTCATTAGAATCACACCTTAAATCACATTTCCCTTAGGAAATAGGCCTCGATTTTGCTTTATTAGTGTTTTAACAAAATCCAGGAAATGCCTTCCTGGATTAATGGAAGGTAGATTTTTTTTTTTTTTCCATTTTAAATTCCATCAAGGAGAGCCACTGTTACAAAGTTCATTATATTTACTTGTGACTATATTAGTCAGATTTCTAAGTGCTAATTCTGGGGAATAAACAACCCCCAAATCTCAGTGGTTTATAAGAGCAACAAATATTAACTTTTTGCTCATGGGTCTGTGGGTTGGCAGGTGGCTCAGTGTCAGACTTTGGGTTGGATTCAGGCTTTCTCTCCTGGTCTCTCATTCTGGGACCAGTGGCTGACTGGGCCTTGCTCATTTCCTGGCAGATGGCAAAAGCCCAGGACAAGCCCTATCGTGAAAGCACCATGAAAGCCTCCTCCCAAAACAAATCTGGTCACTTTCCATCAGCCAAAGCAAGTAACATGGCAAAGCCCAAGTCAGAGATGAATGTCCCACCTGCTCTACCAAAAGGCACTGCAGAGTTATATGGCAAGTGATACGGAAGCAGAATGCTTTTCTAGGGAGTGGAAAATTGAGACCAGCGTTCCAATCTACCACTTAAAATAGAAAGGAACTATTACTTTTGTCTAGAGTCGGAAATTACACCACTGAGTTCTCCAAGATACCTAGAATAAGACAAATCCTTATTTGAAATTTAATTTTCTACATGCCTTTCCTTTTCCTGTAATATTGGGCACAGAGTAGATTATCTGGATATTCATTAAATATTTGAAAGATTACAAAAATACTGTGCTCACTAAGGACTTGCATCTTTTGTAACATTGGTTCATTCATTCATTCGACCATTCCAGGATCATTGACTGAGTGCCACCATGTGCCAGTCACTACTGATAAGTGTGCAGGAAACATCAGTAGACAGGAAAAAAAAATGACTGCTTTGTGGAGCTTATTTTCTAGCAAAGAGAGACAATTCAAAATACAATAAAAATAAGTAAAGCATATACTATGTTACTATTTTCGTTTTTTGGCTGTGCCATACAGCATATGGGATCTTAGTTCCCTGACCAGGGATCAAACTCGTGCTCCCTGCATTGAGAACTCAGAGTCTTAACTACTGGACCACCAGGGAAATCCCCAGTCAGTATTTTATATGTGAGTTATATAAAGAGTAGGGGACTTCCCTGGGTGTCCAGTGGTTAAGACTTCCCCTTCTAATGTAGGGGATGCAGGTTCAAAGGCTGATGAAGGAGATAAGATCCTACATGCCTCACAGCCAAAAAAAATCAAAACATAAACAAAACAGAAGCAATATTGTAGCAAATTCAATAAAGACTTTAAAAATGTTCCATATTAAAAAATCTTTAAAAACAATAAAATGAAAAAATAAAGAATAGGCTAAAAGTATCAGAGGAGAACTAAGGGTAGGTATGTGGACAATCTGTAATTTTTTCATATTCTCTTATCAAAGAGGTGACCTTTGATCAGAGAATTGAAGATCAGAGAATTGAAGATCAGAGATGTTTTGCTCTGTTCTCCATGTATCCATTGAGTTCCAGAGTGAGTCCTCAGAGATCATTTTGAGTGTAAGTGTGGGCTTGCGAAAGGGGAGGGAGCACTGAGAGTGCAGGATTTTGGGGCTAGCCCCCACTCCCAACCAGCAACAACCAGAGCACTTCTAATTGTAGATTTAGATTGAGCCACACAATTTCTTTTGAGGACTATCCTGCCATTTAAAAAAATGCTTTAAAAATACTATCTTCGACTGTAAACTCATCAAGGTCAAAGATATGGATTAAGATACTGATTCAGTTCAGTTCAGTTCATTTCAGTCACTCAGTCATGTCCGACTCTTTGATACCCCATGGACTGGAGCACTCCAGAGCTCCCTGTCCATCACCAACTCCTGGAGTTTACTCAAACTCACGTCCATTGAGTTGGTGATGCCATCCAACCATCTCATCCTCTGTCGTCCCCTTTTCCTCTCACCTTCAATCTTTCCAAATTCTCCAAGCAAAAGTTCAACAGTATGTGAACCATGAACTTCCAGATATTCAAGCTGGATTTAGAAAAGGCAGGGGAACCAGAAATCAAATTGCCAACATCTGTTGGATCATCAAAAAAAGCAAGAGAGTTCCAGAAAAACATCTACTTCTGCTTTATTGACTACACCAAAACTTTGACTGTATGGATCACAACAAATTGTGGAAAATTCTTAAAGAGATGGAAATACCAGACCGCTTGACCTGCCTCCTGAGACATCTGTATGCAGGTCAGGAAGCAACAGTTAGAACTGGACATGGAACAACAGACTGGTTCCAAATTGGGAAAGGAGTACATCAAGGCTGTATATTGTCAACCTGCTTATTTCACTTATATGCAGAGTACATCATGAGAAACACTGGGCTGCATAAAGCACAAGCTGGAATCAAGATTGCCAGGAGAAATTTGAATAACCTCAGATATGTAGATGACACCACCCTTATGGCAGAAAGCAAAGAAGAACTAAAGAACCTCTTGATGAAAGTGAAAGAGGAGAGTGAAAAAGTTGTCTTGAAACTAAACATTCAGAAAACTAAAATCATGATATGTGGTCCCATCACTTCATAGCAAATAGATGGGGAAACAGTGACAGACTTTATTTTTGGGGTTCCAAAATGCAGATGGTGAATGCAGCCATGAAATTAAAAGACACTTGCTTCTTGAAAGAAAAGTTATGTCCAACCTAGACAGCATATGAAAAAGCAAAGACATTACTTTGCCAACAAAGGTCCATCTAGCCAAAACTATGGTTTTTCCAGTAGTCATGTATGGATATGAGAGTTGGACTATAAAAAAAACTGAGCACCGAAGAACTGTTGCTTTTGAACTGTGGTGTTGGAGAAGACTCTTGAGAGTTCCTTGGACTGCAAGAAGATCCAAACAGTCCATCCTAAAGGAAATCAGTCTTGAATATTCATTGATAGTGAAGCTGAAACTCTAATACTTTGGCCATCTGATGAGAAGAATTGACTCATTTGAAAAGACCCTGATGCTGGGAAAGACTGAAGATATTGATTAAGATTATTAATTAAATGAATAGTGATAGCTCAATGTTGCAGTAGTCAACAGCTCCGAGGTTTGGTCCATGACCTTCTTCTCTTCTCTCGTGATGTTCCCCTTAGATAGTTCACCTAGTCTCACAGCCTTCAGTACCACTCCTATCCTATCAACTCTCAGCTTTATATCAACCCTAACTCTTCTACTGGACCTCAGACAGTTCCAGTTGGCTGTCTGATGGCAATCTTACATTTAACACAGCTGAAACAGCTCTTGAGTTCACTTGCAATGCATGAGACACAAGAGACACAGGTTCGATTCCCAGGTCAAGAAGATCCCCTGGGAGGAGGGCACAGCAACCCACACCTACAAACCATGGGGTCACAAAGAGTCAGACATGACTGAGCAACTAAGCACTCAAGCGCTCACTCCCAGACCACCCAGCCATTCTGTTTCGTCACCCTTTATAATATTATCACTCTGTTCAATTATATTGTTAATTTATCCATTTACCTGATGTCTGTTTTCTCATTGCAACAGAGATTTTGTTGTTGTATCACAAGCACCTGGAAAAGTGTCTGACATACAGTAGATGCTCTGTATTGATCAAATAAACGACGGCTGGTATCAGTGGCTTTTCAGAGCCTAGGTGCTGTTAGGAAGAAACTGGAAGAGGCTCATGGCATGCAGTATTGTGGAGGTGATGGCGTGGGGATGGAAATCTGTGGCTTCACATTAAAGTGAAAATGGAAAAGAAATGGGGGTCAGAAAAATAAGTGTTTTCCAACTGTACAATTATGGTCTGACCCCAGATTTTGTTCTTCTTGACATCTTAGGTCCACTTCAGATATCTGTATCTGCTACGTTCGACTGTAGGCTACTGAAACCCACACTGGAACACTTAAGGAAAAAAAAAGAAGGAAAGAAAGGTTAGAGAATGAGCCCAGAAGTGAAAATAAAAGAAGGGTTAGTCACTCAGTCATGTCTGACTTATTTGCGACTCCTTGGACTGTGGCCCCCAGGATCCTCTCTCCATGGAATTCTTCAGACAAGAATACTGGAGTGGGTAGCCATTCCCTTCTGCAGGGGTCTTCCCCACCCAGGGATCGAACCTTGGTCTCCTGCATTGCAGGCAGATTTTTTTTGCCATCTGAGCCACCAGGGAAGCCCTGAAAATAAAAGAACTAGATCTTATACACAAAACAGAGATAGACCTACAGACATAGAAAACAAACATGGTTACCAAAGGGGAGAGGGGGGAAGGGACAAATTAGGAGTTTGGGATTAATAGACACACCCTATTAAATATAAAATAGATATAAAAAAGGACCTACTATATAACACAGGGAACTATATTCTGTATTTTGTAATAACCTAAATCAGAAAAGAATCAGAAAAAGAATATAAGGATATAACTGAATCACTTTGCTGTACGCCTGAAGCATTGTAAGTCAACTATATTTCAATTGTTTAAAAAAGAACTAGGTGTTACTGGAACAGCTTAGAGGATCTGGGGCCAGGAACACAAGGACACTGTCTTCAGGGCTCTGAGGCTGAGATAAAAGAATGGCTACAATTTTCATTTTCTGACAGTTTATTCAAATTTTAATTTCTGGGATAAGAATGTCTGATACATTCTTATTCCTGGATCCTGGCATGGAGTGAGCCCCCACCATCCTAAACCCAGTGGACTGTTATCAAAATCACAGGTAATGGATGCTGGACAAGCTAATGCAACAGCTGTCCACTCCATTCCATGAAAATATCATAGGGTGAGGTGTTTCATTTTAGAGGGTTATAATCTACTTTGCAAGGAAATAAAGCTACAGGTCACTTATCTCAATGAAGGAAATCTATTATTGCTGGGAAAATAAGGCATCCTTCCTGTCAGCTCTGAGAAGCTAAAGGAGATTTAGTCCTAGACCTGTGTTTTCTCTCCTGGGGCCCCTTTTAAGATTCATGTCCCTCATCTTCTGCAAACTGTCAGCTGGAACAGGGCATGGCTGATTCCTGACCACAGGATTTCCCCTGTTCTCGCCCTCTCCAGATTTCACAGCAAATTGGGCAACAAATTTAAGTGTTAAATAAAATAACTCTAGCCACAAGCCTTAGGTAATTCACAATCAATTCCTCCAGTGTATATAAGGATGTGTGTGTGGGTGTGGGTGTGCATGCATACACGTGTTAGATGAAAGTAACAGGTGAGGGGAAAAGGGTAGAAAAGAGGAAGAGAAAGAAAACTCAGGAATAAAGGCGCAACAATGGAAAACAAAGAGCATATCAATGTGGCAAAAACATACTCTTTCCCCACAAGCTAACTGATTTTAGGCCAATTTGCCTACTTGGCACTAAAAATTTTTGAAGACTGATCACCGAAATGAAGATTCATGTTTATGCCAATAGAGATATAATATAATTTATGTGCCTGTCTGTTTCCTCTACAAACATTTGTGGTGCCTGTTTTTGCACTCATCACACACTGAGTGATTCCAATGTGTTACCTGACGTCATGGAGCTAATGGTGAGGGTAATGGTGGCCATGAGGCGGGTGGAAATAACAGAGACCTGGGAGAGTGTTCTTTGTCAGTGGGGTAGTTGAGGCTGCCATGAACTCCTGTCAAAGAAAAAGTATACAGGGGCTTCTAGAGGAAACTGGGTTTCAAGGAGAGAGAAATCAAGACTTGCCAGTGGAGATACGAGAAGGCACTCAGAAAATGAAGGGTCTGAACCAAAAGGAAGAAGATCCTCATGACAGCTACTGGGAACAGGTAAGCAGAATGGAGAGCAACTCAACTCAGAGCCAAGTGGGAGACAGGGCTGCAGAAATAAAGGAGCTCTTTCTACAAGAATCTGGAGCTAGGTGGGAAGGATCAGGAGGAGGGCCAGGTTTTGTGGAGCCTGAAGCAACATTCAAGTTCCAGGAGTCTCCTTAGAAGAACATAAAATTGTAAATAGCAACTTAGGTTTCAAAGTGCGTACTTATTTAGAAAGAGAAATCATAATGCATTATGTCAGTCCCTCTATTGTGTCCGACTCTTTGCTACCCTTGGGACTGTAGCCCGCCAGTCTCCTCTGTCCATGGATTCTCCACCAAGAATACTGGAGTGGGTTGCCATTCCTCTTTCCATAACACATTACACATTTTTAAAAGCAAATACCTCAGACTTTGTGAAACCCAGAAAAATATAAGAATTGTACTCTTGGATACACATCTATATGGGTTTTCTTAATTATTACTTTTTAGCTATATTTTCTTTTAGGTTATTCATTTATTCCTATGAAAATGACTGTTGCCTGGAGAATTCCAGGGATGGGGGAGCCTGGTGGGCTGCCGTCTATGGGGTCGCACAGAGTTGGACACGACTGAAGGGACTTAGCAGCAGCAGCAGCATAATTCTTTACAGAGTGAATACGAAAATTATTCAGTCATTAGTCTGTCAAATGATTAATTGTTTAAATTTTGGTATTTTTGATTAGACATTGACGTAGTCAATCTCTGGCTTACTATTTTAAACAGCTGAAGATGGGAAGAAGTTTTCACAGGCTAACTTCTGGCTCTGTATATTTCCAGCCTTATTTCTCCTCTTCAATCCACAGGACATGGTGCAGGACATATCACTGTGATAGGGCTTCTGGTCATGCCCCTTTGAGTTAGCACAACAGTATTTCCAGGAATATTGCTGGAAGCCATTCCAACACTTAGAAAGCTAGAAATTGCTTAACTCCATGCAGAAGTGCCTGCAAACCACAAAACATACCCCACCACATCCAAATTAAACTCAACTTTCCCTCAGCTGAATGCCAAAAATGCCCATGGCCACTCGAATGCCACAGAACTCAAGGAGAGGCATGACAGAGCGGAAGGTGAAATAGAAAGAGAATGGGCTCACAGACTGTCACCAACTATTGTTCCATCACAAATTTTATCATCCTTATGACTGTGTGACTACATTGCACAGGGCCCTCTCAGGGCCTTGAAATATAACGGCAAATGAAGGACATTGAAACTTGCCAGACACTGGAGTGGGTATTCAAGAAACCTTTGAACAATGCCTCCATATGCAAAACAAACAAAGAACAAGAAAACTTAGGAAAAAGGGAACTATAATCCAAAGTGTTAAGACCTACAAAACAAATCTGCTACCTAGAGAGGAAGAGAAATAAGTGAGGTTTTAGAAAGGTTCATAAGGTTTTAGCCCATGTGAAGATTAGATGGAGGATCTGCACTTGGAAGCTAATTCAACGGTATATAACCATAACATGTTTCTAGGGAGCCCTGTATTGGTTATCTACACTGCATAACAAATTATCCAAAACATAGAGACTTGAGACAAGGAGAAGCATGAATAACCACACACAGTCTCTGAGGTTTGGGTTTGGGGAGTGTTTACCTGAGAGGTTCTGGCCCGGCAGCTCCCATGAAGTTGCAGTCATGATGCTGGCTGGAACGGGTCACATGCAGGTTTCATTGAGGCTGGAGGATCATTCCTGGCAATTTAGTGCTGGTTGTTGAGACAAGGCATCAGTTCTGACCACATGCATCTCTCCACAGGGCTTCTGGAGTGTCCTTCTGACATGGTAGCTGGCTTCCTCCAGAATGAGAGAGCCAAGAACAAACGGGAAAGCCTCAATATCTTTCATGAACTAGTCTTGGTGTCACTCTCTGACATTTCTAAAAATCTTATTGGCAGTGCTATTACATCGATCTCAAGCTCCCAACTCTTCCCGTGTCTACACATCTGTTCTCTACATCTGCATCTCTATTCCTGCCCAGCAAATAGGGTCATCTGTACCATTTTTCCTAGATTCCACATACATGTGTTAATGTATGATATATGTTCTCTTTCTGACCTACTTCACTATGTATGACAGATTCTAGGTCCATCCATGTCTCTACAAATGACCCAATTTCGATCCTCTTCATGGCTGAATAATATTCCACTGTACACATGTATCACATCTTCTTTATCCAGTCATCTGTAACAGACAGCTAGTGACAAACTGCTGTATAGCACAGGGAGCTCAGCTTGATGCTCTCTGGTGACCTAGAAGGATGGAATTGGGGAGTGGGGTGGGAGGGAGGTCTAAGGGGAGGGGGGATATATGTATACATACAGCTGATTCACCTCACTGTACTGCAGAAACTAACATAACACTAAAAAGCAACTATACCTCAATTTTTAAAAAAT
>NW_011494735.1:7714817-7720390 GCF_000754665.1 Bison bison bison | reverse complement strand
AAAAAAAAAAAAAACCTACTGGTTACATCGGTCAGTTGTCTTCACTGTGGGAAGGGATTGCACAGGGTGTGAATACCAGGAAATGGGGCTCAGGAGAACCCTCTTGGAGCCTAGTTTCCCCTGCTAAGTCACTTCAGTCGTGTCCGACTCTGTGCGAACCCATAGATGGCAGCCCACCAGGCTCCCCCGTCCCTGGGATTCTCCAGGCAAGAACACTGGAGTGGGTTGCCATTTCCTTCTCCAATGCATGAAAGTGAAAAGTGAAAGTGAAGTCGCTCAGTAGTGTCCGACTCCTAGCAACCCCATGGACTGCAGCCTACCAGGTTCCTCCGTCCATGGGATTTGCCAGGCAAGAGTACTGGAGTGGGTTGCCATTGCCTTCTCCCCTTCATGCTCTAATGTAGGTTAATTTTGTGCAGCTGCAGACCAGGATTTGTAAATACTGTCCTGGCAAGAGCTGGAAAAGGACCAGGATCCCAGGAATTTGTGAGCTTATGTATGTATGTGTGTGTATGCATAGGGGGTGGTGGAAGGAGTCTTCAAAAGTAGTCACTGGCAGCATTCAGACTCATAAACTGCAAAGAAATAGGGTGACTTGGTTTCAGAGATGAGCCCCTTGGAAAGAGAAAAAGAAAATGAATCCACTAAAGCCACAAGCACAAGCTGGAATCAAGATTGCTGGGAGAAGTATCAATAACCTCAGATATGCAGATATACCACACTTATGGCAGAAAGTGAAGAAGGACTAAAGAACCTCTTGATGAAAGTGAAAGAGGAGAGCGAAAAAGTTGACTTAAAACTGAAAATTCAGAAGACGAAGATCATGGCATCTGGTCCCATCACTTCATAGCAAATAGATGGGGAAACAATGGAAACAGTGACAAACTTTATTTTTCTGGGCTCCAAAATCACTGCAGACAGTGACTGCAGTCGTGAAATTAAAAGATGCTTGCTCCTTGAAAGAAAAGTTATGACCAACCTAGATAGCATATGAAAAAGCAGAGACATTACTTTGCTGACAAAGGTCCATCTAGTCAAAGCTGTGGTTTTTCCAGCAGTCATGTATGGATGTGAGAGTTGGACAATAATGAAAGCTGAGCACCGAAGAATTGATGCTTTTGAACTGTGGTGTTGGAGAAGACTCTTGAGAGTCCCTTGGACTGCAAGGAGATCCAACCAGTCCATCCTAAAGGAAATCAGTCCTGAATATTCATTGATGGTGAAGCTGAAACTCCAATACTTCAGCCACATGATGCAAAGAACTGACTCATTTGAAAAGACCCTAATGCTGGGAAAGACTGAGGGTGGGAGGAGAAGGGGACGACAGAAGATGATATGGTTGGATGGCATCACTGACTTGATGGACAAGGGTTTGAGTAACCTCCGGGAGTTGGTGACAGGCAGGGAGGCCTGACGTGCTGCAACCTTGGGGTTGCAAAGAGTCTGACACGGCTGAGCGACTGAACTGAACTGAAGGCCACAAGGCCAGTCAGATTCAGAGATGGGATTAAAACCAAGTTTCCTGACTAATTCTAATCATAGTGAAAATAATTTAAATACTGGAGTATTTTTCTCTCTGTCAGGTACTCATCTAAGTTTTCTATGTACTAGGGCTTCCCCGGTGGCTCAGATGATAAAGAATCTGCCTGCAGTGCAGAAGACCTGGGTTTGATCCCTGGGTTGGGAAGATCCCCTGGAGAAGGGAATGGCTACACGCTCCAGTGTTCTTGCCTGGAAAATTCCATGGACAGAGGAGGTCGCAAAGAATTGGACATGACTGAGTGACTAAGCATGAGCAGGAGCATCTAATATTTGTGATACCAAGGAAACTGAGGCACAAAGAGGTCTGGCAAGTTGTTTAAGGTCACATAGCTGGTAAAGTAGAGCTGGCATTTCAGCCAAAGCCTTCCTAGTGCCCAAACACTTTTCTCCACCCTCATACCCCATTCTTCCAGGCCTTCTATTCCTTTAAGCTTATCCAGTTACCTCCTTCCTTTAATCCATCAACCCATCCTCCCCACCATAAGTTATCCCCAAGGAGGAATCTTTTGTTCAGGGGTACCCCAAGAGGACCTGCTTTATAAATTACTGGAATAAATGGCACATCTTGAAAACCCAAGAGGTGGAACCCAAAATCCGAAATTGGATTCTAAACATTCTGAACCTACAAGGTCAATGTGTTTATACTCCATGGAACGACTTACATTTTTGAAGCAAAACTTCAGAGTGTGATCCTCACCCAGCCAACGTCTTCCCAGGCTGAATACTTGGATACATAAACAGTCAACACTGATAAAGCACTGACTATGTGCTGGCCATTGTTCTAAGAGTTCTAACGATGCTGACTCACTTTCATCTGTATAAGCATCTCATGAAGTAAGTGTACTATTATTATCTCCTTTCTAATGTAGTTGATCTGCCCAGCTAAGTGAGTTGTCATTCTAGGATTGGAATGTCTGGCTCCAGAGTTCATCCTCTTGAGCAATGTGCTACATCTTTGTCCTTCCTTTTTTTTCAGATTGTCCTTGTGTTGGTGGTATTGTCAGTGGAGTCTAAGATTTGGTCTTTATGTCTGTCAACATGCAAAGAAGAATTCTTCTTTTAAAAAATATTTATTTGGCTGTTCCAGGTCTTAGCTGAAGCACTCAGGATCTTTACTCGAAGCATGCCAGCTCTATAGATGTGGCATATAAACTCTCAGTTGTGGAATTGGAGATCTAGCTCCTTGCCCAAGGATCGAGCCCAGGTGCCCTGTGTTAGGAGCACAGAGTCTTAGCCACTGGACTCCCGGGAAGTCCCATAATGGATAAGAATTCTTGAGCTTCAGCTATGGTGAGGCACTGTGCTGAGTACTCAGTATAAACTGATTTAAGAAAATAGCCATGGTTCCTGTCTTCCCTGAGTTTGCACTCTAGTGAGAGCAACAGACTTTAAACAAAGTCATAAACGTAAGTCAATAAATAAGGATTTGGCTGTAAGTTGTGTTCAGTGTTACAAAAGAGGCAAACATGGTGCTCAAGAGGAACTCCTTAGACATGTGGTCAGGGAAGTTCATTCTGACTTTGAACCTGATATCTAGACGATATAAATTCTAAAGCTCAGATAACGGAAGAGGCACTCTAGTTAAACATGGAAGGTATAAAACATTCTTTAATCTGGACCCCTTCTACAATTCCTATTCAAAGTGACTATTAAAAGAATTAATGAGATAGAAACTCAGAAAGACAAGGAGAATGGGTGAAGAGAGATATTGTGGTTGCAAAGAATGATCACAGTTTCAGAAGATGAAAAGTTGAAGGGAAAGTTAGCAAAACTAAGAACGCAAAATACTGAGTTCTTACAGAGGGGACGCTGTTACTAAAAGAGCCTAGTCACAGAAATGAACTCCTCCCCAGAAAAGTCTCGGGAATTGGAGGCACATGATATGCGGCGTAAAGGGGTGAAAGTATTGATGAGAAATCAGAAGAATGGTTTGAAATTCAGAATAAAGCACACACAGACCCCCAGATTCTCTCCTCTGTTCCACTTATCCAGGGCAACTGTCCTTCCCTCATCCTGGAGGATGCCAGAGGATTTTTATTCTATAGAAAATCTGAGTGGCTTCATACCCAGGATTCCAGGCCCACAGGAAGTAGGGTGAAGATGCATGGAAACAAGGTTTTAAATACAAATCTACGTATTGGAACATGATTTCTACCCTTCCCAGCCTCCTAACTCTCTGGGTTTGGGTTATAACCTTATAATATCATTTGACTATTTTAAATTTATATATTTCTTTTCTTATAAAAATTGTACACACACATATACATTTTTTTTTAACAAGAGAGGGAAGGGATTCCTAGGGCTTCCCTGGTGCTTAGTGGTAAAGAATCTACCTGCCAATGCAGGAGACACGGGTTTAATCCCTGGGTTTGGAGGATCCCCTGGAGAAGGAAATTTCAATCCACTCCAGTATTCTTACCTGGGAAATCCCATGGATAGAGGAGCCTGGTGGGCTACAGTCTATGGAGTTGTAAGAGTTAGACACGACTTAGCGATTAAATGACAAGGACAGGCATTCCTGACAGAGGGAACAGTGTGTGTGAAGGCCTTGGTTGATGCATTAAGGACCAAGAGGAGGTGCTCTGGGAGATGGGATTAGAAAAAGAGCAGGGCCAGATGCTGTGGGACCTTGCACACCAACAAAAAGAGTTTGGGTTTTCTTTGAAATGCAGCCATGAAAGGGTTTTAAGCCATGGGTAACATGATCTTATTGAGGTTTAAAGAGTTACTCTGGTTGTATAAAGAATAGATTGTCACATATTAAGCTGGGCCTTCTCATGAAAAATTATGTATCCTAGGACTTTAGAGCGGAAAGGACCCTCAAGATCATTTAGTCCAACCCTTCCTTTTAAAAGATAAGCAAACTAAGACACAGAAAATTTATGATTTGCCCAAGGTCATATAGCTAATAACTGTGTGAGGCTTTTAAACCAGGAGTTGGAGGGTGATAGATTATACTTTTAAGAAATCATTCTACTCTATGTTTCCTTTGGCCAGAAGTGATGTCTCCTTTTTCTGAACTTTCATCTCACCTTATTTTTCTCTCCTATGGTACTTACTCATTTATTACCTTGATCATAGTTCTTTGTGTTCACGTCTTCTCTTATCTCCTTTATGAGGCTGTAAAATGCAGGATCAGGAGGTATGGTCTGTACCCAATATGTCTCCACAGGGCTTTGCTGTGGTAGGTGTTCAATCAACATTTGCTGAATGGATGGATGGATGGATGAATGAATGGATGGATGGATGGATGAGTGAATGAATTCTCCATATGATATAAATAAAACAGAGTATCTACTGACTGGAAATGGACATGTAGACTTTACTCACTCTGATTTACCATTCTAGGTCACCTCCTGGCCATGTTTTCATTCATTTTCTTTAATAAGAACATATTGGAAAGTGATCATTTTCTATCAGATGAAATGAGGTGGCCTAGAAAAATGTCATATTTCCAAGTCAGGCAATACTTTCTCCCAAGATTATCAGCAGGGAGAGCCTCTCCACACTCACCCTGTTGGCTAGGCTTATGCATTCTTTCTCAACACAAGGTCCTTGGGGAGGTTATTTCTTACTGAATCTTTTTTTTTTTCTCCAAAAGATAGCTGAGACTGCCCATAAGAAAGTAATCAAGTGTCCAGGGTGAAACAGTGATATCACAAAAAGGAAATATGTTTTGCTTAAGGTAATAAAAAAAAAAAATGCTGGGCTGCACCTATGCCCTCTCCAGCAGAGAAATATACAAACACATCAATGAAAACTAACACTGCCAATAGTGGAGAAAACCCTGAAGAGAGATCTGGGAGCCCTGGATAATGTCCTTGCCTTCAATTTTGACTTGTTGAGTGGCTCTGGTAATTCATGGGATCTCTCTGTGTCTCTCCCTCTTGGTATCCTCATCCATGAAAGAGAGATGAAAATATTTGCAACAATTGATCATAGGCCCAGTTTCTGCCACAAGTAAATGACCCATTAAATCTGTCAATAAAATCAGTCAGACTGTTGTTTTTTTTTTTTTTTTTTTAGGGGGT
>NW_011494735.1:7683102-7714717 GCF_000754665.1 Bison bison bison | reverse complement strand
TAGGCCCAGTTTCTGCCACAAGTAAATGACCCATTAAATCTGTCAATAAAATCATTCAGACTTTTTTTTTTTTTTTTTTTTTTGAGGGGGTAACTGTTACATTTTTGGATTCACTGATTTGGCATCCTGCATATACAGGCTCAGACACATGTTGAGAATTTTTGCCAGAGATGAAGTTATACATTGTATGTTGGGTTCCCAAATGAAGAAATGAGCTCCAGGGCATGGGACTTTTGATGATCTAAGATCTCCACTAAGGCAACAGGCATTCTGAAGACAAACATGACTCATGGTGCATGGGATCTCAATCAACTGTTCACAAACTTCGGTTTGAGGGTTGGGAAGGTCTGGAAAAGATTCTCGGGTAAAGCTTAATTCAGAAGAGTACAGACTGTTTCCTTTGCGAAATGACACATGTCCGTGTTGTGAAACAGTGGAAACTGGAAAAGAGTGCCTGTGTCGAGTCTCGCAGAATCACCCTGTTGCCCAGCCACAGACATCTCTTCCTTTCTCCTCTGGTGCCTAGCCTTACAATGAAGCCACTGTGCTTAGACCATCACAGCTGCTTCACCACATCACTTTTCTATTGCTATGGAATAAGACATCCTAACAGTTTGTAGTTTAGGGTCACAACACTTTATTTGCTCATGATTCTGTCATTTGAGTGGGGCTTAGCAGGGTGACTCTTCTGCTGGTCTGACCTGGGGTCATGCATGCAGGTGCTATCATCTGGAGTCTCAAACTGAGCTGGAACATCCAGAATGACATCATTTACATGCACGAACCTCAGCTGGGATAGCTGGAACAATTGGGAGCTGGTTGGGCATTTCTCTCTCTCTCTCTCCAAGTTTATCCAAGCAGAATAGATGAATTTCATGGCATGGTGACCCATGGCCCCTCAAAGCACAAAAGCAAAAGCTTCCAGCCCCTCTTAAGGCTCATGCTTGGAATAGTCATAGTGCCAACTCTGTGGTGTTCCACTGGTTAAAGCATATCACATTCCAGCCCAGACTTAAGAAGAGAAGAAACAGATTCTTCATCTTCACATAAGGAGTGGCAAAGAAACTTTGGCTGTCTTTAACCCACCACAAACCACAATTATGTGGTCAGGTCTCGTGGGATAAAGAAGTATCTTTTACCTGCTCCTTTGGCTCCCCCAGCTACAGACACCTCCTGTTTCCTATTTGAATGTTCCACTGTTACATGAAGCCTCCACCCCAGCACTCTGTCTGCCACATCCACTTCTCTGCCACCACCAGCCAACTCCTCTCCATGCTCTTCTTTCTACCTTATAGCTTTTTATTTTTCATAAGCCCTGCTGCTCCATGATATTACCATTTGTGGCTTCTGCTGCTACAGATGTTAGTAATGTGAAGAACAGAGCTACCCTGAGACTGCTGTCCTTAGGAGTCCTGCTTGCAAGAGTGACCATTAGCTGGCATGTGGGAACTTGGATTAGTCAGGTTTCTCCAGAGAAACACAACCAAAAAAATATGTGTGTATAATAGATAGAAAGAGATTTATTATAAGGACAGGGGCTCATGGAGACTGGCAAGTCTAGTCTGCAATGTGTGACAGCAGGCTGGTGATCCAGGAGAGATGATCTGAAATCCAAAGGCAGTCTGCTTGAAGATTCCCTTCTGCTGGGGAGACCAATCTTTCTGTCCTATGTAGGCCTTCGACTGATTGGATGAGGCCCACCCATATTATGGAAGGAAATCTGCTCACTCAGAATTCACACATTAAAACGTTAACCTAATTCTAAAGCACCCTCCAAGTTGACATCAAGTCAATAATCACAGGAGGGTTCCAGAACTGATAAGAGTGACTCTCTGTATCTAAATTGTATGAGCAATGCAGTTCATGCTGAACAGCTGCTTTCACTATTCCCATGAAGAATAAGGAAATGTACTCACAGTCTGATATTTTTTTATGTGCTCAGCAGAGAATGTGATCAGCCACCGGTAAAAGCCCTGGGCACTGAGTCTCTAAAGAGCAACCCTGATAGACAAGTCTCATGGGTTGTCAAAGCTCATTGCCAAGGAAGACCTAAATAGACATTTCTCCAGAGAAGACATACAGATGGCCAAGAAATACCTGAAAAGATGCTCAACATTGCTAATAATTAGAGAAATGCAAATCAAAACTATAATGAGGTATCAACTCACACCAATCAGAATCGCCATCATCAAAAAAATCTATAAACAATAAACACTGGAGAGGATGTGGAGAAAAGGGAACCCTCCTATACTATTGCTGGGAATATAAATTAATATAAACCACTATGAAGAACAGTATGGAAGTTCTTTTAAAAAACTAAAAATAAAGCTACCATATGACTCAGCGATGCTACTCATAGGTATATATTAGGAGAAAACCAGAATTCAAAAGGATGCATGCACCCTGATATCCATTGCAGGACTATTTACAATAGCCAGGACATGGAAGCAACCTAAATGTCCATCAACAGAGGAATAGATAAAGAAGATGTGGTACATATATACAACAGAATATTACTCAGCCATAAAAAGGAAGGAAATAGTGCCATTATACAGAGTCATGGACTGACCTGGAGACTGTCATACAGAGTGAAGCAAGTCAGAAAGAGAAAAACAAATATGGTATAATGTCACTTAATGTGGAATCTAGAAAAATGTTACAGGTGAACTTATTTGCGAAGCAGAAACAGAGTCACAGATGTAGAGAACAAACTTATGGTTACCAAGGGGGGATGAATGGGGAGATTGGAGTTGACATATATACACCACCACGTATAAAATAGATAGCTAATGAGAACCTATATAGCAAAACAAAAACAAAACTCATTGCCAGAGGCATGCAGCACATCCTGTGTGACTCCCCTGGGTGAGGACTCTCTGAAGTTTGTGCCTGATTTCCTCCAGAATTTGTCCTGTATATGTTTTCCCTTTGCTGATTTTGTTTTGTACCGTTTTGCTATAGTAAATCTTAGTTACGACTATGACTTTTAAGCTGAATCCCCTGAGTTTTCCTAGAGTCATTGAGCCTGAGAGAGGTCTTGAGGGCTGCAGCACAAGTAAGAAATGGAAAATTATGTCATTTGCACAGGTCTATCTCTAATTGTTAATACAATGGAAGCCGAGGTGGAAAGAATTTTATATAGGTCTTATGTGAGTGAGCACTATGCTCCATACTCTGATGTCTTCAAGGAGATATTAGCAACATAAAAGAGTGACCATGACTTCCAGAGCAGTTGGGGAGGGGACTGTGGATATTCGAGTAAGTAGGAAAAAGAGCAAGGGAGGTAGGGAAACCCAGTGTTGCAGAGTTCAGACTCCAGAGACATGGCCAATTTAGATGTGGACAAAATTCAGACAGTCTAAATTTTGGCTTAGATTTGTTACTCAACATAAGCTTTAATTTCCACAACTGGAAGGTGCATAATAAAATAATGGCTAATATTTACTAAGTGCTTACCACATTTTAGGCAATTCATGTGTTAACTCACTGTACCTTCACAACAATCCTGAGGAAGTATTATTTTAATTTTTCTTTTACAAATTCAGAAACTTAAGCCCAGAAAGAGATCTTGCCATTCCCACCATACAGGGTCCTGAGACGCTTAAATGAGTTAATATATGTAATGTCCTTGGATAGGGCCTGGAGCATCAGGAGCATTCGTGAGATTTGAACTGTTATCTTTTAAAACATGATTAAAAAGAGAGGAAAGGAAGCCGCTGGGAGCAAGGCCCCCTGAAGAAGCAAAGCACAGGAATGCCCTGCAGCAGAGCCCATTTTCTGAGCAATGGGCTGGGAGCCCTGATTGAATAGGCTCAAACCTCTACATAGAAAAGAAGAATGCTGGATTAAAGAGTAGAGGAAATGTGACCTGGGGACAGAGTTTAGAGAGTCTTGACCATCAATTTGGCACTTACTATCTAAAGCTGTGGATCTCAAATTGACAAATGACAAGGTCCCTAGAAACCACCAACACAGCTAAACAACCACCACAACTAGAAACCATGGTATTTTTAGGCAATATGAACTAACTGGGCTTCCCAGGCGGTGCTGCTGGTAAAGAACCTGCCTGCCAATGCAGGAGATGTAAGACACGAATTTGATCCCTGGATCGGGAAGATCCCCTAAAGGAGGTCATGGCAACCCACTCCAGTATTCTTGCCTGGAGAATTCCATGGACAGAGGAGCCTGGTAGGCTACAGTCCACAGGGTCACAAAGAGTTGGACATGACTAAAGTGGCTTAGCACACGCATGAAATAACTATGTATTAGCCATTGATCAGGACAGAAGTTTTTTAAAAAAAAGAGGGGTCTCCCCTGGTGGTCCAGTGGTTAAGACTCTGCGTGGGGCATGGGTTTGATTCCTGGTTGGGGAACTAAGATCTCAAATGCCATGTGGTGTGGCCAAAGGAAAAAAAAAAAGTTTAAGAAAAAAACTTCAGAGAGATATTTAAAATATTAAATTTTAGATACTTATTTAAGAAATAAAGATTTCCTTTTCTATAAATGAGTCAAACGCCATTATTATTTGAATTTTAGTGGCTTTAGAACTACTGCATTAGACGATGGAAAAAGTAAGTGATTGAAGAGACATATCTGATTTGGGGCATAGAATTCAGACTGAAATTGAGGAAAGGGAATGATTAGGAAACTGTAGTATTAATTTGAACATAAAGAAATGCAGGTCTGACTTGGGTGCATTCAAGGGAAATGAAAGGAAGTAGCTGAGTACAAGATCAATGACAAAGGAAGCACAGACTGTATTTTTGATCCATAAAGACCTGAGTTCAAATCTTCACTCATTATCAGCTTCTGATTCCTCTGAAGCTTAGGTTCCTTATTGGTCAAATGGAATTGGGATTTGTTGCTGCTATGAAGACTGAGTCAAAGGAGAGAGTGAATGGATATTGCCATTTGATGTGGAAGCTGCTTTTTTTTTTTTTTAATTTATTTGGCTGCTCCAGGTCTTAGTTGTGACATGTGGGATCTTTGTTGCCACATGCAGGTTCTTAGTAGAGGCATGCCAGGTCTAGGGGTGGGACCTGGGGCAGGAGTGGAACCAGGATGGAACCTGGGCCCCCAGGGATGGAACCCAGGCCCCCTGGCATTGGGAGCATGAAGTCTTAATCACTGAACCACCAGGCAAGTCCTTGGAAGCTGTTCTTATTACAAATAATATCTCAATGTGTGAGAATGAGAAGGTGTGAGGAGTGGGAGATGACTCCAAAGACTTGATCCCAGGTGCCTGCCAAAGCAAACGGCTCCAGGAAAAAAAACAGGGAACAGGGAAGATTAATCCAGTCCTGATGGAAGACGTTTGGTTTCATTTTAGGCACACCAAATGAGGACAAATATTCTAAGTTTGGTATGCTGAAAAGAGGCTTTTTCATGATTATGGAAAGTTCAAATTATAATCTCAGAAAGCATGATACATGTAGGACCTTTTTCCTATTTGTAGCATCTTGAAAGGGCTTAAGTATCCTGTAAATTTAAACTATAATGTATGAAAATAATTTCAAAGAAATACAGATTTAGGGCAAAAAAAAGTGAAGAGAGTTCCTAGAGCCCAGAATAAACTGTACATAATTTGTGATACAAAAACTACAACTGGATTTTTATAAATTAAACTGTGATTCTTATGTGATTATTCAGGCTTACAGTGGTTATATAAATTGAAACATACTGTGCACAGTGGAAATAAGCTCTATTGTGTGATTTTCTGTGAATGATCAGCTGACACATGGCTGAATTGAGAGCGTGCCTGGGAATCAAGTAGTCTTGGCTTTCAACAAAGCCCTGTTTGCAAATTTGGACAAATTTCTTAACCTTTCTGAGCCTCAATTTCCTAATATGTAAAAAGAGATGGAAATAAGACCTCTTTCACAAGGTTCCTGTGAGAATCACATGAGATTACATTTGACATTCACACAATGGGTCATCAGTAGACATAAATTCCCCATCTCTTAGAAAACAAATGTTTCCTAAGGCCTCACTATAATGGTATGGAAGTATCAGCTGCAGAAGACAGTTACAGATATGATTTGAGAAGTTTTAGAACCATATTCATAATCTGACTTTTGCCTTAATCAATGGAAGATGATGCACAAAGAAATATTCAATTAAGTCTGGACTGGGGTATTCAGTTCAGAATAAAACTATTAAGAAAAAACATATCACATTCCTAGTAAAGCACACACCAGGTTGTACCCATGAAGTCCTTATTTTAAATCTTGATTCTTTGGTTTTTTGTTTGTTTGTTTGTTTGCTTAGTCACTCAGTTGTGTCCAACTCTTTTGCAACCCCATGGTCTGTAGCCTACCAGTCTCCCCTGTCCATGGGATCTCCCAAGCAAGAATACTGAATGAGTTATTTCCTTCTCTAGGGGATCTTCCTGACCCAGTGACTGAACCCACGTCTCCTGAACTGGTGGTGGTGGTTTAGTCACTGGTGGTGGTGGTTTAGTCACTAAGTTGTGTCCGACTCTTGGAAGTCCATGGACTATAGCCTGCCAGGCTCCTCTGTCCATGGGATTCTCCAGGCAAGAACACTGGAGTGGGTTGCCATTTCCTTCTCCAAGGGATCTTCCTGACCCAGGAATTGAACCCGGGTCTCCTGCATCGCAGAGAGATTCTTTACTGACTCAGCTACGTGGATTCTTTACCTCTGAGCCACCAGGGAAGCCCCTTGATTCTTTATATGTTCCTTTTTCAATAGCCATTATGTTCAAATATTCCAATGAAGAGACTTTATGTCACTTAAAATATGAAGTTGGAAATTCATGGATTTGGTTGATATCTCATTAGAAAATACCTAGCTTGTCTAGGGAAACATAAAGAAAATATCACTGATCTATTGGAAATCAAGTCACTTACTCTTTTGAGTTGTTTTTGTTCAGTCGCTCTGTCGTGTTCAACTCTTTGCAACTCTTTTGAGAACTGGTCTCAAAAATGGAAATTTAGGATGGTCTTATTGATCTTGCAGATCCTATTAGATCCCCCATATTCCACAAGAATAGAATAGGCTCCAGTAGAGCCTATAACTTACACCTGGTTCTACACCTTGGTGTACTGTGTAATATGTGTCTTTCCCCCATGAATCATACATTCTCTGATGGAAGGAAACCTATCTGTCCATCTCATTGCTATTTTCCTAGAATCTAACGCAATGCCTAGCACCTCAAAGACACACAGTAAATGTAGAAGAATGAAGGAAGGGAGGGATCTGATACAGTACTTGCCAATGAAGTCAGCACTTAAAAAAAATCCTTGTTTAATGGATAGAGTAAGTCACATTTCCTGTTTTCCTCTTAGTCATGTACTCTAGGATAAAAAAAAAAATGTTTTCTAAGGCCTCAAACCCTCAAGGCAAATGCTAAATACAATGAAAACTATGTTAATGTTATCATACTAGCCAAAATTTTCATTGAGTGCTTACTATAGGCTAAGTAAACACTTTATATGCATTAATTCATTTGTCTATCATAATAACGTGAGAGAATTTCCATTTGACAGATGGAGAAACTGAAGCTCACCATGGTTTTATAAGGTAGTTCATAGTGCAAGCAGGATTCCAGTCCGAGCCCCACCTGACTCTTCACTACGCTGCACACTTTTCGAAGGGCTCAGTAATGCCTTGTAGTGGATTCCATGTCTCCACTCCCAGTTAGGAGGACCAGAGTGGCGGGGTCTCCTGTGGGCAGGAGAAGGACTCCACCTGCGGTTAAAGACCTGGAGACAGGCCTGCTGGGTCACACAGGTGTTCTTCCAGGAGTCTGGTCTCCAGCAGTTTCGAACCATAGAGGTTGATGGTAGAAGTGAATGGACAGGAGGAGCAAGGCAAGCTGATCTTGAGATACGACCAAAACAAATCCAGAAAAACAGAAAGCCTGGATCCCAAGGATGAGGGAGATGGTGGGAACACATGCATTGCTATAAAAAGGGAACATGGGAGCTTGTTGCTGGGGTCTCAGAAAACTAACAGAAGTCATCTTGGGTCAGAAGTTGATTGAGAAAACACAGGAAAGGACCTTCCATACAAGGCAGGACTCTTTCTTCACCCTCAGTCCCATCACTTACCTATACACCCTTTCCCTCCTTCCTCTTTCTTTCTTTCCCTTCCCCAGTCATGCCTATGTACTCATGCACACACACACACACATACACTTCTGCAGCTAAAGGGTTCTCACATGCCCCAGGTTGCTGGTCGCTGCTCTTCATTCAAACATCTTTGGAAAATAAGGTTAAAATGTCTAGATCTAGGACTAAACTGACAGTGCTTATGTTTCTGTTTCCTTCATCTTGAGGGCAAGAGCGCGTATTCCGTTTCTTTTTTATCCCCCTCACAGCACCTATTACTAGATACCATATGCTCTGCACGTACTTGGCACTCAATAAATGCTTGCTGAATGGCTGACTTTTCCCGTCTCCCCCACCCTTTCCTTCCCACCCCTACAGCATTACTTTAAAGATCTGTTGCAGAGCTGTGGGGCGAGGTTTAAGATCCGTTTTGACAAATAACCCTTATGGGTGTTTAAAGCCAAAAGATCGAATATTTAAAGCAGAAATATGAGCTGTAACTTCATGGGTGTTCTTTGAAGAGATGCATAAAGCTGTACAAATAGATAGCCTTTCAGACAGGACATAACAGACCCAGCTTTGTGCATTTGCAAATATACAGAGGAGAAGAGCCTGAACCTTGCTTTGAACCCTATGTTTCCTTCTGAAATCAGTTTAAATAGGAAAGTGAAGGTAGTTAAATCTTCTATATTTTAAAAAGATCTTACAAATAGTTTTGGCTTTAAAAGCCTATGTCACTGATTCATAATATAAGAGGTGACATTAAATCTATGCCCCCCTCAATGCCCCTCACCCCCGCAGACAGGAACGTACAGGCAAAAACAAGACTGGATTCCATTGAAGTCGTGAGAGCAAATTGAGGGCTGTAAAAAAAGAGGCTTTTAGAATCCCAGACGTGAGATCTTGGTGCTGGGAAGTCTTAGGGACCAAAGCAAGGATCCAGGGACAGCAGACGGTTGAAGAACCAGAGCAGAATCCACATCACAGAGTGGCTCTGGTTAATGACTTCATGAAGCTGCTGAGCTTAGAATACAAGTCCCAAGAGAGAAGTGAGCCTGAGTTGTGCAGGTCCATTACCCCATAGGATCCATTTTCATCCGAAGACGTCTGGAGTTTCCTGGCTGCTTCCATTAACAAGGCAGCAACGAATGCGTCTTATCTCGGGCTCCAACTCTGACTGTCCCGTGTTCTCTTAGAGCAGCTGAGCCCTTGGCTTATAGGCCAGAAGTGATCTCAGGAAGTGGAAGCTGCTTGATAGGTCTTACTTTTTTTAAGCGGAACTATTTTGCATGGAGCTGTGGCTAAAGAGGTTACTTACAGCTAAGCATTTGTAGGACAGGTGGGCTTAAATAAACTTAACTATCAAGCTATAGGTATTAAATTGATCATAAGAACCCTTGGTTATGCAGTGATTGATTTGGAGGGCCTGACGGTTCTAGTATTTAGCTTGGAATTTATGAATCAAAAGCTTTAAAATTGAAACCAAGAAAGTTTTTTTAAGTACTACTATTTCCACCTAACCAAGGACTGTTATACAAGTATGATTTATCTATAGTTATCACTCATGTATAGTGTAGAATTATCCAAGTCTTTTTTTTTTTTTAATTTCTAATGACTTCTATGCATTAACTCAATCAAGAGAGTTTCTTAAAATATTACCTTTCCCCTTCTGGAAAAAAGACATTTTTATCCAGAAAGAAACTACTAATTTTTACATTGCTAAATCAGAAGTGTGCTCTCTTTCTGATTCATCCTTTGCTTTCACTTCCTGTAGGTTTAATGTAGGTCAATAGTCCTGGATTCTACACACATTATATTTGTGTAAGATGATTGAACACATAGTTGAAATTTACATAAACACACAATATCTTTATTTTACTTTTTTGGATAACATGTTATCATTTGTGAAGAATCTTCTCATTTCTCACCTCATGTAATTTAAAAAAATTCTATTAAAAAATTCTATAGGATGGAAATTAATAGTATTATCATTTTACAGATGATTGAGTTCAGCAAATTTCATTCAACTGTTCACCCAGTCAGTAATTTTAATTTTGGACCCAAATGTGTACTAGGCACTGGAAATACAAATATGAAAAAACTTTATGAAGTTCACTGTCTATTATGTAAAACAAGCAGGCAAATAAAACATTGACAGCGGGATGTGATAAGTCCTATGTTATGTAAATATAAAGATGGCAAAAAATGAATTACCAAACTCGTCCAGCTGTGAATGAACAATCCTTTCAAAGGAGAAGATTCTTGAAGTGGGTCTTAGTAAGAAGAAATCCACCAGAAACGATAAAGCATAGAGCAGAGAAGCAGCAAGTGGCAAGGTACAGAAGCGAGCAACTGTGAGATGAATGCAAGAACTGCAAACAGTTGAGCATGGTTGTGAGTACAGAAGGGAAGAAAATGAGCCTAAAGCGTGTTTTCCTTCCTTCCTTCCTGAAGCAAGAAGGTTCTGGGTGTATGATGGGTTGGTGAAAAGAAATCTTCAGGAAATCAGATTCATTTGATCTTTTTTCACCACGCACGACCTCCACGTGGTCCAAAATGGCTACTCCTGATTGACCCATCCCATCCACATTCTGAGCAGCAGAAAGAAGGAAAAGTGAAAAAAGGAACAAAGGTATAAGCTAGCTTTCTTTTAAGGGAGATTCTTAGAAGCTGCCACGGGACACATCTTCTCATAATTCATTCATTAGAACTAGTCACATGGCCACGTCTACCACTAAAGACTAATAGATTCTTTTCTGACCAGTGTGTTTAGTTATACATTTGTGATGATGTTAATATAGGGAAGAAGAGAGAATGGAATTTGGAAGACAACTGGGAGTACCTGCCACTGAGAGGATGAAAAAACCAATCACAAATTGCTTTGAATTCTGAACTTCACCCTCTGGTCAACAGGGAGTCACTGGAGAGTTTTTGATCAAGGACCTGAGATGACCATATTTATGTATAAGATTAAGAAAGATGATAGACTGGAAAGGGTAATACTGGAGACAAGGGATTAGTTAGGAGATTTTCATGGTGGTCCAGGTGAAAGACAACGGAGGTCTGATGAGGGAAGAGGAATGAGGAGGGGAAGTGTTAAGAAGGTTATCTGCCATGACAGTTGAGTAACAGTAAGAGGCAGGATTCAAACTCTTATCTTTGGCTCCAAGTCCATGTACATTATGTTCATCTTTCTTAACCAAATGGTGGAAACTTGGCCTCCCAGGAGCCTTTCATATCCAAGTTGTGTTGTGAAAATCGGATATTATGGTCCAGATCCAGGAACTGAAGAGTCCAGAAACAAGACACCATGTGTGGCCGTGTAATTTTGAGATATTATGCATTTTCTCTTCTTGCATTCAAGCTAGTAGAAGACTCTGAACTGGGCTTCCTTGCCTATGGGAGATCTAAAACAGGCTTCTCAGGTTTTATTTCTAAGCCTCAAGCCATGTAAGAGGAGAGAGTTTGAAGAGGGAGAGATTTCAGCTAGACTAAGAAGACATTTTAGAGTCGGGGGGAGGGGAGGAAGACGGATTTTTCCCACCTGGAGGTCATGGGGGGAGATGATGGGAAGTAGCTGTGAGGTGATACAGTCCTGGATTCAAGACCAAAGGCTGCTCTACCCTCCGTGCGGCCCAAGCAGCCCCACCTGATGGGGCCATGTGAGCTGGAATAATCTACAATCCAAAGGATATCTCGGAAAAATTAGCACTACCTGAAACCATAGCAAAGCCCCAGTCTGCTATTAAATTACCTTCCAGAAAGACAGCTAAGAGGTTACAATGAACTGATGGGTAGAAATAAAAAATATGCACTGAACTACTGAAAACAAAAAGAGGACTGAAATTCATCCCTTCAGCCCTGCTAGACAGTGAACCCTGGGTGACAGCAAGGCTTTCTATAGCCCCAGTGGGTGAGGAATGAAGACCAGCTGCATAACACAATTTTGTGCCTGTCTCTCCCTTTTCCTTAATTCTGATTCTGAGAGTAGAAACCAGTTCAAACTGGATCTGTGTATATCCATACCCATTATTCACTTGTAAATGTTCCAAGTAACTCAGACCTCCCCTCAGAAGACATTCGAGCATCGCTTAGCAGGATATTTCAGGACAAAGGCATGCAATGTTTGGAAATGTCAGATAATGTTCTAGCTACTGGACTTTCCCAATAGGTTCAGTAGGTAAAGAATCTGCCTGCACTGAAGGAGACCAGGGTTCTACCCCTGGGTTGAGAAGATTCCCTGGAGAAGGAAATGGCAACCCACTCCAGTATGCTTGCCTGGGAAATTCCATGGACAGCAGAACTCGGTGGGTTACAATCCATGGGGTCACAAAAGTTGGGCACAACTTACCGACTAAACCATCACCACCACCAATGTTCTAGCTATAGTCTAATTTTTCCCTTTACTAATACAAAAGCTCAAATCAGGATCTCTGCATATGATATTTATCCAAACATCATCCTGTATACAAAATTCCAGAGATGGTGACAGACTATAGAAAAAACATAATTTACAAAATCAGCAAGAACATTCTATTTAAAGCAATATCCCCTGGGTGTTGTCTGAGCTTGAAATGCAAGTTCATTATATAGTTTCTTTCTGGAGACAATATGCCAAGCCTTAAATATGGCTAAAAATCAGAAGTTTGGGGAAAAAATTTCAGCCCTGCAAGAAGGAAGTATGCTATATTTGGTAGAGTTGGGAATACACGATTTTGTTTCAGAAATCTGAGAAAAATCTATAGTCATCTTTTTTGCCTCCTACAAACCCATCTTACCCTATTTTCATTCTGTTTCATTTTCTCCCTGCTTTCAAGTAGTTATATCTTTAAAATATTATAATCCAAAAAAAGGAGGCAAGAGGAATTTAACTAAAAAATAATAATCAAAGCCATTCATGGTTTATGTGCCCAGACTAAGCTGTATTTATGGAAGAATTGATCTTTTTTTTTCTTTCTTTTTTTCTTTCCAGAAGTCTAAAGTGTAAATTAAGTTGCACCAAGGCAGGTCAAATTATTCCCCAGTCATTTGTAGTATGCAGTGTTTTATGTGACTTTTTACCCTCTTATTCAATAAAACAATGTGTACTTGTATAGCAGCCAGACGGAGTGGTGATTCACACTCATCTCAGAGATGCCAAGTACTGTACCTCCTTAAGGAAACACACTCACCCATGTGTAATGAGAACGCTTTGGATTTCCTGAAGTGATTCAACATCAAATTGAATTCAACACTGAACTGAATATCCATAGATGTTAACAATCACAAGATCGGATGTACTAGAGTTTCATTTGCTTTTATGTAACTCCCACTCATTTATTATAAGAGATGCAGCCTTGTTATGTTGAACTGGAACATTTTCACTCACTCAAGGAGACTGATTAAAGAATTTGGCCTGTTTCTTATTAATATAAAATAATCAAAAAAATTTCAAGAAAGGATGGCCAGCTATGGTTCTGTGATACAGAACTCCCATTGAGCTCTTCTCTTAAATCATTCAGCTTTTAGCTCAAGAAGAACACTGACCTAGGCTGGACATTGGCTGTATTATTACTAGCTTGATACTGTAGGTGCTGGTCTCATTTAGAAAAGATGCTTGGGGACTTCCCTGGCAGTCCACTGGTTAAGACTTCACCCATCCAGTGCAGGGGATGTGGGTTCAATCCCTGGTAATGGAGCTAAGATCTCACATGCCTCCGGACCAAAAAACTAAAACATAGATCAGATCAGATCAGATCAGTCGCTCAGTCGTGTCCGACTCTTTGCGACTCCATGAATCGCAGCACGCCAGGCCTCCCTGTCCATCACCAACTCCCGGAGTTCACTGAGACTCACCAAAACATAAAACAGAAGCAATATTGTAACAAATTCAATAAAGACTTTAAAAATGGTCCACATCAAAAAATCTTTAAAAAAGAAAGAAAAGATGCTTGTAAAAATCCATAGCCTGCTAGATGTCAGGTCATTAGAAACTGTTGTTTAGCTGCTAAGGAATGTCTGACACTCTTTTGCGACCCCATGGACTGCAGCCCACCAGTCTCCTCTGTCCATGGGATTCCCCAGGCAAGAATACTGGAGTTGATTGCCATTTCCTCCTACAGGGGATCTTCCCGACCCAGGGATCGAACCCTTGCCTCCTGCATTTGGCAGGCGGATTCTCCGCTGAGCCACCAGGGAAGCCAACACCAGAAATTATTGCTTTTAAATGCTGGCAGAAGAGTACAGATTTTATATGGCAGAACTAGGGAGTCATTATGGGCTTCCCAAGTGGTGCTAGTGGTAAAGAACCCACCTGGCAATGACCTAAGAGACGAGGGTTCGATCCCTGGGTGGGGAAGATCCCCTGGAGGAGGACATGGCAACCCACTCCAGTATTCTTGCCTGGAGAATCCCATGGACAGAGGAGCCTGGCGGGCTACAGTCCATTGGGTCGCAAAGAGTCGGACACGACTGAAGCAGCTGAGCACATAGCACACAGGGACCACAATGTGTCACTGAGTGAGGAAGTAAGGATTTGACTGAAAAGTCAAGTCTACTCCCAAACTGTATAAACACAAATGCTTAAAGAAATCTAGCTACTTTACCCGCTGGAGACAGTAACCAAAACCAGAAGTTCTTGAAATACAAGTGTAAAATTAAAAGACAGAGTGGAAATAGGAAAGAAGCAGCTGCCAGAGCTGCAGGGGGCATGGCCTCTAGGAGGGCAAAGATGGTTTTATGTACAACTTAAACTAACCTAATTTAAAAATAAGGCCATTTGGATATATGTAAAAGGCAAAGAGTCACCAGAAGAACTTGGATGCATTATCCCCAGCCTCCAGTTTCTTTGATCACAAAGTGTTTGGAAAGTTAGAATTTCAACCTAAATTATAATTGTCACAGTAAGATTCTACCTAAACTAAAAGTTGAGGAACCTGAACTAAATTGCCAAAAACAAAGGCTGAGACCAGCTCTTAAGGAGAGGAGAGTGCAAGAAAGCAATGGGCCAATTCCAAATCATCCATTAATTCACTCTGAGGAAATCATCTTTTCACCAACAGGCAGGGACTAGAGATGCAGAAAACCTTTTGTTTCCCAAGAATTTATATGGGCTAGCCTTGTTTTTGTGGGCTGGCTTTGTTACAGGCAGCCTGCCAGAAACGCAAATTCTCAGGCCCTGTCCCAGAAACCCAGATGGAGCATTTCTGTTTTAGTAAGGTCCTTGGGTGATTTCTGTGCCTGTGGAGGGATCTGCAGGTATGTGCTTTGATAAGTTCGAATTGAAAATCTCTCCCCAAAATCCCAGTTCCAAAATGATATCTAGTTTAACTTTTATACTATGCTATAAAAAGAAATAAGATTCTTTCTTTGTAACAATGAATATAATAAGATTCCTCTTCTCATAGGGCTTCCCTGGTGGCTCAGATGGTAAAGAATCTGCTTCAGTGCAGGAGACCCAGGTTCGATCCTTGAGTTGGGAAGATCTGAGAGCCCCTGCTTTTGAAACATCTCTGGAACTATTCAAAGTCATTAGAGTCATTTGCTGTGACTTGATCTCTCAGGTCAAGAAAAAAAACAAACCATAATTCAATGGAAAATTATTCTGATAAATTTCAAAATGATGAAAGCAGAAATATCAAAGTTTACCTCACAAGTATTTTCTAATGGATTGATTTATATTTTTATCAACAGGGAGGTAAATTGGTATTTTTATTACTGCCAGCCTCTTTTCAAATAATTGATAGATCATTTCATTTCAAGTCCCTACCTTCCTTGTGAGGGTCCCTGGAGTGCCTCCTCCCGAGGACCATCTTCTTGGCCAGGGGAATAGAACAGCCCAACTGACCAACTTGATCATGCATCCCTTCCCTGGTAGGGGAGGGATCTGCCCTCCTTTCCCATCATATGAATTAGAAGTGTGATTCTTCTGAAAGCTTGTTAAGCAAACAACATAATGCATGAATACTGGTTAACTGATCGGGGCAAATGTACCATTACTAAAGTAAAAATATTAAGAATGGGAGAAACCAGGCATGAAGAACATGGGAAGTCTCTAAACTACCTTCAAATTTTTTCTATAAATCTAAAATTATTCTAAAATTAGAAGTTCATTTATTTTTTAAAAACTGACCTTTGTTTGAGCCTGAAATAAATCAGAGCTCGCTCCTTCTCTCTTTTGAAAAATATTCTTGTTCAGAAGTCGCTGCTATTAACTGTGGAGAGCCCGTGTGTATGCAGACAACTTGAGTAACCTGATTTTAGGTTGATGTGTTTCCTGTTTTTCTAGAGCCATTTACTCATTGAACCTTTGCTGCAGTCAATGAGATTGAGCTCTTATCAGAATGCTATCTCATACCCTACCCTGCAATAGCTGATAAAGTGCTACAACTTCTAATACTGTGTCAGCTGTGTGCTGCTCCTTTCCAACTCCTATGTGCGTAACCTGCAGATACTCTTGTTGCCTTTTGAGAGCCATGCAGATAAAAGATGACTTGCAGACAGTCGGGGTACTGGATGTGCCAGCACAACACAAAAGGAGAAGAAATAAGAACCATCCTCCATTTCTCACTACCCGCCTACACACACACAAAACTGTATGTATAATACCAAGGTCACCTTTGCAGAAACTCTTTCATCTTTGCTCACAGGAGAATGATCAGTGAAAACTTCCCTCTGTAGCAGAAAGGGAACATACAACATTGACATTTCTCGTGCCAACACAACCTGTTAGGATATTTTGAAAGATGTCAATGTTCAAATTTTTAATAAACATACAGATACCAACATACCCTCTTGCCCTTTAGTTAGGAAATGCCTTTAAAATGCAGATACAGCCATGCTGCTTGATTTGGAAAGTTATCAACTCGTTTCTTTTCTTTTTCTTCCTAAGGGTTTCAAGACCGTTTAGATAAAGTCTAACAACACTTTGAAGATGAAAGTTTGATTTTTTGTTTAAATGGAGACTATTAAGAAAGGAAGCTATATGAAGTGTATGTGTTAGACTAATTAACTGTAGTCCCTTTCTGCATCAGGACCCATCAATCTTAAGACAGTTGGTACCTGGTATGGGGTGTGCAAGGCCTGAGAGAGCAAGAGATGCCGGAAATGTGTCTTTAAATGCAATTAGGACAAAAAATCTAATGAATTCTGAAGGTGTTTTTCTCTTCTTATGACACCAACTCGGAGGTATGAAAATGTCCTGATGTCAAGAATTCTAAGTGAAATTGGACTTCTAACTTTACACCTGATTATCTAGCAAAAGCTAATATACATATATTATCCTACCATACTGTAAAAGCTCGACATTTAAAACCACCACTTTATGGGATGCGGATTCACATGAAAGGATGCTTCGCCTCATTGAAAGCTTTTCTTAATGACCAACAACGTTGAGATGGTTAGATAGCATCACTGACTCAATGGACATGAATTTGAGCAAACTCTGGGAGATAGTGAACAACAGAGGAGCCTGGCATGTGGCAGTCCATGGGGTCGCAAAGAGTCGGACATGGCTTAGTGACTGAACAATAGCATGATGACCAATAACTCATCAGAGTGCTAAATGTTAAGAGATCCCGTCTATGAAAATTTAATTGTATATGAAGGTGATAATCCTTGAAATGATGAAAGCAAAAAAGACCTATCTCAGTTTTTAAAGATCACTAATTCTACATAACTTCTGAAGGGTATCAATTCTATTTTAAAAATAGTACAGCTATAAAGGTTCCCTGGGAAATAAATGAACTGAAACAGCTTGAACAGAGCTGTTGATGATAGGGAAGAAGGGTTACATTTGACACAGAAAGGTTTAACCCAGGAAAGTGCTGATGAAAATGGCCCCTGGAATTTACGAATCAAATCCAGAGATGTGAGGAAGAATGGAGTACCTTGTTTAAGATTGAATGGTGACTGATTGGTCTTAAAGGATCCTTTTGCCAGCAGTCTACACTGTTTAATTGGGTGATTATATTCTAGAGGCAGGCTTCCCTCATAGCTTAGTCAGTAAAGAATCTGCCTGCAATGCAGGAGACCTGGGTTTGATCCCTGGGTCAGTAAGATCCCCTGAAGAAAGAAGTGGCAACCCACTCCAGTATTCTTGCCTGGAGAATCCCATGGACAGAGGAGACTGGCAGGCTACAGTCCATGGGGTCGCAAAAGTCAGACATGACTTAGCGACTAAACCACCACCACCATTCTAGAGGATGATAACACTCCCAAATGGCAATATGGCATTGGAAGTTGGACTATGGGTTAATATAGGATGTGACTTGCCATGGATGGGCTCTACCTGAAGCAGGATATTTTGTCTCCAACGTTTATCATTAGTTGTTTGAACCTTTAATGAACTGCTAACAAAGATAGGTTTATAAAAAATTAGAAGGCCAACATAGTAGAGCAGGGACTTCCCTAGTGGCTCAGATGGTAAAGAATCTGCCTACAATACAGGAGACCTGGGTTAGATCCCTGGGTTGGGAAGATACCCTGGAGAAGGAAATGTCTACCCACTCCAATATTCTTGCCTGGAGAATCCCATGGACAGAGGAGCCTGGCAGGCTATAGTCCATGGGATCGCAAAGGGTCAGACATGACTGAGCAGCTAACACTTTCACTTAATGGGTGCTAATAATCAGTATGGCAGCCGCCAGGAGTGTTCAGGAGGTTGCATAGTAGAGTAATTCCAGACTATTCAAAGGAATTTCTCTCCATTTTTCTGGTTGATTAACCAGATGTGTCTGGATATGTATTTTATTCAATTTCTAAGTAATACTATTAATAAAAATAATTAACACAAATTAAAATCAACAAGTAGAAAGATATTTAGTAAAATCTAGAGTTACAAAATTTGTCCCAGGCATGTTGTATTTATTGAAGTAATTCCCACACCCTCCACAGCAAAAACTGGAATCCATAGAATTACTATGATCAAAGAGCTGATTGATAACTCACATTTTGTAAATATCGGTCCAAAGAAGAAAGAATTAATCTCCATAAAAATTTAAATAAAATTTTAAATGGAAAAAAGTAACTGGAAATGGTTTAACTAATTAAGAAAAATTACTGCAGAAAATGCCTTTTTGACAAAAATTCATTAATGCTGTTACCATTTTCATTTAAAGGCTTATTTTTAAAAAAATAATTTTAGCCTCAAAACATCCTCAGAGTCAAAGCAGTGAGAACTGGACATGCTGTGACCCCTCAGCTCATCATATGGAAGTCGAATGATGCTGTTTTACTGTCAGCTTTTGCATGCCTTGTTCCCTATACCTGGAATTCCTTTCTCTGTTTCATATTCTAGGACTCAAGACTTCTCCTGTAAGACTCAACTTACAAACATCGCCTTCAGATTAGTGCTCCCTGACCTCCAGACAGAATTAGATACTTTTACCTTTTACCCTCCCTTAGGGACCTTTTATGAATATTCTATGATGTTGCTGTAATTCCTTGTTTACACTGCTATTTCACGCACTGGATTCTGGCTCTGTCTAGGATATGGCTCATGTTTTAGTTCTTTTGTTATTAAATCTCTGACATAAAATAGATGTGTAATGAATTAATGCTGAACAAATGAGTGAGGTCTCCATGCCACCCGTACATTCATTCCTCTCATTTTTTATTTTGAAACAAAATCATGAACTCTGTATGGCAACTTTAAAGATGTATTAAGAAAAAGTTCTTTGCTATAAATTCAGATCAATACTAAACATGTAGTTTTGTGATCTCGCTCTCAGCAACACCTCCCTCCTTTACATCTCTTCCTTATCCACAACCAAGAAAAGCAGTGTATTTATAGGAGAGAACTCAGGACTGAGATGGCCAGTTTTGGAACTCCTGGCCATGGGTGTTGTTGGGAGCATCCCTAGAGTGTGGGAGCAGTTTCTGGGAGGTCCAGAGGTTAGGTCAGCCAAGGGCTTTTTCTTTCCATCCATCCTCAATTTGACTTTGGGTTCAGCTGAATATGGTTAAAGGATTAATTGCCCATCATCTTGTTCCCTAAATTAAGAGTCATTGTGGTAAGAACCAAGCATAGCAATATGCACCAACCACAAAGAAATAAATTACTTTGTAAGTTTCAAAATATTTTCACCAAATTACTGCTCTGTGCAAATGATGTTGGGGGGGGGAAAGTTTGAGAAGCATTTTCTTTTGTGACTGTAATAAGGTATGTGTACCCCTGCTGAGATATGAGTCACATCCCCTGTGATAGGAAACTGTGGCTAGTTTTTGTGGGTTTGGGGTTTCATACTAAATTTTCAGTGCCTCATGTTTCCTATGACTGATGGATGGATCATCACCTGACTCATAGAATCTTTTGCTATGGATCACCATAGTGTAGCTTTTCAAATTCAGTAATGTGGCACCCAGATGCTCAGAGTTTTAATATGGAGGGAGAAACACTGGGAATATGCAATCAGTGCTTTGAAATGGACTTAACTGAGATCACTTCTTTCCAGCCTTTGGCAGGATTACAATTAAACTGGTCTAGACTCATTTGTGATTCTTATTTTTAAAAGACCTACAATGCCCACTTTTTCGTCTAAGTAAAGTAGACATCTTAGTCCATTGAGGTTGCTGTAACAAAATACCATAGACTGGGAAGCTTATAAACAGAAATTCATTTCTCAGAGTTCTGGAGGCTGACAAGCCCAAGATGAAGGCACCAGCAGATTCAATGTCTGGTGAGAATCTGCTTCTTGGTTGATAAATACCCACCTTCTTCCTATAACACCATGTGGCGGGGTGAGAGAGCTCACTTGGGGCTCTTTTATAAGGACACTCATACTATTTGTGAGGGCTCCACACTCATGACCTAATCACCTCCTGAGAGCCCCACCTTCAAATACCATCCAAGCACTGGGATTAGATTTCAACATATAAATTTGGAGGACACAAATATTCAGACAATAGCAGTCAGGATACAATAACATCTGAGGGTTTTTTTCCCCAGATTAAGGTCATGCCACCATCCTCAACTTCAGTATTCCTAAAGGCAAATCTTTATTTATTCATTCATTCAATGAATATTTATTGGATAAATAAGTGTGTCCCACTTATTGAGACAGAGAGGAATTAAGATGAGGCCCCTGACCTCAAGAAGCTTAAAGATGAGGGGTGGGAAACATACAATTAAATATGGCATGTGCCATGACAGGCAAGGTCACGGAGTACACCAAACGGGTAAATGACAGACCTACAAAAAGGCATGTCTGGAGGCAAGATGTCAGGGCAGAAGATGGCTATGAAAAGGTCAGTTAAGCTTGAGAAAAATGCAGATTGTGAGCAGTACTAGGGAACGTGTAAGGTATGCAATCAGGAAGAGAAGCCAGGAGCTGGATCTTAAAGAGCTCCTGGATGACTTTCTATGGTGCCCAGGAGGAGCCCTGAAAGGTTTCAGCAGAGGGGTGACAGGAGACCATATGCAGAGGTGCTTAGGAGAGATTAGAAGAGGGCAAAGGAAGGTTGTAGGTAAGCAGATTCGTTAGGAGCCTTATCTTGATAACCCAAAGGGAAAGGGCATTGAGCCGGAATGAAAGTAAGCTCAGTGGGAACAGAGAGTAAGTAAAGGAACTAGAAGAGGGACTTCCCTGGTGGGAAGTCTAGTGGTTAAGAATTCGCCTTGTAGAGGATGCAGGTTCGATCCCTAGTCAGGTAACTAAGATACGACGTGCAGCAGACTACAAAGCCCATGTCCTGCAACTACTGAAGTGCCCCCAACAAAAGATCTCAAATATTGCAAGTAAGACCTGAAGCAGCCAAACAAACAAAAAATTTTTTAAAAAGGAAATAGAAGAGGCAGAGCCTGGGGATGGACTCTGGGCTGTGGCTTAGGGTCCCAATGATCAGACTCTTGTTGTTGGAGCCCAATCCCCTGCCCCAACCCAAGGGCACAATCCTTGGTCCTTTTCTTTTTTCTCTAGATACCCTCACACTCATGTCAGTCTCAACCAACCTGTGATGATACCCAAATTCATAATGCCAACTCACACTTCTCTGAACTCTAGACCTGAATATTCAATGAACATCTTCACTTGGATGTTTAGTGCGGATAGCAAACTTAACGAGCTCCAATCTGAATGCGAGCCCTCCCTTGAGACCTCTTTTACCTGCAGTCTTCTCCATTCTGCGGAAAAGCAATTTCATTGTTGGTTTCATGGATCTGAAACTTTGATGTTACTAATTCTTGGTTATTTGTATTTACTTCACATTTAGTCTATCAGCACATCCATGTGGCTTTAACTTCAAAATTTATGAAGAACCTGACCACTTTTGAGCACCTCCACTTCTACCATCCTGATCTAAGGAATCACCATTTTCCTCTTGGATCTTAAAATAACTTCCTAACCTGTGTCCCTGCTTCTTCCCCTGCCCCCTGCACGCTGTTCCCTATGTAGCAGCCAGAAGAATAAAACTACCCTGCAAGCTTTTTATTTGAAACTTGTCAAGCATACAGAAAAATTTTTTAAACAATCAAGTATAAAATGTCTTATATATATTTTTTCCTGATCTAGGATCTCATCATATTCATGAATTCATTTGTTATATCTTTTCAGTGTCTCTTACTATAGATCCATCCCCTTGCTTTTTAAAATGACATTCACTTTTCTATATAGGGTCTCACACATTCTAAATTTGTGAGTTTCCTCACAGATGATGTCATATATTTCATATTGCATCATATCAAGAAGTAGATAATGTCAGGTTGTCCACATATTATTTAGTGATGCTGCTTGATCATGTGGTTAATGTGGTGGCCTGCCAGAATTTTCCATGGTGAAGGTAAATTTTCTTCTATGTAATAAGTAAAAAACTGTAGGGCAATATTTTGGCACCTTCCAAATATCTTATCCACAACAGCATTTTACCCACTGATTTTAGGATCTATTAATAACTGTTCCTACATTATTTAATACACTAGAAGTTGGAAAGCAGTGATTTCAAAATACTCCCACTCTCTTTTTTTAGCAGACATTTTAGTAAAAAATTTTCTTTCCCTGTTTTCCCTTTTTCTTCATCCCTGACTCCTCTTCTTGTCCTTCCCTTCCTCCTCTTTTTCCTTCTGGCCCTCCTCCTCGTACTTCTCTCTCTTCTTTTGACTTTCACAGTAGACTCATAGATTCTTTTTCATTCAATGTATTATAATCAGCTACCATGGAGTCATTAAAAATATGTATCAGTAAAAATATTACTCTTCTACTTGACTGAAACCACACTGATGACTTCTTGTATCACTCAAGAGTAAAAGACAAAGTCCTTACCATGACCTACAAGGCCCTGCATGATTGAGTCCCAGTTTTTCTGTGGCCTCATCCCCCTCTGCTCACAGACCCAGTCATCTGGCCTCCTGACTACTCCTCCAACAAGGATGCTCCTGCCTCGAGGTCTTTGGCCCCACCGTTCCCTCTCTTTGTAATGCCCCTACCCCAGATATTCACTTGGTTTTGTTCCTTACATCTTTTCTCAAAGTCATCGGACCACATTTTTAAAAAAATTTAAAGCCCACACTCCCCATTCACCTGACTTTAATAGTCCCCATTCACCTGACTCTATCAATCTTACTACCTTCTTAGATTTATTTTTAGTCTGCCCCCAATTTATTTTATTTTGTATTTATTCATTTACTTGGCTGTGCCAGGTCTTAGTTGTGGTATGTGGGATCTAGTTCCCTCCAGTTCTCTGACCAGAGGCCCCCTACACTGGAAGCATGGAATCTTAGCCACTGGACCAGCAGGGAAGTTCCACCCCACCCCCCCACCTCTGCCCTACCCACTAGAATTTAAGTTCCTTGAGGGCAGGGAATTTTCCCTATTTTACACACTGCTGGGTTCCAGTGGCTGGAATACTACCTCTTTGAACATGTTGAGAGTGAGTGAATGTATCGATTGGATGAGAGGCTGAAGGAAGGGGAGATGCCCATCTTCCAGGTTTGGTGATTTGCGATGACAATGCTCTACTCCCTGAGCCAGGGAGCACAGAACAAGGAGTGCACTGGGGGAAGAAACTTTGACAACGTTGAGTTTCATGTGCCTGTGAGATAGCCATGTGGAAAAACCCAGTGGGAAGTCAACTAGACCTGGATTTAGTGGATAGACTGCGTATGAAGTCGTTTCCAAACACATAAGGCAGAGTCATGTCTTAATTCATTTTAAATGAATTGAACATTACTGAATTGAATTAATATGAATGGAAAAGCTCAGAATCTTTCACCTCCCAATCTGGCGTGCCAACCAAGCGTGGGAAGGGAGCTATTAACACTTTCCTGAGTCTGCTAGGGTTAGAGCTGCTCAACTCAAAGACAGCACTAAACACCTGGTAATAGCTCTAACGGTTTGTCAACAAAGCTGGACCTATTAGTCTTCTAGGGTGATAACTGTTTCTAGTAGTCTAAAGACTTTGTTAGAAACACCTGTATCCTGTGTAGAGCAATTAGTAGTTTAAAAGTGTGGTTTTGCTGTTGATCTATTCGTGTGGCAACCTTTGCAATTCCTTTAGTCAAAGGATAAGAAAGGCAACATCAAAAATCCTTTCTTTCATTAGGTACTAATCTTTTCTCTTCCTTCCAACACCTTCTTAATTCTTTGAAGCCTTGGGAAAGTCTACTAGAGATGATGAGCTATAAGAATGCAGGAAGAGTTTACCTTATGTGATGTTTAGAATAGTGCCTAGCTTAAACTAGGTGCTCAGTAAATTTTACTCAGTTGTGTATTAACATCCAGTTTCTTGATTTCTGAACTAACACCCATATCTCTGTTATACCCCCAAAGCTCAACCCTCCCCCTCTCTCATCAAAGACCTGAGCCCCACGAACAGTCTTCATAGTTAAAAATAAAGGTTACTATGAGAAAGGGCAAAGTCAACAGCATCACAGCCAGTGTGGAAATTGTCCACTGCACCTTGGGATGTGAGGGGAAACTTAAGTGCATTCCAACATCATAAGACTGGACACACACCAGTGAATGGGCATATGAGTCTGGATACTCATGGAGAATTTCCATATTAGCATAGCTTATAAATCCTGCCCACAGGGTGGGTCATTCCATTATAAACGCCTCAAAGTCTTTTATATTCCTTTTGAGTGGTGGTGCCTAAAGTAGATGTTGTCATTCATGTCTTAAGGAAAAAGAGATCAAAGTGAAATTATGGGCATATATTTCAGCAATTTCAGAAGCTTTTGTCATTATTTATGACACTGATCATACTGATGGCGAGCTGACCTGCAGGACTTTGTGATAGCAGTGTTACTAAGTGAACTATAAATCAGAGAGCCCTCCCTTCCCCTTTAGATACAAGAAAATAATTACCAATAGAATCCTTACTGGTCAGCATTAAGGTCAAAAGTAAGTGTATATTTAACTTGTCCATTGCTTTTATGACTCTTTTTCTAAAATAGAAAGTGGCGATATAGTTAAGAAGGCAGCTGACATTAAGAGCACTTTTTAGAGTAACAATAACAAGATGGCTAGATCATCAAACACAACAGAGTAAAGCACAGAAATTCACTTCAGTGAAACTGGAAATTAACAGTGTTTTAAAACTCCGTGCTGGTAGGGACTCTTACTATTGTGACCTTTCCTAGGGATTTGATTTTCAGGGTCATCTATGCTTTTCTTTTAAAATTCTGCACAGAGTAGATTTCACATGTAGCAATTACTAACAGAAAATATGTAGGTCCATGGATGCCATCCTTTCAACTAAAGGCACAAATTTACTAATCTATAGGTTAAATTCAACAGTAAGAAATTCTCATAATGGACTTGCATGAAGTTATAAAGCAGGAAAGAATTAAGAAATCAAATATTTCTAAATAACTTAATAAAATCAAATGTCTAAAACAATAAAAGCCAAAGATCAAACAAAATATAGACTATCCAGCTATGATTTTTATTTAGATATGCAAGATTAGCAGAATTGAAAATGGCTAAATAACCCCTCTCAAGTTGGGTGGTGACTATTTTTAAAGATAGAATTTTAATTACTTTCAATTCATTAGCCATTTCCATTCATATAGTTCAGAATTCCACAGATGCCCCAGCACTTGAAGTTTAAGTCATTGACATAGAGGTGGCAACTCCTGGAGACATCCCATCTGCTTCCAATAAGAAACTTGATATTCCTTAGGATTTATGGGTGGTGGGAGGAGGTTGCCTAAAGTGGGGTTGCAGAAACAGCCGGAAAAGCCTTGTAGGTGAAGCCCATATTTCTTTGACTGTCTGTAGTTTTCCATTTGTATCTAGAATCTCAACAATATGTGTAGAGCAGTTTCTTTGCCCAAAGATAACCAAATTATAGACTTCTGATAAATCTAGTGTGCATGTCTATAAACACATATTTTGGAGAGATGGGTAGGAATGGGGGAAGGGACACATCTGATGAGAGGTTGAAAACAGTTTTAGTTTTAAGCTCATTTGCACTCATATAACAGTTCCTAATAACAACAACAACAATAATAATTTATATACCCCAGTGACTGTCCAGTTTAACTCTTTTCTTCCATCCTCTTCCTGGAATCTGAAATGGTTTCACCTGGTCTCCATAGAGAACCGACCTGGAAGTCGTTATATATGAAGATGCAGCAGCCACCTTGTAACCAAGAGGAAAAGGCCAAAAGATCAAAAACTTTGGCCTTTACATTTTAGAGGCACTAAACCGAGGCCAGTAGTCACATCTCTCCAAACTCCTTAGGATATTAGAAAAATAATCATCTAGTTGTTTAAGCCAGTGTTGGCTGCTGCTGCTGCTGCTAAGTTGCTTCAGTCGTGTCTGACTCTGTGTGACCCCAAAGACGGCAGCCCACCAGGCTCCCCAGTCCCCAGGATTCTCCAGGCAAGAACACTGGAGTGGGTTGCCATTGCCTTCTCCAAGTGTTGGTTGAATCTTTTATTATCGGCAGCAAAACACATCTCCAACAGAACACATCCAGACTCAGCTTAACCTGACACTCTCAAAACCATGACACATTTGGAACTTGGAGTGATCACTGTAGGTTTTAAAAAGTAGGCCTAAATCTCACCAGGTGAATTTGACCAAAAAAAAAAAAAATCCATCAGCAAAAGGTCTACAAGGAACAAAAGGTAGGGTCTGCCTCCCTTTCTCCCTGCAGCACTTTTTCTTACTGCTTGTGCACTCCACCCCCAACTCCATTACAAATCCATCATGCCTCTTCCGAAATCTTGATTTTAAACACTGAATCCCTACCTCCTACTCACTGACTCTGATGCCTTCCACTGCAACAATTTTCTGCTTTGGTGACCCCACCTTCTTTTTACTGTTCTTTTATCCTACAACTGTCACACTATTCACGATCCTTCGTATCTTCACCTCCTTTTTAAAATTCAATTTAGATTTCACTGTGTATCCTTGTAAACACCCTCAACTCCCTTTGTTCTCTTTTCTTCGTCCTACTCTTCTGGTTAAAATAAAGCAAAGCAAAAGGAAACACAAAAAAACACAAACAAACCAAAAAAACCTCAATACAATCTTACTTACCCTAATCTCAAACCTAATTCTCTTCTACCTCTGTGAACGAACAACATTGCCAGATGAGATCCGGCCAACAGAATTTATTTAGAAATCATGACCTCACATCCCAAATCCCCAAATCACTGCCCAATAGTTCTAAACTATCTGCTCTGTAACTTTCTTCCTTGCTCTTTGAGTAAACATTTCTTTTGACCATGCAGCACGTGGGATCTTAGTTCCCCCAATAGGGATGGAACTTATGCTCCCGGTGTTGGGAGAATGGGAGTCTTAACCATTGGATTACCAGGGAAGTCTCCCAATTAACACTTAATACTTTCTCCTGTTGCCTTAAAAGCAACTCCCTAGCATTCTGATTGGTCAACTAGGCATTTATACACTTATCCACTTCTTTAAGCATTTTTCCCTGCTTTTATAGAAAAATCATCTTTACACCTAAAACAAGGTAAGAAGTCCTTTCATTTGTACTCTGATACATCTCCTCTGGAAGGAAATGGCAACCCACTCTAGCACTCTTGCCTGGGAGATCCCATGGACAGAGCAGCCTGGCTGGCATGCAGTCCATGGGGTCGCAAGAGTCTGGACATAACTTGGCAACTAAACCACCACCACCATCTCCTCTCCCTTTCCTAGGGACATTTCTTGACCAGCTATTTCAGCAATCTCTTTCTCTTTACTGAATCGTTTTTATAGGGACATGTTAGCATCATCCTTTGACAACCTTTCATTCAACTATTCAACTGTTGCCCCTTTTCTCTGTTTCCTTTCAGAGCAGACTTTCTCAAAAGATCTCTAAACATACTCTCAGTGTGAATCATTTCCCATCATTCAGTCTTCAATGCATTCTAATCTAGCTTCCATTTCCACCTCTCTGCTAAAACTTCCCTGGTTGTCATCACCAATGGCTTCCATATTGCTAAGTCCATGCTCCTAAGACATTCAGAAGCACTGAGCACAGTCGACCATTCTCTCTCCCTTGTGAAATAATCTCCACTTCCAGCTTCTATCATACCACACTCTCCTGAATTTCCTCCCTGCCACTCCCAACCTGTTACTTCTTTCCATGCTCTTTAGCTAGAATCGCATCTGTTATGCTTGTGTTCAGTCATATCTGGCTCTTTGCAGCCCCATGGACTGAAGACTGCCAGGCACCTCTGTTCATGGAATTTTCCAGGCAAGAATAGTAGAGTGGGTTGCCATTTCCTACTTCAGGGGATCTTCCCAACCCAGGGATCGAACCCCCATCTCTTGTGTCTCCCACGTGGACAGGCGGGTTCTTTACCACTCGTACCACCATTTGTTACTTTACCTCTAATGTTGAAGCATCTCAAGTTTTGGTCTTCAGCCTTCTCTGTTTATGCTTCATCTCAAAGGAAATGTAGCTTTGAATGTCATCTTCATGTGGCTGATTTTCAAATATTTATCTCCAACTTCCCTTGAGCTCCTGATACTTATAGTCAACTTCCTGCATGACAGCTCCACCAGGTATCTAATAGGGATGTCAAACTCTTAATGTGAGCAAAATGAATCTCCCACTGCTGGATATACATTGTCCTTCTTGCTTCCCTGGATAAATGCACTCCGAACCTTTCACTTTCTTGTGTCACTCCATTCAGTAATCACATTCCCAGGAGGAAAAATAGGAGAGTCATAGTTTGGCTCTCATTCCCACTCCTTGGCAAACCAAGTACTGGTCCTGCCAATCCTGCATGTGACGGTCACTGGGTGATTTCCCAAGTGGAAATGGAGGTGCTTATACCGGAAAAAAAGCAGCTAGATGCTGGGCAGGCAAAAACAACAGCTGTCCACAGTACATCATCATGCACAGCTGGTAGGAGCTGTTGACACCAAAACATTGGCCTCATGACAAGAACAGTCCTCAGGTTGATATTCTATGTTTCTTGAAGTTATTTGGTGATGGCTGTCTTGCTAGTGGGTTGTACAAATTTCCCCGTGTGAGAATTTTCTCACAAAATCCCAGAAGGCAGACAGTAGGGCCTTATGCAGTGTGAACACTGCCAGCCGGCGATGTAACCTTCACTCATTACACATCATCCTGTGTTTGTTCCTGTTTGCCCAGGGGTCAGGTTACTAAGAGTGTGGAATTGTGTGTTCTCTCTCTCTACAAATGAAATAGGCTTGAGAAATAAACTCTCATATATCTTCTCATACATATTCTCAGCTGTTGAGAAGAAGGTATGTACATTTTCCACATTTTTTTTTGCTTGTTAACAATGCCCCACAGCTACATTAAAGAGACTGCAATAAATACAAGAATTAACTTACCAAATATATATTGATCCCTAGCCAAGGGTTAAGATTACACTGAAGAGTTAAAAAAAAATGCTTAAAATCACATCCCCAAAAATGAAATACTTAGGAATAAATCTAGCAAAGGAGGTGAAATATTTACATGTGAGAACTATAAAACTTTGACAAAGGAAACTGAAGATGATTCAAAGAAATGGAAAACTATCCCATGTTCTTGGATTGGAAGAATTAATATTGTTTAAATAGCCACATATCCAAAGCAGTCTGCAGATTTAATGTGATCCCTATCTAATTACCCATGACATTTTTCACAGAACTAGAACAAATAGTCCTAAAATTTATGTGGAACCATAAAAGACCCAGAACTGCCAAAGCAATCCTGAGGAAAAACAATAAAGCTGGAGGCATAACCCTTCCAGACTTCAGACACTACTACAAAGCTACAGTAATCAACACAGCATGGTATGAGCACAAAAGTAGGCATATGGATCAATGGAACAAAATAGAAAGCCCAGAAATAAATCCACACACGTACAGCTATTAATCTTTAACAAAGGAGGCAAGAATATACAATGGAGAAAAAACAGTCTCTTCAGCAAGTTGTGTTAGGAAAGTTGGACAGCCTCATGTAAATCAATGAAGTTAGAACACTTTCACATCATACACAAAATAAACTAAAAATGGCTTAAAGACTTAAATATAAGACATGACATCATAAAACTCCTATATATATAATGGAATATACTCAGCCATAAAAACAATGAAATAACGTCATTTGCAGCAACATGGATGGACCTAAAGATTGTAATACTAAATGAAGTCATCAGATAGAAAAAGACAAATACCATATGATATCACTAATAGGTAAAATCTAAAATATGGTATAAATGAATATATTTCCAAAATAGAAATAAACTCACAGATAGTAAACAAACTTATAGTTACCAAAGGAAAAACGGGGTGGGCAAGGATAAATTAAGAGTTTGGGATTAGCAGATACAAACTACTACATATACAATAGATAAACAAGGTCCTACTGTATAGCACAGGAAACAACATTCAATATACTGTAATACACCATAATGGAAAAATATGAAAAAGAGCATATACATGTATATAACTGAATCTCCTTATTGTACATTAAAAACTAACACAATGTTGTAAATCAACTATACTTTGAAACATAATTTTAAAAGTTTTTAATGAAAAACATTTTTAAACATTACAATTAAAAAGGTTACACTGAAGAGAATTTGCCCCCATTATATTTTTCTTATTCCTGACCACTTTTCTTCCCTTTCTGCCCCTTCTTAGCCTCTCCACAACTAATGACTGTGTGGATCACAATAAACTGTGGAAAATTCTGAAAGAGATGGGAATACCAGACCACCTGACCTGCCTCTTGAGAAACCTATATGCAGGTCAGGAAGCAACAGGTAGAACTGGACATGGAACAACAGACTGGTTCCAAATAGGAAAAGGAGTACGTCAAGGCTGTATATTGTCACCCTGCTTATTTAACTTATGTGCAGAGTACATCATGAGAAATGCTGGACTGGAAGAAGCACAAGCTGGAATCAAGATTGCTTGGAGAAATATCAATCACCTCAGATATGCAGATGACACCACCCTTATGGCAGAAAGTGAAGAGGAACTCAAAAGCCTCTTGATGAAAGTGAAAGTGGAGAGTGAAAAAGTTGGCTTAAAGCTCTACATTCAGAAAATGAAGATCATGGCATCCAGTCCCATCACTTCATGGGAAATAGATGGGGAAACAGTGGAAACAGTGTCAGACTTTATTTTTTGGGGCTCCAAAATCA
>NW_011494735.1:7679737-7682939 GCF_000754665.1 Bison bison bison | reverse complement strand
AGCAGAGACATTACTTTGCCAACAAAGGTTCATCTAGTCAAGGCTATGGTTTTTCCTGTGGTCATGTATGGATGTGAGAGTTGGACTGTGAAGAAGGCTGAGCGCTGAAGAATTGATGCTTTTAAACTGTGGTGTTGGAGAAGACTCTTGAGAGTCCCTTGGACTGCAAGGAGATCCAACCAGTCCATTCTGAAGGAGATCAGCCCTGGGATTTCTTTGGAAGGACTGATGCTAAAGCTGAAACTCCAGTACTTTGGCCACCTCATGCGAAGAGTTGACTCATTGGAAAAGACTCTGATTCTGGGAGGGATTGGGGGCAGGAGGAGAAGGGGATGACAGAGGATGAGATGGCTGGATGGCATCACTGACTCAATGGATGTGAGTCTGGGTGAACTCTGGGAGTTGGTGATGGACAGGGAGGCCTGGCGTGCTGCGATTCATGGGGTCACAAAGAGTCAGACACGACTGAGCGACTGAACTGAACTGGGTCACCCACCATACAAAGTCTGTTTCTTTAGGACTTTTTTTTTAATGGAGGAAAGAAAAAGAGAGGAAGGCAGAAGAAGTGCCATACAGGGTTTGCCAAAGTGGAAATTAAAAGTTCAAAACATCTAAAACTAAACAGGTCCCTAACCACACTAGGACCTGAAACTAAATCTGGGAGATGGAAGCTCTCAGGCAATCATTCCTCCTCTGTGATGAATGGACGATATCAACCATCTTTCTACTTGTCTTTTGAGAAGTTTTATTTACCCTGCTATAAGGTGAGATGAACTCCGAGGCTATTGTAAACCCTAGTACAACTGGGGACAGTAATGAAATTCTGTAGAAAGATTAGTTTAAAAAAAATCAATATTTATGGAAAGACACTCAGAGACTAAAAGGAAACAAAAACATGTTTAACCAGACAGTGTTCTGGGATGCACTCTGAAAACTCAGAATCAAGGTTGTTTAATTCGAAATGACTTTGCAAAACATGGAGTATAATCTCATTTACCTAGAGTGTCTGGCATTTGGCAAAATACAACACACAAAAATCTGACTAGTATGTAAAGATGTTTCTATTCTGCTCCCGCTATGGGAGAAAATTGTATGGTAGAAAGACAGATGCTGCTGTGTGAATGTAAACTGTCCCCCACCCCTCATCCCTGCACATCACTCATCCAAATACAGTTGCAAGGAGTCAAGCAGGAAGCCTCAAGAAAGGGGCTAGAATGATCACCTGGGTAATCCTGAGGATTAACTTGAGGACTGTCACTTCCAATAGAATCAAAAAGTGTAAAAGGTGAGGGCTCAACCAACAGGGTGGCATTCCACCCAGAGCAACCTGAACCCTGCCGTCTCTATGATAAGAATTCTTAGAAATATCATTTTTGTTCCAATTAAGACAATATGTAGGAAATGGCAGACATGAAACTATAGGATTAAGGACTTCAGGAGCCTCTGGAGCCTTCATTGTTTGAAATCAAATATAATCTCAGTAGCAGAGCCAAATGTAGGTCTATTTGCCCTGGCTCATGCTATAATGTGATTAATAAAAAAAACTAATATTTGCTAAGCACTTTTGTGCTAGAAAGGCTTTTCCACAGATTATCTCCTTTATGTGGTCAATACAACAGTGCTACAAGTAGATATTATCACTGTCTGGATTCTTGAGGAATCTAGAGCTTAGCAAGACTAAAAAACCTGACCAGGATTGCACAGCTAGTAAGTGATGGAGCCACAATTTTCACCCAGGAAAATTGACTCCAGATCATGAACGTTTGACTGCTATAGAATGGCACCCCCATGGAGTCCAGTACTTTGAAACTGGAAGCTGCTCCTTGGCAGCCTTTTTTTTAACTTTCAAATGAGGTGGTAATGCTCCTAATTTGTTAAATTTTAAAATGATGCTACTGTCCTTATTTTCCTTAAGTCACAAATATAGTAAGTGATATATTGGGGTCTGGATGGGAATCTCGGTTTTAATCTCCAATTCACTCCACTGGTGCTACAGTCCATGGGGTTGCAAAGAGTCAGACAGCTCAGAGTGAAGGAACTGAACTGACTGGTGAGGGAGGGATTCCTACGCTAGGGTTATGGGGATGGCTGAATACACCACACCCAACACCAGACAGATGACGTGGACAGCAGCTCATTAGTCACAGCTATACACCACCTGGGGGAGGGGGACATTGCAGGCCAAGGCTACATTTAGAAATGGAGAAAAGCAGAACAGCAGGCTCTATTGTATCAATAGGGTGAAGTGAAGTGTTAGTCACTCCGTCATATCCTACTCTTTGCGACCTCATGGACTGTAGCCTACCAGGCTCCTCTGTCCACGGGGATTTTCCAGGCAAGAATACTGGAGTGGGTTCCCATGTCTTCCTCCAGAGGATCTTCTGACCAAGGGATCGAACCTGGGTCTCCTGCATTGCAGGCAGATTCCTTACTGTCTGAGCCACCAGGAAAGCCCCATCAATAGGGTGAAGTATCACCTATTCCACAGGAGAATATGACTGGCTTGTTTGAATAATCCTACAGGCTTTTAAGGATCCGAAAACTGCTACTCAGGGATAGTCAGGAGCTGTCTGTGATCCCCTTAATACGCAGGGTTGTTTACCTCAGAGACCTTATCTGCAGAAGCAGGGTGGAAAGGGGAATTTGCAGTTAGACCATTTGAAGTCCTTCCAATTTGATCAAATGTCAAGACAGCACATAATATGGGGCCTTAATTTTAAGGCTTACACCATGGTCTCTCTATAAAACATAAATAGATGAGAAATAAAAGGAAAGAGCATGAGAAAGATAGCTGGCTAGAAAAGAGCAGGGTGTATTTGAATCACGTAAGGCTACGTGTCTGCCCTCTGCAGATGATACCACCCTTATGGCAGAAAGTGAAGAGGAACTAAAAAGCCTCTTGATGAAAGTGAAAGAGGACAGTGAAAAAGTTGGCTTAAAGCTCAACTTCAGAAAACAAAGATCATGACATCTGGTCCCATCACTTCATGGGAAATAGATGGGGAAAACAGTGGAAACAGTGGACTTTATTTTTGGGGGCTCCAAAATCACTACAGATGGTGACTGCAGCCATGAAATTAAAAGACGCTTACTCCTTGGAAGGAAAGTTATGACCAAACTAGATCAGATCAGACGCTCAGTCGTGTCTGACTCTTTTCGACCCCATGAATCTCAGCACACCAGGCCTCCCTGTCCATCACCA
>NW_011494735.1:7675931-7679105 GCF_000754665.1 Bison bison bison | reverse complement strand
CATGCGAAGAGTTGACTCATTGGAAAGACTCTGATTCTGGGAGGGATTGGGGGCAGGAGGAGAAGGGGACGACAGAGGATGAGATGGCTGGATGGCATCACCGACTCGACGGACATGGGTTTGGGTGAACTCCGGGAGTTGGTGATGGACAGGGAGGCCTGGCGTGCTGCAGTTCATGGGGTCTCAAAGAGTTGGACACGACTCAGCGACTGAACTGAACTGAACTGAAGGCTACGTGGAACGGAAAAGTGTTAAATGAGACTGGAAAGCTGGTTTCCAAGGCCTTTGAAGATCCATTAAAGATTTCTGAAAAGTAGAAGAACATGACCCAATATATGTTTTAGGAAAGTCTATCTATAATGAGCATGGATTAGAAAGGAGAAGAAAGCAGAGAGAGGCAAAGTAGATAACCACTTACTGAAACCACAATAGTGAGAAATCATGGGCATTTGAAAACTGGCCCCCATGGAGAGATGAGTAAGAAAGCAAGTTAAGAGAAATTATAGTGGCACAGACCACAGGGGCAATCAAGTGATTGGCTGTAGGAAGTAAGGGAGCAAAAGAAGTAAAAGCTACTCCAAGACAGCCCATCTTTGTTTAAAGTTTTGATATTTTGTTTACCATGGATGGTTTGCATTAATTTTGATGTTTAAAAATAAATATTGCATTAGAATATTGATCTTGATTACAGAGTACATTAATTTCCTGTGGCTGCTCTAAGAAATTACTATAAACTTAGAAGCTTAAAACAACAAAACTGTATTCTCTCATAGTTCTGGAGGCCAGAAGTCTGAAACTGTGATGTCGGCAGGACCACACTCCCTCTAGAGGCTCTATGGGAGAATTCATTCCTTGCCTCTTCTAGCTTCTGATAGCTGCCAGCATTCCTTGGTGTGCAGCTGCATCACGTCCATCCCTGGGCTTTCCTGATTTCTCAGACAGTAAAGAATCTGCCTGCAATGCAGGAGACCAAAGTTCAATCCCTGGATCAGGAAGATCCCCTGGAGAAGGAAATGGCAACCTACTCCAGTATTCTTGCCTGGAGTATTCCATGGACAGAGGAGCATGGTAGGCCACAGTCAGACACTTTCACCTCTACTTAGTAGTCACACTACCTTTTCTTCTTCTTTCTGTGTAACATCTGCCTCTGCCTCTCTCTTGCAAGGACATTGGTGATTGCATTTAGGGCTCACTCAGATAACCCCAGATAAGATCTCCATCTTATGAATCTTAACTTAATATCTGCAAAGCTGTCAGTCACAGGTTCCAGAGATTAAGATTGGGATGGGGGCAGGTCAGTTCAGTCGCTCAGTCATGTCCAACTCTTTTAGACCCCATGGACTGAAGGACGCCAGGCTTCCCTGTCCATCACCAACTCCCAGAGCTTGCTCAAACTCGTGTCCATCAAGTTGGTGATGCTATCCAACCATCTCATTCTCTGTCATCCCTTTCTCCTCCTGCCTTTAATCTTTCCCTGCATCAGGGTCTTTTCAAATTAGTCAGTTCTTCACATCAGGTAACCAAAGTATTGGAGTTTCAGCTTCAACATCAGTCCTTCCAGTGAATATTCAGGACTGATTTCCTTTAGGATGGACTGGTTGGATCTCCCTAAAGTCCAAGGGACTCTCAACAGTCTGCTCCAACATCACAGTTCAAAAGCATTAATTCTTTGGTGCTCAGCTTTCTTTATAGTCCAAGACTCACATCCACACATGACTACTGGAAAAACCATAGCTTTGACTAGATGGACCTTTGTTGGCAAAGTAATGTCTCTGATTTTTAACATGCTGTCTAGGTTGGTCATAGTTTTTCTTCCAAGGAGCAAGTATCTTTTAATTTCATGACTGCAGTCACCATCTGCAGTGATTTTGGAGCCCCAAAAATAAAGTCTGACACTGTTTCCACTGTTTCTCCATCTATTTTCCATGAAGTGACGGGACTGGATGCCATGATTTTTATTTTCTGAATGTTGAGCTTTAAGCCAACTTTTTCACTCTCCTCTTTCACTTTCATCAAGAGGCTCTTTAGCTCTTCTTCACTTTCTGCCAATAAGGGTGGTGTCATCTGTGTATCTGAGGTTATTGATATTTCTCCCGGCAATCTTGATTCCAGTTTGTGCTTCATCCAGCCCGGCATTTCACATGATGTACTCTGCTATAAGTTATATAAGCAGGGTGACAATATATAGCCTTGACATACACCTTTCCCGATTTGGAACCAGTCTGTTGTTCCATGTTTTCATGTTTGGGGCAGGGGAGAGGCTAGTTTTTAGTCTACCACACTGAGTTTTAAATTTTGCATCTAGGGAAAAGTACCTCCCTTCATTCTCCTCACCTACCACGGACCCAGCCCTGAACTATTTGGGCCTAGAACATTAGCAGAACGGTGGTTTTGCTTACAAAAATGGAGAATTAAAGAGAAGGAGCTGATTTGGAACACAACTTTTGCTTTATTTAAAATACACCTACTATCGGACATTATAGTGCCCAATTGGATGTTGACATCTGTTTTTTTCACTTTCCTGGAACATGGCCTCATTTTTCTGGAGCCACATGAAAGCCCACCTTAAAAACAGGTTAGGACATTTTGTGTCTTTGCCTAGAGTTGAGAAGATAACATTGCCCAGTGTTCACCTCCCTTTCTTGGAAAGAGTACCATAACTTTCTTTGGGGAACCAGCTCTCTTCTACTTTGACATGATGTGATTAGATGATCTCTATTCCCAACCCCAGGATTGGAACTTGTGACTCAGGCATTGTTTAATCAATGGAAACTTCTTGGAAACCCACCCTAACTATAGCTGTGGGTTTACAAATATGCATTTGCTGCAAATTGGTTTAATAAAAATGAGTTTGGGGATTTCGGTGGGCCCCACCAGGACGAACTGAGTTTTCCTCTCAACTTGTATCAGCGAATATGTGTGTCTGGAGCCCGAAGCTAACAGAGAAAAGGCAAAACCAAGACTCAAAGATCCCAGTGACATCCTTTCAGTCACTAAATCAGATCACACTTGAAGCCAGATCTACTCCAAGGCTTTTCAGTTACCTGAACCAATAAAAGATGCTTACTTCTTGGAAGGAAAGTTATGACCAACCTAGACAGCATACTAAAAAGCAGAGACATTACTTTGCCAACAAAGGTCTGTCTAGTCAAAGTTATGGTTTTCCCAGTGGTC
>NW_011494735.1:7665996-7675831 GCF_000754665.1 Bison bison bison | reverse complement strand
AAAGCTGAGCACAGAAGAACTGATGCTTTTGAACTGAGGTGTTGGAGAAGACTCTTGAGAGTCCCTTGGACTGCAAGGAGATACAACCAGTCCATCCTAAAGGAGATCAGTCCTGGGTGTTCATTGGAAGGACTGATGTTGAAGGTGAAACTCCAATACTTTGGCCACCTCATGCGAAGAGCTGACTCATTTGAAAAGACCCTGATGCTGGGAAAGATTGAGGGCAGGAGGAGAAGGAGATGACAGAGGATTAGATGGTTGAATGGCATCACTGACTCAATGGACGTGGGTTTGGGTAGACTCTGGGAGTTGGTGATGGACAGGGAGGCCTAGCATGCTGCAGTTCATGAGGTCACAAAGAGTCGGACAAGACTGAGCGACTGAACTGAACTGAACCAATAAACCATTTCTCTTATTGCTTATTGATTTTTCTCTGTCATTTAAAATCATAACTGGGACTTCCCTGGTGGTCCAGTTGTTAAGACTTCACCTTCCAAGGCAGGGGATGTAGGTTCGATCCCCCGTCTGGAAGCTAAGATCCCTATGCTTCAAGGCCAAAAAAGCAAAATGTTTTTTAAAAGTAACATTGTAACAAATTCAGTAAAAACTTTAAAAATGGTCCACATCAGAAGAAAATCATCAAAAAAATTTAAATAAATAAAAAATAAAACCATTTGTTGTTGTTTTTATTTGCTAAATTGTGTCCAATTCTTCATGACCCCATGGACTGTAGCCTGCCAGGTTCCTCTGTCCATGGGATTTCCCAGGCAAGAATACTGGAGTGGGTTGCCATTTCTTTCTCCAAAATAAAACCATAACTAATGGTTAAAAAACTTTAATAAAACATATTTATAATTCTAAATATTTGGTTGCCCAGTGGAAATGGTGTGGTGCATGGGGCAGGAAAACTTACTGAGCTGAGGTTGTACCCAAGGGACATTTTTGTTTTATTTGTTGAGAGTGTGAATTATTTCATCCTTTGACCAGGACACCACCAGTGTCATGGAATTTATTCACTGCCACAAAGCCTCCGGTGGGAACCTAACATTTTCCCTCAAGGAGAAAGGACTATCTGATCAATCTCCAGGAAATACACTAATGCAGCAACAAAAAGGAATTAGAGGAAGACTAGGAAGGTCACTGGCACCCCACTCCAGTACTCTTGCCTGGAAAATCCCATGGATGGAGGTACCTGGTAGGCTGCAGTCCATGGGGCCGCTAAGAGTCGGACACGACTGAGCGACTTCACTTTCACTTTTCACTTTCATGCATTGGAGAAGGAAATGGCCACCCACTCCAGTGTTCTTGCCTGGAGAATCCCAGGGACGGCGGAGCCTGGTGGGCTGCCGTCTATGGGGTTGCACAGAGTCCAACACGACTGAAGCGACTTAGCAACAGCAGCAGCAGGAAGGTCACTAGGTAATCATGGACAAAGCTACTGCAAAACGTGAAAAGGGAGACCATGGGGGCATTTAGAAAAGGGACCAGGGCAAGAGGAAACTGGTCAGAAATGCAGGGAGGTGATAAGGCATAAATATTTACCAAATTACATTCCTTCAAGTTAGCTGGGCTTTCTTTATAAAAATGGTAATGACTAGCACTGTACCTATAAATTACTCCTATTTGTACACACCTTTTTTCTTGTTGTTGGAATAAAGGAAATTAACAATAAAGAAGTCAAAAAAGAAACTATAATTAAAACAGTAAATGAAACCATTTTCTTTTCATCATTCGATACATGCCCTTCGTATATTGTAGAAATGATTAAACAGCATAAGACTGAGTTATGCTAAAATAATTAAGAGTGAAAATTTCATAATAGTCAACTCAATCATCTCTTCATCACTTTACATCTCAATGTCTGACCTCAAGACAGTTCCTTCCAAGTCATATTAAGAATATTTAAAAGAAACAGGAAAGTCTACCAGTAAGATAGCTTCTCCAGTAAAACAGTAACTGTCCACCCAGGAGAGTCTACATTTTCAGCAGCAATTTAACACCTTGCCTAAAGCTTTCAACATCTCACTAATTCTTTCTTCTTAACTAGTAAAGAAATGGCTTATGTGTTGGAGTGGGTCCTTTTGTATTAAGTTTAAAAAATAGCAGTTGACTACATTTTATACTAATTATACCAATGGTCTATACTAATAGGCAAAATAACCTCCAGAGAAATGTGTTTTTTAAAATATAAATAAGTAAATGAAGAGCCTGTGAAGATATTAACAGTTTTCCTTGACCTTAAATTTCCAAGCACTATGCAAAGCTCTTTGGGGGCCATAATCACTGTAGTCTATAGAGTTACTGTTACTTGCATTTGGCAAGATTCTCCATGTCAATTGTACAGTGTGAGGCTGAACAAGAAAGAGAAGTAAAGGGAAAAAATTTGGCAAAACATCTTGGTATTAGCTTTCACTTACATGACTTAGGGAGGTATAAGGGACAGCCATCACAGTGAATAAAAATAAGAGGTGACTTTTTGGAAGAGATCCAGATTCTCTCTTATTTAAGGAAGTCAATTCAATTTACCTTGAAACAAGATTTATGTACTTTGGAGGTAGAAACATTAAAGGATCAGGTATGTGATCACATTTTAGGGGAAAATATAAGATTCCAAACATGGCAGTACTTATAAATACACAATATGTGTGTTCATACATACAAATGTATTCTGAACATTCTGATGAAGCAAAAATGTTTATACTTTTTAGATCAGTTCCAAAATTCACTTAGGAAAAGTCTTAGAAGCTCTTAGAGATGAAAACTCTAATAAATGAAGCCTAATTTTCATGAATACCTTTACTCAAGGGCTATTTGACCTGAATTACACAGCACGTTTTGAGCTTTGTAACTCTTAAGAGTGCATATAATTTTTAATTGACTTTTCTTTGGCAATATCAGTATGTTTGTATTATATTCATGGGACTCCCTCTACTGTATAACTTAACACATGAAAATTCTTGTTTTACTCTTTACCAAGGTTTCCTTGCAGCTTGATGGATAAGGTGTCTAATTATGGAGTACTGTAGAAGGCTTTGGATCAAATCAGATGTTTTCATTGAAAATGAGGTCATACTGGGTTGTGTGGTATAGCTAAATAATCAGTTAACTGTTTTTCCAAGCCAAACACAGAGTAATTAGGTTTAGTAACATGGCTTCCTCCCTAAGATCCATAACTCAGACATAGTGGTTTGGGAACAATAGGGATAGAATTGTGTATGTTTTTCTTGGACATTCAAATCAATGTCACTTTCTAACTAGACTACATTTTAGCTAGGACATAATTTTACTTTCATTTTTACTTTATGTGACATTGCCTGGGAAAACATTTTCCAATTTTTCATGTTTTCATTTTCCAAATAATCATCTAAAATTTTGTGGTTCCAAAATTTATCACTCAAGTTATGTAAGTCATGCTATTACAGATAAACAATGAGTCATTGTTATTAACAATAATGAATCATTCATTAATAACAATGAATTGGATACTAATTTATACAGTGATATCCTTAAACATCCATTAGAGTATTTTGATAATAGATTTCCAGATATTTCATGGAAGCATTTGATTTCAAATATATTGTCACCGTGCCACCAAAAATCATTGAAATGTTCTGGTTCTAATATTCTCCCAATTTCAAATGCTGTGTTTCTTGTGTACCTGGAAAACTTGGTTTGGTGTTCAGGAAACATGAGATTCATGGTGTATCCAGGTCCATTTGTTAAAAATTTGTTAAACAATAAACTTAGATCAGCTTTATGTTCAAATAGTGCCTAATTTTTCACATTCCAAGGTATAGGTTTAGGCACAAGTCTTAGACTACATATATCAGATCACTCTACTGAAGAATTATTGTTGTTGTTTAGTAGTTAAGTCATTTCCAATTCCTTTGCGAACCCATGGATTGTAACCTGCCAGGCTTCTCTGTCCATAGGATTTCCCAGGCAAGAATACTGGAGTGGGTTGCCATTTCCTTCTACAGGGGATCTTCCCGACCCAGGGATCAAACCCATGTCTCCTGCATGGCAGACAGAGTCTTTACCACTGAGCCATCAGGGATACCCACTGAGAATTAGAACTCTCCTATTAAGACTACCAAAATGAATACTAAATTTTGGCATTCCTTCTAAGACACCAAAATTTACTATGTATTTCACATTGTTGGTTTGGCCACACAAAGTGATTTCACATTTTAGCTTTGGGCCATTAGATATCTTTTCCATTCCACTTTTATGCCTCAAAAGGGTATTATGCAGTGTACCATTATAAAATTTACATATTCATCTTAGGTTTACTACCAATATGACTTTAAAAATATGATATTGTCAAAATTGCAATGACTGTGAAATTAAGATGTCTTTTAGGGCATCCAGGAACAGCTGTATTGAATAGCCTGACATCTGTGAAATCAAAAGTGTATTTTGAATTCAACTTTCAAACCACAGAATTTGAGTAAGCAAAAACTGACCATGTGTTAAAAACACTTGAAACTCTTCCTCTTGTAACTGTTTATCTACATTTTTAAAACTCTGTTTACATTGTAGTAACAGCTGTGTTTAAAAGGGACATGACAGAGCAGACTAATTTATAATGCAAAACTCTATTCTAAAAAAAAAAAAACTTATGTTTGAAAAAACACTTCAAAAGAGGGCAAAAATGATTAAAATAGACACAACCATTTGTTTAAACTATGACTTTCTCAAGAAAAAACAGCCTAATGTAAACTGGCCTATGCATGTTCCAAGCAGCTGTTCTGTGTAAGGCCTCTACAAAAGCTTTCGCTTTGGGGGATGGGCAGAAAGAAAATGAGCAACTGGCCATAACACAGGGTCATGGCCATTCAAGAAACAGCAAAAATCTAAGGACGAAATACTAAATATTTTTCAACTGTGCCAAGTTAGTTAAACTAAAGGCGGAGGAGACAGAGCCAGTGACCACCACTGCAGTCAGTGATCTCATCACTCATCTCATCACTCATCACTTTGACCAGCATTCATTCACTGGACTTGTACAGAAAATGGCAAACCTCTTTGATAAGGAAAAAAGTCCAAATGAATGTTTTGTCTATGTTTTACCATATAGTAGCTAACCTTTCTTTTCACTCTCTTTTCTTTAAATCATTGTTTGGGCACCATATGGCTCAGACGGTAAAGAATCCGCCTGCAATGCAGGAGAACTGTGTTCGGGTCGGAAAGATCCCCTCGAGAAGGGAATGGCTACTCACTCAAATATTCTTGCCTGGAGATTCCCATGGACAGAGGAGCCTGGCAGGCTACAGTCCATGGGGTCACAAAGAATCGGATACCACGGAGCGATCAACACTTTCACTTTCAAAGAAACATGAGAAGTTTCATTTCACACAATGTAATTTTGTTGAACGATATTTCTAGCAATTCCTAGCACAGTGCCTACAATATAGTTAAAGTTTTAAAAAAAAATACGAAGTTATCTTCTTTATGGAGGATCACAAAATTCTCATTTTCTGATGAGTTAAATTGGGTCAATTTTAATTCATTCATCCATTTACCCATGTAACAAAGATATTCTGAACATCTACTTTGTGACAGGCAATATTCCAGTCACTGAAAACACAATGATGCAAATGAAGTTCCAGCCCTTAGAGTCAGAGACAATTGAAAAAGAAGAAAGAGGGAAGGAAGGAAGCAAGGAAAAAAAAGGAAGGAAGGAGTGAGGAATGACAAATGTAAGAGAATAAAACCAAGCAGGGTGTTAAAGAGAGTTGGGGGGTGGTTCACTCTCTTGGTCAGAGTGCTCATGAAGGGCTCCCTGAGTAAACGAAATTAACACTGTGCCTTGGAAATCTCTGGAAAGAACAGTCCAGGCTGAGGAGCCAGCAGGGAACAAGGCTTTGAATAGTCTTCTAAATCAGTTATTCTCTATACTTACAACTCAATTAGCGTGTGAGGGGGGAAGTCTATAATCTTAATGTGAATCTTAGCCATTCCTTGGGTTTCATTTATATAACATTCGGAATACATTTTGGAAAAATAAACTAAAATGAAAGTAAGAGTTTGCTGCTATTAAGGTGCATTCATTAAAATAGGGAAGAATTAGCTATACAATAATATTTGTGTCTCTGTCTTAGGCTTCCCTAGTGGCTCAGACGGTAAAGAATCTGCCTGCGATGCAGGAGACTGGGATTTGATTCCCGGGTCGGGAAGATCCCCTGGAGAAGGAATGGCGACCGGTCCAAGTATTCTTGCCTGGAGAATCCCATGGACAGAGGAGCCTGGCAGGCTACAGTCCATGGGGTCACAAAGAGTCAGACATGACTAAGCGACTAACACTTTCAATGACACTTCTCTAATTGCACATATATGTGTATCATTGACATCTATATTTACATTTGAAATATGCTATATACTCTGGTTATACCCATACCTACATCTATCTATCTATCTACCTGCCTATCTATCATTTATCAATGTGCTGCTAGACATATGACATGGTTATGTTAGTACTAAGGCCTCACACCTGATTAACTTACTTTTGAAAGAAGCAAACTGTCCACCTGGGAAACTGCTCAGAAGTAGGATGGATATCTATGTATCTATACATGTGTTTCTATACCTGTACCTGGCTATGCTTATAATTGTATTATGTATACATAAGACTTCAATTTAAGCATTCCCAGGCTATCGTTACAGACCAACTGGATCTATCATCTACAGCAAGAAGATGATTCTACTCATAAAACACAATCCGGGGAATTATGTTTGTTACTATATTCTAAGGAGATGTTGAAAAGAGGTCCCCAAAAGATAAATTAATAATTCTAAGTAGCATAAGAAATCTTACTTTATTATTTGAAAAAATGTGAAATGCCTCCACTGCTTTATCTTTAAGGTCTCCCTTTGGAAAGGGCCACCCCCTCCTCCCCAAACCAGAAGTCAAAGATGGTTTACCAGCTCCAATGCAGTCACCTCCAGGGTAGCTGACATATCCAGGGCATTTTTCAAAGCTATGATATATAAATTTTATTTTAAAAACCTGAAAACAAAAAGAAACACACTGGCTTTGTCTTTATTCTGGGTCTTAGAGTTCCCTGTTATGATGCTTTATAAAAAGAGATCCTACATTTTCTAATGCCTGGTATGACTAATACTTAACACTTACAACTCCCTCACATTCTTGATTTTGTGATGGAATCATAAAATTATGGGTAATTTTTTAAACGACTCCATCAATTATAATAAAATATATATGTTTTAAAGCCTTCAAAAATAGGATAGTTACAATCAGTTATCATGCACCAAAGGAGTCATTTGAAATGAGTCTTATGTAATTAAAATAACTGTGTGCCTGACTTGCTGGGGACAGTCCTAGTTTATGTCTACTATCTTGATGTAAGAACAGTGCCCACATTGACTCTCAAGGAAGTCCTGGCAAACCATAGTTATTCAACGTAAAATCGATTGCAGAATGATTATAAAATTAGAAGAAATTTTATAAATTTAGTGTTTGGTCCAGGATGGGAAATACCACCTGTCACTAAAATCTGGAAGTTATGGTGGTCACAGTATATAATATTCAATTATTTAAATAACTTTCCTCCTCTGGGAACCAAAGAATCAGAGTAACAAAAAAGGACTATAGCACAGAGGTTGCTTGGCTGCCATGCCAGCATGAGTATAATAGCACAGACATGCAAATATAAGACAGCTTTTACAAGTTTATTCTCTTTCAGCAGCAAAATTAATGAAATTGCTATTTGTAAATGTATTTCTCTGACTACCTTTTACTTCTGTGACCTAGCAAAAATTTGGAAGTTTACAGAAACTCATCATTTCCACTTTATCAAATACTAGCAGGGGAAAAGTTATTAAAGTTGAAGATTTCTCAAGGGATGTGTCAGTCCCATTAACTAATCTTTTCCATGGCAGATAACATTACTACAGTAAGTGTTTGATTATATAGAAGATATTTAAATCATTTTACATTTTCTAATATTTTCCAATTCTACAATTCTACATGTTCCCAGATATAGTAGATTTGTTTCTTAGAATAGCATCTGTGTTTGGTATCACAAGCGGTTTGGTATTTTTAAAAGGGGTCAGGGGAGCAGATCATTTCTGAAAAAAAATTAAGCTAGCTCTATGACTATAAAACTTCTTAGAACAATTAATACTCTAATATACATGGTGACTCTAAGAGACAAGTATCACACGGGGCATTTCTCAAACATGTTTGCCCACTGAGCTCTATTTTCCCACAGCATCCTGCGAGTCTAATATCTATGCAACACATTATGGGAAATGTCTTCTTAGAATGTCTTACTCTTCACAAATCTACATGGAAAAAAAATCCAGCCCCTCTGTTAAAGGTTTTAAAACTACTTAAAAATGTAGTGATGAAAAAAGATGATAAGAAAATGTACCTACGTTTACTTATTTATTTTTTAAAATACCAAGTATCCGCTATGTGGTGGGCACTTTTCCAGGTACCAGTACTGTAGCCATACAAGCTACGCATCCTTCCTGTTCTCAGGGAGGAAACTTTCTAGTTGGAAATACACAATAAGCACATTTATGAATATGTATATATCCATGAATGATGTTATTAGGGTTATAGTATTAGGGTTATAGAGATTTTGTTATTTCTGAATTTTCCTATCATGGGTATAGGATGCATATAAATTCAATGCAATTATAATCAACATACAAAAGGATTTTTTGTGAAACTTATCAAACTGGTTAAGAGCCTAGAAGAACAAAGAGCCAAGAAGAATCACAATGGTTTGGAAGAGTAAGGAATTTTCCCTAAAATATTAAGGAGCTATAAAGTCATTAGCACAAGGATAGACAAACTAATGGATTCAAAGAAGTCCAGAATCAAAAACCTACATGGACACTTAATGAGTGTAGAAATGGTACTGAAGGTCAATGAAAATGATGGATTGCTCATCAAATAGTGTGGGACAGCTAGTCTTCCAAATGGAAAAATAAATTGAACCCCCGCCTTACACCATACTTAAAATAGAAATTTAAGGTTGAATAAAGAACTGGAAGATGATGCTGTGAAAGTGTTGCACTCAATATGCCAGCAAATTTGGAAAACTCAGCAGTGGCCACAGGACTGGAAAAGGTCCGTTTTCATTCCAATCCCAAAGACAGGCAATGCCAAAGAATGCTCAAACTACCGCACAATTGCATCATCTCACATGCTAGTAAAATAATGCTTAAAATTCTCCAAGCCTGGCTTCAGCAATACGTGAATGGTGAACTTCCAGATGTTCAAGCTGGTTTTAGAAAAGGCAGAGGAACCAGAGATCAAATTGCCAACATCCACTGGATCATCGAAAAAGCAAGAGATTTCCAGAAACTATTTCTGCTTTACTGACTATGCTAAAGCCTTTGACTGTGTGGATCACAATAAACTGCGGAAAATTCTGAAAGAGATGGGAATACCAGACCACCTGACCGGCCTCTTGAGAAACCTATATGCAGGTCAGGAAGCAACAGTTAGAACTGGACATGGAACAACAGACTGGTTCCAAATAGGAAGAGGAGTACGTCAAGGCTGTATATTGTCACCTTGCTTATTTAACTTATACGCAGAGTACATCATGAGAAACGCTGGGCTGGAAGAAGCACAAGCTGGAATCAAGACTGCTGGGAGAAATATCAATAACCTCAGATACACAGATGACACCACCCTTATGGCAAAAAGTGTGGAGGAACTAAAAAGCCTCTTGATGAAAGTGAAAGAGGACAGTGAAAAAGTTGGCTTAAAGCTCAACATTCAGAAAACAAAGATCATGGCATCTGGTCCCATCACTTCATGGGAAATAGATGGGGAAACAGTGGAAACAGTGTC
>NW_011494735.1:7648107-7665639 GCF_000754665.1 Bison bison bison | reverse complement strand
GCTAAAGCTGAAACTCCAGTGCTTTGGCCACCTCATGCGAAGAGTTGACTCATTGGAAAAGACCCTGATGCTGGGAGGGGTTGGGGGCAGGAGGAAAAGGGGACGACAGAGGATGAGATGGCTGGATGGCATAACCGACTCGATGGACATGGGTTTGGGTGAACTCTGGGAGTTGGTGATGGACAGGGAGGCCTGGCGTGCTGCGATTTATGGGGTTGCAAAGAGTTGGACCCGACTGAGCAACTGAACTGAACTGAACTGAAAGAACTAAATATGGGGCTTCCCTGGTGGCTCAGTGATAAAGAATCCACCTGCCAATGCAGAAGACATGGGTTGAGTATCTGGTCCAGGAAGATCCCACATCTTAATTGCCATGGAGCAATTAAGCCTGTGTGCCACAAACATTGAGCCTGTGCTCCAGAGCTCAGGAGCTACAACTACTGAGCCCATGTGCTGTAACTAGTGAAGTCCATGGCCCCTAGAGTTCATGTTCAGCAACAAGAGAAACCACCACAATGAGAAATCTGTGCCCTGCAGATGCAGAGTAGCTCCTTCTTGCTACAACAGGAGAAAACCTACACACAGCAAATAGGACCCAGACCAGCCAAATAAATTTTTTTTAAGTTTATTTAAAAAAAGTTTTAAAAAATGGACAGAGGATCTAAACCAATAGTTTTCCGAAGAAGACATATGTATAGCCAATGGGCACATGAAAATATGCTCAACATCTCTAATAATTACAAAAATGCAAATCAAAAGAGATATCCCCTTATACTTGTTAGAATGGCTATTATTGAAAAAAACAAGGAGTAATAAATATTGGCAAGAATGTGGAGGAAAAAAAGAACCCTTGTACACAGTTGGTGGGACTATAAATTTGTTCGGTCTCTATGGAAAAACAGTATGATGATTCCTCAAAAAAGTTAAGAATGGAACTACCGTATGACACAGTTATTAGATTTCTGGTGGTAAGGAATTTGCCTGGCAATGCATGAGACACAATACACTCGGGTTCAGTCCCTGGGTTGGGAAGAAACCCTGGAGAAGAAAATAACAACACACACCGGTATTCTTGCCTGGACAATTTCATGGACAGAGAACCATGGCAGGCCACAGTCCATGGGGTCACAAAGAGTTGGACATGACTGAGCACAAGTACATCTGAAGAACACAAAAACACTAATTTGAAAAGACACATGCCTCTCTATGTTCATTGTGGCTTATTTATAATAGCCAAGATATGGAAACAACGTGTGTCTCATCAATGGAGGAATGGATAAAGATATCCAATGGAATGCTGCTCAGTCATGAAAAAGAATGAAGTCCTGCCATTTGTGACAATATGGATGAACCTTGGAGGTATTACGTTAAATAAACTGAATCAAGTGGTTCAGTTCAGTTCAGTTCAGTCACTCAGTCGTGTTCTGACTCTGCGGCCCCACGGACTAGCACACCAGGCTTCCCTGTCCATCACCAACTCCCAGAAGTTACTCAAACTCATGTCCGTTGAGTCAATGATGCCATCCAACCATCCCATCCTCTGTCGTTCCCTTCTCCTCCCACCTTCAAACTTTCCCAGCATCAGGGTCTTTTCAAATGTCAGTTCTTCACATCAGGTGGCCAAAGTATTGGAGTTTCAGCTTCAACATCGGTCCTTCCAATGAATATTCAGGACTGATTGCCTTTAGGATGGACTGGTTAGATCTCCTTGAAGTCCAAGGGACTCTCAGAGTGTTCTGCAGCACCACAGTTCAAAAGCATCAATTCTTTGGTGCTCAGCTTTCTTTATAGTTCAACTCTCACATCCATACATGACCAATGGAAAACCCATAGCTTTGACTAGAAGGACCTTTGTTGGCAAAGTAATGTCTCTGCTTTTTAATATGCTGTCTAGGTTGGTCATAGCTTTCCTTCCAAGGAGCAAGTGTCTTTTAAGTTCATGGCTGCAGTCACCATCTGCAGTGATTTTGGAGCCCAAAAAATAAAGTCTGTCACTGTTTCCACTGAGTCAAGTGGAGATAGAGAAATAATACCAGTGCTGCAGTTCATGGGGTCACACTGAACAACTGAACTGAACTGAACTGATCTCACTGATATGTGGAATCTAACAAACACAACAAACAAAAAATAAAACAAACTAATAGACACAGAGAACAGATTGGAGATTACCAGGTATAAGGAGATTTGAAAATGGGTTAAATGAGTGAAGGTGAACAACTGTATGAAATCTTTCATTTCAAAATTAAATGACTTAATAAAAAAAAAAGAAAAACAACTGAACATTACAGTATGTACCTACATATAAGTATAAAACTACATGGTTCCAGGCAATTATGGAAATGAAATTCACATCAATCTTTTACCACAATATTGATGCATTTAAAGTTTTTATAAGCATGAACCTTTAAAATATTTGAATTTTCTTAAACTAAATTCCATCTTGTAAACCACAACAATCATAAACATGCCATCACCCTTATATAACAGAATTATTATATAAGAGAAGAGGTCAACTACAGAGTGGAAATTGCCAAGGATTTAGAATCCAGAATACTGAGCTCAACTCTAGCCCCACCATTCCCTGAGGGTGTGATCCCAGGTACATAATTTGACCTGTGTGAGTCTGTTTCCTCATGTATAAAATGAGGATAATGATAGTATCATCTCACTGAACTATCATGAGGATTAAAGGAGAATATACAGGAAAGTGCTTTGTAAATCTTAAACTCATTTTGCCAAAAATAGTAATTCATTTCTGTACCAGAAGGCAAAAGATGCTTACTATGTGAAACTTGCCTTAAGGGGATAAGTGAAGAGCTCTGGTGGAGGAGGCAAGATTAACACTGAAAGCAATAGCATGCATTAAAAAGAGAAGAAGAAGAAATAAAAAGAAAGAAAAAAAGAAAAACCCAGAGAAAGGCAGCTTGAAATATACAGTTGAGACTCTCAGGACTGTAGGGGGCTTCAGCGAAGGTCAGGGTCCAGGATGATGAATGACTTTCACTAGGCCTTGAGGCATGGTATTTAGATCATTGGAAGGTGTGGAGAGGGTGTTCTAGGTAAGGAGAAGAGAATGCCGTCTATTTGCAAAATAGCAATGATAGGCTTAATTTATCCAACATGGTTAGGATCTTTTCACTGTATTTCCAACCATGGTTCTTATTATGTGCGGAAGGCTTACTTGCTCCTGTAGGTTAACCTAACTTTAAACTGGATGTGAAAAAAGGGCCTTGGGAAACAGTAAGAACTGATACTGACAGTGTGGCAACAATGTTTCACTAGTTATCATCCAGGTGAACAGATCTGGCCTTTAGCAGCTATTTTATTAGGTTCACAGCATCTGCTCATAGATCTCTGTCCACAGCTACTTGATGACCATGGAGGATGACTGTGAGAAACCTCCTCTTTGCTTTGTAAACATCCCAGAATTTAAATTCTCTGCTTCTAAATCTAATGCATGAATGGACCAACAAGTGTTAAGATATTCTTCTTGAATCAATACAGCTTACTAGACCTTGAGGCTGATATAATGGCTTAAATTTCTTCTACTTAATTGGCTCTCTATTGTTTTAAACAATTCTCTTTGATTCTTTGTTTTCATCTATCCAAAATGTTAGGTTCAAATAACGACTTGTCATTCCCAGTGGATCCAACCTGGGAGTAATGAGGACCAAGAATCCATCATATGAGGCCATCTGGCTAAAAAAATTTGAGATTTCAATAACATGAAAATTGTTAATGTCGAGATTCCTCTTTATAGTAAAATACGCTGTCATCACACCCCTTTCATTAAACAGTGGTGTGATCTTTGTTTCTACATAAGCAGTCACTACTTGATTGAGGATAAGGCAATATTGAAATATAAGTTAACTGATGCTCAAATAAAATCAATCTTATTGATAGGTTTAGAAACAAAAAAGCCTCACATTTATATTACTGCCTTCTTTTTGTTATGGGAGGGGAGGCGGGAGGAGCTAGTGTGTATGAAGAAGGGATTGTTTTTTGTGGAGACAAGCCTAGTATTTCAGGGAAATAAGAAAGTAATAACAGATGTAAAGTCAAGGTGAGAAATGGCACACACTGCTCCCTCCTTCCTGCTTCCCACTTCAAGTTACATTCCATCTGGAAGACTTTAGACCTTTCCCCAGCATTTTAGTTACTGAAAATTAACCTGGAAATTTTGGTCTGCTTGCCCCCTGGTTGGGGCAACTAAGAATTAAGCCTTTCTTAGTAAGTCTCTGTGATTTACTTATACAGTTAAAACTAACCATAATTCAAGAACCTCACAGTATATTATAGGTCAAAATACATCACCTAATTCAAATTTATACTTTAAAAATGATGCTGCCTACCTCAGCTCACTTGTACCACCCACTCAGCTAGTTTCCCTTCCTCTGCCTCATCCAGTCCTTCAAAGCCGAGACCAGCCTGACCGTACTTTCCAGAAGACACTCAGGTTCTCTTTCCTTGGGAAGTATCTCAACATCCCACACTCCCACCCACAGGGCCCCATGGCAGACTCCGTCCCACCGCATGGCTCCCAAACTCCTGTTCACTATCAGCCATACCCGAGACTTGAGACCACGGTCCCTGGTGGTCCAAGTGCCCCCCAGCACACATCATCCCATCCCTAGCCTGCACACTCCCCTTCAGGCCATCGCACTCGGACTCTTCCTTTGACTCTGATCCGAAATGTCCAGCCTGTCACCTTGCTTACTTCCTCCGAGCTCCCTGAGACCTGGGACACGATCCTAATATCTAAGCTGATGCCAGAGCCCCTGTGCCGTACTGTGTACCCGAAAGTCCTCTCAGGAGGACCGAGAGCCTCACCCCAGGAGTTCAGCCCAGCCATGGGGTTGGGAACCAGTGGTGCAGAACCTGGTTTCTGCTTGCTGAGGTGCTGTCCCAAGACACTTGGTTACTCTGCCCTTTACCCCAGCCTTTAGAACCCCATATAACTCCTCTCCCTTCCCACTCTGCTTACACACCCCCTGGGCTCACAAGCTCCAGGATTAAGACTTGCGTGGTGTGCCCCTCAGGTACTATTACCACAAAAGACCACCCTCCCTAATGGATGAGTATGATGCCAAGCTCTGACACTGTCCCTCCTTCCTCTTCCTTGCATTGTAACAGGTGTGCCACATGCCACGTTCAACACTGACCCAACAGAGACAAACAGTGGTAGCTGCTATGGGCCAGGCATTGTCCTAGTTGATGAAGAGACAAAAAAGGCAAATCCTGGGCTCAAGAGATCTACAGCTCTCAGCCATCTCTAGTAAGGCCCATGTTCAGATCTATAACTTATGAATCATCTCCCTCACTAGATCACATCTTGCGTGTTAAGCAGATAGACTAAAATCAGGGTCCAACCAAATTAGATTTATGGCCAGGCGTTACCTTCAGAAATATTTTACTTATCCTATAATTCTTTTGTCATTAAAACTGGAAATCTCACACAGAATTGCCTGTATCATGCAACACAGAAACAAAGGAGAAAGGATGTATTCCCAGGCTGGATGAGGACGGCCATCCGAATAGTTTCAACTTTACAGATTTGGATTATTGATTCTCAACAGAGGTGGTACCACCCCCTAGAGGGCATTTTGGAAATCTGTGGGGGTATTTTTTGCTTTCAGGATGATTGGGGTATACGTCTAGCAGTTGACAGAGCAGGCATGCTAGAGGTCTCCCAGGGCAGGAGACAGTCTGTTCAATTAAGACGCTGAGCTTTGGACAACTTTTAAATATCCCAGCAAATAGTCATATCAATGAGAAATTTTTTTTACAATTATCTGAGACTGAAACCTAATGCTACTGTACATACAGAATTTTTGAACAGCTTTAATAAACACTGACTTTCCAGGAGAGCAACAGATTATGTAAATCAAAGGAACGATGTTCTTTTCTTTGATTTAAAAGGTTAGTAAGAGCTATTCGCCATTTTAAGAGGCATGTCACCAGCTGCCATGCTGTTCAAGGTCTTCAACAGTCTGCACAATGTTTCAGTCTACATCTATAGATGTCACCAAAAGTCATAATAAAAGATTGCTGCTGCTGCTGCTGCTGCTGCTGCTAAGTCGCTTCAGTCGTGTCTGACTCTATGCGACCCCATAGAAGGCATCCCACCAGGCTCCCCCATCCCTGGGATTCCCCAGGCAAGAACACTGGAGTGGGTTGCCATTTCCTTCTCCAAAAGATATCTGAGATGTATTTTAATGAATTTAACATTCAAATATTATATGAACAGAGACACACAAAACACAGAGATCAGATTGAGGCCCATTAGAAAAAAAAAGGCTGGATTGTAATATTTCATATTCAAAAATTTGAAGGCAATATAAGAAATCTGTTTTGAAAACTATGTTTGGAAAGCGTTTACTTGCTAATTTTGGGGGGCTGCTGTTTTTCAGTCTGACTCTGACTTGTCCCCAAGCGTGTACCACCGCACAACTTCTCAACAACCTCTTGAACTACTAGTTCCCTTTCCCAAATCTTCTATTCCTCATTATCCATCAAAAATTACAAGCTCAAAGGACTTTCAAAACCCTAGAGACTAAATACATGTCTGGTAAGATAGGAGATAGAATTTTCTGTAATATTTTGTTTTTATCCTAATCCATGTCATAAATTTGAAGTCATTTAGATATTATACTTACAAACAGAACCCAGCTCATTTTGAAAAAGTATTGGACTTCATTTTCTGCACTTTGACCCTGTATTTCTTCTTGACATTTCCCCGTACTTAAGACTGATTTTCTTTTTATTATTATTTGGAAATATATATATATTGTTATTGCTTACCTTAATACTAGTTTTCATTCAAGTATCCATTTGTATTTTTACTCCTTAATTTTTCTATAGTTCCTGTGCAGAATGACTTTTTTTTTTTTAAAACCACACCACACAGTTTGTGAATCCTAGTTCCCTAACTAGGGATTGAACCCAATCCCCAGCAGTGAAAGTACCAAGTTCTAAACACCGGATTGCCAAGGAATACCCCCAGAATGATTTCTTAATGCCAGCCTTATTCACTATAAAGAAGTGCAAGCATATAGCCACTTTATTATATTTTTAGTGTATTAATGACCATGTATTTACATATTGAGACACATACTATTTTTCTCATCAATTACTTTGTCTTAGCTCTCCTTTATATAAACACATATTGCATTGTAGGTAGGTTGTATTGTTTACAAATTTTACTTAAAATAATAAAGGGCATTATTATAAAAAGGGAGCATTGACTTCTATAAGGTTGTTTCAACTGCTCTAGAGCCAGCAGCCCAATAAGTAGTTTTATCCTAGAAAGAGCTTCCTGCAAGGCAAGAGTGAATTTTAGAATATTTTATAGTCAGTTCAGTTCAGTCGCTCAGTCGTGTCTGACTCTTTCCGACCCCATGAACTGCAGCATGCCAGGCCTCCCTGTCCATTACCAACTCCCAGATTCTACCCAAATCCACGTCCATTGAGTCGGTGATGCCATCCAACCATCTCATCCTCTGTCATCCCCTTCTCCTTCTACCCTCTGCCTTTCCCAGCATCAGGGTCTTTTCCAGTGAGTCAGCTCTTTGCATCAGGTGGCCAAAGTATTAGAGTTCTATATGAAATCACACAGTTAGCAGGTAACGGGGCTGGGATTGTAACAAAGATACTTTGACTCCTAAAACCCACGCTTCTCTGTCCACCATCACCATTTCACGTTCACCTATAAAAACTACACAATGAACACTGCAGAAAAACATAGATGATGGTTGGTTCTGAGCAGTACTTTTCACCAAGACAAAAACCAACAAATCATATAAAACTAGGATTAATAACCAGCTGACATTTGGACCTGACTAATTTGGGCCTTATTGCAATCCACCAAGCATAAAGAGACATTTGTGTGATCTTCTTATTTATAATCCTCTTGAGTTATGGTAATTAAGAGAAACAATACTATCATGCAGGTACTGATTAAATTCATGGTCTGTGAGCTCCCTGAACATGGGGGATCTTCGTCTCAATTCCAGCAGAGCACAGTGCCTCCTGCAAAGTAGGTATCTGGTTAATGTCTCTTGTTACCACTGACTGATGACAACATTCTGTAGCAAATCATAAGAGAGAAGATCTCTCAGTTCTGGTCTTCCTTGCCTTTAAATCTCTTAGGCTTGTCCTCATGAACTCCTGGCCAGCACATTCACTCATACCCTCAAGAGCTGACTCCTTGGGTATTTGTTTTTTTTTTTTCCCCCAAATGTTTTCTTTCTTTTTTCCCCCTCTTTCTTTTTTTTTCTTTCTGACTCCTCCTTGGGTTGCAAAGTGCACTCAGCTGAAGGATTGATTATTTAGTCGACAATTGTAAAGATCTATTGGTAGCTGGGTGGCTATGGGGTAGAGAAGTTAAGAGAATAATTGTAAATCCAATAAGGAATGAAAAGAGTATGCTCTCTACATGAGATTCCAAACTTCATAAATTCTGCAAGCCTTTGTAGGTAGACAGCATGACTTCTTTTACTGATTTATTTAGAAACTGGTATGTCCTTGGATAGAAAGAAAAGAGAAATTCATAACATTGGATGTTTGCTAAAGATTGGTGCTAAAGACTTTAAATTTGATTCTGGATGAGAATATAAGCTCCACGAGGGCAAAGACTTCAGTCTTCTTTTAACACTATCTCCCTGTTATCCACCACATTTGTAATTGTTGTTGCTGGACATGACTAAGTCATGTCCAACTCTCTTGTGACGCCATGGACTGTAGCTCGCCAGGATCCTCTGTCCATGGGTCCATGGGATCTCCCAAGCAAGAATACTGGAGTGGGTTGCCATTTCCTTCTTCAGGGGATCTTCCCAACCCAGGGATTGAACCTGCATCTCCTGCACTGGCAGGCAGATTCTTTACCACTGAGCCACCAGGGAAGCCCCATCTAGCATATTGTCAGGTACTAATTAACATGTACTGGATAAAGTGAGATCACATAAAATAAAAGTGTGACAAGTAGTGAAAGTATTTTCACAAAGGTGTTGTAGCTAAATACTAGTGTGCCAGGAGGGAGAGGATTTCTGTGCAAAAACAGGCTTGGTAATGAAGTATCAGGTTGGCCAAGAAGGTGGTTCATATTTTTCCATAACATCTTACAGAAAAATCCAAATGAACATTTGTTTTGGCCAATCCAATATGTAGATCATTGGTGTCAACTCTCTACAATTCTTCCCTCCAGAGTCACTCCCTTACTAGTCATACCTTTAATGGTCCTATGCCATTTCAGATGTTTAGAATGTGATCATCTCAGAAATTTTTTAAAAAATCGCTTAAAGGACAAACACTTCAACATAGATAGCCATTATTACTTCATTTAATTCCTCAGAAGGGGGAAAAAATAATCTATTTTGGAAAGGACAGTTTGTTTTAAAAAGAACAAAAAGCCCAAGTTGGAATATATAACTATTGAGTACTAGAAATAAAGGGCTAAATAAAAATTATCTCAAAAGATACTAATTTTAGAAATACATAATATTTGAGTTATACAAGCCATACATCACAAGCCAAAAAAGTTGAGCTAAAGTGTCACTCCAAAGATGACTGATTTAAAAGGGGCAGTGTTTCAATTTAATGTGGTGCATGCATTATGAAACTTCTTAGACAGCCAGGCTTCCTATATACATCAGCTATAATTCTAGGGGTGGGGGGAAATGTTGATTTTGTGAGTGATTTACGGCTGTAAGAAGCACAAGCTCGAATCAAGATTGCCAGGAGAAATATCAATAACCTCAGATATGCAGATGACACCACTCTTATGGCAGAAAGTGAAGACGAACTAAAAAGCCTCTTGATGAAAGTGAAAGAGGAAAGTGAAAAAGTTGGCTTAAAGCTCAACATTCAGAAAACTAAGATCATGGCATCTGGTTCCATCACTTCATGGGAATAGATGGGGAAACAGTGGAAACAGTGGCTGACTTTTTGGGGGCTCCAAAATCACTGCAGATGGTGATTGCAGCCATGAAATTAAAAGACGCTTACTCCTTGGAAGTAAAGTTTTGACCAACCTAGATAGCATATTCAAAAGCAGAGACATTCCTTTGCCAACAAAGTTCCGTCTAGTCAAGGCTATGGTTTTTCCTGTGGTCATGTATGGATGTGAGAGTTGGACTGTGAAGAAAGCTGAGCACAGAAAAACTGATGCTTTTGAACTGTGGTGCTGCAGAAGACTCTTGAGAGTCCCTTGGACTGCAAGGAGATCCAACCAGTCCATCCTAAAGGAGATCAGTCCTGGGTGTTCTTTGGAAGGACTGATGCTGAAGCTGAAACTCCAATACCTTGGCCACCTCATGCGAAGAGTTGACTCATTGGAAAAGACCCTGATGCTGGGAGGGATTGGGGGCAGGAGGAGAAGGGGACGACAGAGGATGAGATGGCTGGATGGCATCACCAACTCGATGCACAGGAGTTTGGATGAACTCTGCGAATTGGTGATGGACAGGGAGGCCTGGAGTGCTGCGATTCATGGGGTCGCAGCAGGAGTTGGACATGACTGAGAGACTGAACTGAACTACAAAGCCCTTTAAAGAAAAGTTGATTGTATTAGTTCCCTGTGGCTGCTGTAACAAATTGCAACAAACTCAATGACCTATAATAAGAGAAATTCATTCTCTTTCAGTTCTGGAGGCTGAGAAGTCCAACATGGCTTTACTGAATAGAAACCTTGTCAGCAGGACTGCCGTTTGCTTGCTTTTTCCAGTTTCTAGAATTGCGCCCTTTGCTTTCCTTGACTCATGCCCCATTCCTCCATCTTCAAATTCAACAGTGTAGACTTTGGTGTCAGTGGCCACATTATCTTTTCCTCCTGTCTCTATGAATATCACCAAGTCTCCCGCTTAGAAGTATACGTGCGATTGCATTTAGAACCCACCAAGATGATCCAGGATAAGCACCCCATCTCAAGAACCTGAGCTTAGATCTGCAAAGTCGCTTTTATCATACAAAGTACCTCTCATAATTTCTAGGAATCGGGACCTGGATAGTTAGCTCTCATCACCGACACAATGGACATGAATCTGAGTAAACTCCAGGAGATGGTGAAGGACGGGGAAGCCTGGCATATTGCAGTCCATGGAGTTGTAAAGAGTCAGATACGACTTAGCAAGTGAACAACTGTAACAACATTATCCAACTGACTACAGTGAAAAACATGTAATTGAATAGGAAGCTGGTGGTTAAAACTTCTACTTCCAAATTTGCAATTAGACAGATTTTATTTTTCTAAAATACACAGTATGCATGAAAGAAACAGATAAATGAGGCAAAAGGCAGCTGAAGTTATTTCTCTGACAACCTTAGGTCATCATCAGCATCTACACCTCATATTGAACATGGGCACCAGACATTTATTTCATCATTTCTAACATCGTCAGAGAAATAAATGCAACAGGCTTGCAGGTGCGCTAATGTAACTGAGGCTGTAACCATTCTTCCCTTTTTCTGTTCTCCAAGATTACTATTTGAGTGGGCTCTCACAATCCAGTGTTTATACTTTCCTCAGTGGTGGAGGAGAAGGATGAAAGAATGTGTGTGTGAGTGCACACACTTAGCTGCGTCCCCATGGACTGTAGCCTGCCAGAATCATCTGTCCATGAGATTTCCCAGGTAAGAATACTGGAGTGGGTTCTCATTTCCTTCTTCAGGGGATCTTCCTGACCCAGGGAATAAACTCATGTCTCTTGTGTCTCCTGCATTGGCAAGTGGATTCTTTACCACTAGCACCATCTGGGAAATCCTGGATGAAAGGATGGATAGGTCCAATTTTTTGTATTCTTCAGCTTGAATATTATATGATGGTTTTATATATTTCTCACTCTCTCTCATTTTCAAACACTTTGATTAAATGTGAAAAAGAGGTTGAGGTTTAAATTCTTTGTTTTTCATTTCAGCCCCTGTTATATAAATGAAATCAATGGACTTAGTTAACAGAATGGTTGGAAGAAAACAGATTTTGTGGAAGAGTCAATAATTTCTTGCTGTTTGGAAAATTCTGCATAAGAAAGATGAAAAATAAACATTGATGCACACTCTATAAACTCAGTAGAAGTTTCATAGATCTTACCAATCATTTTTGATTTATACTCATGGATGCAGAAAGATTCCACTTTTCTCTTTTTAGTTTTGTAAGTCTCCAGGGAGGAAATTAAATGGTTATTACTCTGTGATGAAAACCATTGCTAGAGCCCTCATTAGCTGAACTCTCCAGCTTAATAATATGCAAAACAGACTGATCTTAGATCAGAAGACCTCTAAGTTCCCTTCAAACTCTAAGTTTTACGATTACCTGTTTTTAGGTTTGCTGACAAAAGGACAAGGAAAAAAAAAAGCAAAGATCAGCACACATTTCTCCTTTGCGCATGAACCATCTGCCTTGCTCAGAACGCCCATTCTTGAGACAGATACAGCCTCGTGTGTCCTATTCTTGCTACCCTCTCTACACCTTTAGTTGAGATGGTCATTGACAGTGATACACCTGGGAGCCACACCAGTTTCCAGAACCATAATTCTAAATACCATCCTGGCAGTCTCTAAATTGCAAGGGTTCCTTTGTAAGGTGAGAAACCCTCTCTCCTGGAGGTTTGTTTATTTTGCAGTTAGAAAATGTAAGGGACTCCTTTGTGAGACATTGGCTTGGAATTTAAATGTATAGTATTGCTGACAGAGTGCTGAAAATTCATTATATGGTGTATTTAGCATTTTCTTTCTCTCCGGGTGGTGGACTGGGGCTGTCCCCTCCCTTCTTCCCGGTCCCTGAGAAGAGAATCCTTGGGCAGCAATGATTCAGCCTGTCCGCTGTCAACCGCTGCTGCCATCCAGCCATGGGCTCACAAGGGTTTCCTCACCACGGGTTTGTTTGGAGGGCTCACTTCCAAAACAAAGATTAAAATGCCTTTTCTCTTTAATAGTCTCACTGAACACTGTTGCTTGTTAATGTTCAGACACTAATAGCACTGGAAAGAGTCGTTGCTTGTGTCAACTCATCAAGTAGTCTAAACAAGCCGGCTGGAGGCTGGCCAGTTCTGGCCAGTCATTGACCACAGACACGATCTGCAAGGCTATTACAACTTGTGAAAGTGAGGGGTAGCTCTGCTTCCTGTCTAGCCCACTTCCCAAGGACTGTCCCCAGAAGCAGTGGACTTTGAGGCCAGTAGGGGGTTTTGTCCAGCTCCTGCCTTAAGCTGTGCCTCATTGTTTAGCACCAAAATTGACATGTGTGGAAAAGCTGGAAAATTCTGGAAAAGCCGGAAATAAGAGCAAGATCTGAAGGGAGGCTTGGCAGCCGGAAGTTTATAATTTAGTTTTGTGGTTAGAAGGTGCTGATAGCTTTTGTCCTACTTGTGTTTTTGATGACTGGGTGGATTTGTGAGAGTTCTCCTCTTTGGAGACGTTCGCTCCTCTTCTCTGGATAGCCACATTTACTTCAGCCACATGCTTCCTTGCTATAAAGAGAACTTTACAATCGTTACACATCCCTTACTAAGGTGGATGGAGAAAAATCTTCGAGTATACCCTTCTGGCAATATCAGATAAACAAATTAAAAAAACCCAAAAGACTAATATTGAAAAAAAAATTTTTGCTGAGACGCATTTTGTTTCTAACTCTGCAGTATTTCCCAGGAGGGGGAAAAAAGTATCTATGTCTCTTCCATGGCTTTCCAAGGTCCAATTTCATCTCATTATTTATTTGAGAACTTTTTATTAAGTCACTCATTCTTTGCCAGGAACCAAGCTAGATACCAAGGATTCAAAGATGAAACAACATGGTTATCACCCCCAGGGAACACATATCCTTAAAATAAAGTTGTAGCTGTGATGGAAGGATGAAGAAAGCTTAAAAAAGAGCAGCTGAAAGAGGCCAGGAGGACTTGATTAAGGAGATTCTATTTGAACTGAAACGTAAAGGACTATGGGGATTTGTCAGAGGAAAAAAAATCAGGAGAACAGGAGGAAGGAGGATGGTTACCCAAATAATTCAGATCTTGTGTGTCATTGGAACGGGGAGGTCTTCAAGGGAGATAGGGCTGGATAGATAGGTCATTCAGTGCCTTATAAGCAGCACGTAGTCTTCACTCTTACGTGATGGAAGGTGATTGGTAACTTCCAAACAAAAAAGTGATGTGATGTGATTTGCAGGTGAATAAAACATCACTTTTTACTTTGCTGACAAAGTTCCATGTAATCAAAGGTATAGTTTTTCTGGTAGTCATGTATGGATGTGAGAGCTGGACCATAAAGAAGGCTGCATGCCGAAGAATTGATGCTTTTGAACTGTGGTGTTGGAGAAGACTCTTGAGAGTCCCTTGGACTGCAAGGAGATCCAACCAGTCCATCCTAAAGGAAATCAGCCTTGAGTATTCATTAGAAGGACTGATGCTGGAGCTGAAGCTCCAATACTTCGGCCACCTGATGCAAAGAACTGACTCATTAGGAAAGACCCTGATGCTGGGAAAGATTGAAGGCAGGAGGAGAAGGGGATGACAGAGGATAAAATGGTTGGATGGCATCACTGCCTCAACGGACACAAGTTTGAGCAAGCTCCTGGCAATGGTGAAGGGCTGGGAAGCCTGGCGTGTTGCAGTCCATGAGGTCCCAAAGAGTCAGTCACGACTGAGCGACTGAACAACAAAAACAAAAAATCACTTTGAAAAACTGAATGTATAGGCAATAGGATCCACTCATCACCTATCGTCTGGTCACTGAGGTTGATCAGGGTACAGAGATAAAACTACCTCCCTATACATCTTTTTAATCTCTGTATTGATTTTAAGGGGCTTCTCAAATCTTATTGCAAGGCTTATGCAAGCCTTTGGGAAGTTTGTTGAGGCTTCCCAACATTTATCTCTGTCTAGGTCTCAGTAATTCTTTTTTCATTTTTTTTGCTTTCCCCCCAGAACCCCATGATGTCTTTTTTTGAGCTCAGTGGTCTTAAGGCTTTTCAAAACATATTCAAACTTGGAGTAAAGCTATGCTAATTAAAACAACGTGACACTGACACAAGACCGAAAAGCTATAGCTATGAAAGACATAGTTGATTCAGAATCAGACTCCAGTATGCATGAAAACAAAAGCAAAACGAATCATCACAAATCAGTAGTTCATAAAAAAGTGATTGATACAAATAATAAATAAATAATAAAGTTCAATTGCATAAGTAATCAAGAAAGGCTAATCAATGCAAAGATAAAAGATATCACTAAATAAGAAAAAGTAAATGTAATGCCCATGATGTAGTCTCTTACTCAGTAAAAGATATAACTTTTATGGAAAGGGTCTTGTGGGTTGGGTGTAAAAATTTCTTTTAAAAATGTTTATACCCTTGAGCTCATGATTTCACTGATAGGAATATATTTTAAGAAAAAAAAATTGAAGAATTGGACAAAGATCTGTGCCCCCAAATATCCACCGCAGCATTATTTACAACACACATTCTAAGAGGTGATTTATAAAGTAAGGATAACAGTAGTCACTCTCTTCCACAGAAATGAGCATTTATTGAGCTTCTTCTAAAAGTCGGTGATCAATTTATCTGCTATAACCTTCCCATGCTGCAGATTATAAAATTTGGGCTCAGAGGAGTTTGGTAATCAGCCCAAGATTACACAATTTTGGTGCTAACCCAGATCTGACATCAAAGCCTTGTTCTTTCTATATCATACCTCAGTTCTTCTATTATGAATATGTGTCAATTGTTTGCTTCAGAAATAGCTATAAGAATGGACTTTCCTGGTGGGGGAAGATTAAGATACTGCACTTCCAATGTAGGGGACCCTGGTTCGATCCCTGGTTGGGGAACTAAGGTCCCACATGCCACATGGTGCAGCCAAATAATAATAATAAGTTTAAGGAACTCTATATCTCTATTGTTTCAACCTTCCAGAAGACGAGAAAGGTTTCTGTTTTTGGATTCCTGTGTGTGAGCAGAGGAGCTAGTGCCTATGCTTTGGAGAGTCAATGAATTCATCTGCAATTTAGATCATTTGTTTCCCAAGAAAAAATAGTGAGCCATAAAAATGTAATATTCCTCCTGGGAGTCTTCTCTCTCTTACTCTTGGAATAAATCCAGAGGAGACAAACACTTACAACACTGAGTACATCCCAGATAGGATCTGTAGTAAATATTGGCTAGTCCATCTATATTTAGTAGATATTAAAGTAGATAGTAAACCATATTTAGTGGTTGGTTATTTATAGGGATACCTCTTCTACTAGATAGCCAGTTTCTCAGAGTTCAGGAAATACAGCATTGTCAGTGCCTTGAATATAGAGAGAGGACACTGTCTAGTGGCAGAAGCAGAGGACTACAGTTATTTCTCAACAGTCAGTAGCTTGACTCAGTTCTTACAGGAGGCACTGGTTGGCTTCAATTTTTGTAAAAATGGGAAGTGGAAGTAAAAACTAACAGCCTCACATGATCAAAGGTCCATCAGAGTATAATTGCAAAATGCCAAGAAAAAAGTTGCAGGAACATCAAGTGTTGATGGTCAACTGAAAGGTCATAAAACAAATAACACTGGTTTGCTTCTTGCTTATATTTTCTTATTTTGAAGATGTTTGGTACACTTGTTGTAATCCCATGTAAAGTTCTAATCTGCTATCTTCAGACTGAACCATTGGCTAATGTCAGCTTTAGACTTTTACAGAGCAGGAAAAGATGGAAAAATCAGCTGAGTCACAGAGAAATATCTCCTTTTCTGAGCTTGTCCTCTTTATTCACTCTCTCCCTCTTTTCTTTTCCCCCCACAAAGAATAGAACTATGCATTTCATCAAATCCAAGATAACATTATGAGACTAACTGACTTTGCAGGTATAATTAAGAAAGAAAAGTACTGCCAATTAAAATGGAAGGAAGTTGGGGGAAGCCGTAATTTAAAATTGGTATTTTATTTTTATTTCAAGAGTTAATTTAAGCTTTTTTAGACAGAGATTTCTTTCACGTATGTTGCACGCACACACATATGCAAAGAAAAAAATGAGCAAAATGACTAGAGTATGGTATTCCTAATGCCACTTGATACAGTATTAACTCTTTTCATCGTTTTTTGATTTAGAAATTTTCTCCACACACAGTTTTCCTGTGTGTACTATCAAAATGTTACGTTTGCTGTACAAATGTGCTCCACTATTCTCTCTGGGATTTTCCTTCAAGTCATAGACGCCCATTTCTACAAATACTGGTTATTGCTTGATCTCACCAGATCGAAAGAAGGCTTTCAGACAATGGCCAGAATTCTTATTTCTTCCTCAAATTATCTTTTAACAGTTTGTTGACTCAAATATTGAAGAGTTGCAGTTATCCAGTTATCCTTCCAAAATGTCAACCAAATTCAAAGTTATGGGTACAAAAGCAATAACAATTATGTCAGAACTTCTACTTGGCTAACATTGATTATAAGAGACCATTGATTGTAAGATGTCAGAAATGTTAAAATGTAAGTAAAATGAGAAGGTGAGGAGTTCATCTTAAGTTGGTGATATAAGTTTGTATTCAATTTCCACCGCATAGAGGGGAT
>NW_011494735.1:7646598-7648007 GCF_000754665.1 Bison bison bison | reverse complement strand
CAGTGACTATAGGCTGACACCAATGTTTTTAAGGGAACTGTTTAAAGGTCTTTCAAGAGCATGTACAAACAGCCTAGGTTTAAATCAGCATGTAGGTTTCATTTTATTTCCAACATTTCTAATTTATAATAATTAATTTATAGAAATAGATCCACCTTAATAAGAATCAAGTTTCTTTGTTTGTCTCCTCCCTCTCACGTTCAAAGACTAGAAGGGAATCTGAGCCACTTAACTGAAAACTAGATATGTGGGGAACAACTTTTACCTTTAAGTTGAAGTGAGGCCGATTTGTATGTTGATTTCATTGAGCTTAGACTGGAGGCATTGTTCAGCTGATTATTCATACAGAAGTGTGAAATTAAAACAAAAAGTCAATAGATGGTAGTAGGAAAAGTGTTTTATGGTTAAAAAAAAATACTCCTCCAATTGGATAGATTTGTTTGCATGCATGTATGTGCTCAGTAGGTTCAGTCTTGTCTGACTCTGCAATCCATGGACTGTAGCTCACCAGGCTCCTCTGTCCATGGAATTCTCCAGGCAAGAATACTGGAGTGGATAGCCATTCCCTTCTCCAGAGGATCCTCCTGACCCAGGGATTGAACTCAGGTCTCCCATATTGCAGGCAGATTCTTTACCATCTGAGCCACCAGGGAAGCCCATTCAAAAAAGACTCTTGGTTCTTTTAGGAATAAACTACAGTATGTTGAAAGTATATTAATCTAGTCTACCCTATAGATCAAAATAAGTTTTGGTTCAAAAGTATGTGACATACTATTTTGGTCAACTGTTGTGTAATTTTATTATGTAAAATTTCCAAGTTTAAGAATGAGAATCTGACCAAAGCTGATAATACAAAATACAAACAAGCAGAAATACAAACTTAATATGCCTCATGTCAGGAACAAAAATGTTAGCCTACTTATGTGTAGAGCATATCTTTAGAATTTTGTGTAAATAAAATGTAGACAATTTTTTTTGTGTTTGAATTCATTGTTTTTGGCTAAAAAAACATGGAAAATGCACACAAGTAGTCCAAACAGACGTCCAAAAGGGTATTAACTATAGTGTAGAGTAAGGTTGCATGCGTGTGCTCAGTCGTGTCTGACTGTGTGGCCTCATGGACTATCGTCTGTCAGGCTCCTCATTCTCAAAATCCTCTGTCTATGGGATTTTCCAGGCAAGAATACTGGAGTGGGTTACCATTTCCTTCTCAAGAGGATCTTCCCTACCCAGGGATCAAATCCACATCTCCTGTGTCTCCTGCATTGGCAGGCAGATTCTTTACCACTAGTGCCAGCTGGTATTAACTAGGGCCACTGATTATTTATTTACCTCCACTTCACTTTGTATTAAGACATTGCATAGGGACTTCCCTGGTGGTCCACTGGTTAAGAATTCACCCTGCAGTG
>NW_011494735.1:7644991-7646498 GCF_000754665.1 Bison bison bison | reverse complement strand
GTCGCTCAGTCATGTCCGACTCTTTGCGACCCCATGAATCGCAGCACGCCAGGCCTCCCTGTCCATCACCAACTCCCAGAGTTCACCCAGACTCACATCCATCGAGTCAGTGATGCCATCTCATCCTCTCGGCGTCCCCTTCTCCTCCTGCCCCCAACCCCTCCCAGCATCAGGGTCTTTTCCAATGAGTCAACTCTTCGCATGAGGTGGCCAAAGTACTGAAGTTTCAGCTTTAGCATCATTCCTTCCAAAGAAATCCCAGGGCTGATCTCCTTCAGAATGGACTGGTTGGATCTCCTTGCAGTCCAAGGGACTCTCAAGAGTCTTCTCCAACACCACAGTTCAAAAGCATCAATTCTTCGTGCTCAGCTTTCTTCACAGTCCAACTCTCACATCCATACACCACCACTGGAAAAACCATAGCCTTGACTAGACGGAACTTCGTTGGCAAAGTAATTATGCTATCTAGGTTGGTCATAACTTTCCTTCCAAGGAGTAAGCGTCTTTTAATTTCATGGCTGCAGTCACCATCTGCAGTGATTTTGGATTAGACACTAATTCTTTTTTTTTAAAGACACATTATTTTTAACAAAACACTTATTTCTTCATTTGGCTGTGCCAGGTCCTAGTTGTGGAAAGCAGGATCTTCACTGAAGCATGCGAGATCTTCTAGGTGTAGCACCTGGGATTTAGTTCCCTGACCGGGTATCGAACCCAGGCTGCCTGCATTGGGAGTTCAAAGTCTTAGCCCCTGGACCAGCAGGGAAGTCCCTATACATTAATTCTTAAATGCTACAAGCTAATTTCCAGCTCTGGCCTTGTTCAAATTCTCACACAGCCTGTTTTAATGAAGGACACACTAGTGGGATAGGTAGGGGAGATGGGTACATACTGTAATCGTGCGATGGTGTTGGCCAGGCATGGGGCTTGCCGAGTGACTCAGTGGTAAAGAATCTGTCTACAAATACAGAAGATGTGGGTTCAATCCCTGGTTTGGGAAGATCCTGTGGAAAGGAAATTACAACCCACTCCAATATTCTTGCTTAGAAAATCCCATGAAGAGAGGAGCCTAAGTAGGCTACAGTCCATGGGGTCTAAAAGTCTTACACAACTGAGCAGAAACACACATGCATACACGTTAGTCAGGCCACTTAGCTCAAGGAGGGTAAAAAAGCAAAGGATATCAACTATAGTAGCAACAAACTAAAGAGCTCTTTAGTGGTTTGTTTTTTTTTTTTTTTGAACTGTGGTGCTGGAGAAGACTCTTGAGAGTCCCTTGGACTGCAAGGAGATCCAACCAGTCCATCCTAAAGGAAATCAGTCCTAAATATTCATTGGAAGGTCTGATGCTGAAGCTGAAACTCCAATACTTTGGCTACCTGAAACGAAGAACTGACTCACTGGAAAAGACCCTGATGTTGGGAAAGATTGAGGGCGGGAGGAGAAGGGGACGACAGAGGATGAGATGGTTGGATGGCATCACTGACTCAATGGAAGTGAGTTTGAG
>NW_011494735.1:7644012-7644891 GCF_000754665.1 Bison bison bison | reverse complement strand
CCCACATGCCGCAGAGCAACTGAGTTTTCATGCCATGATGACTAAGCTCACATGCCACAACTAGAAAGCCCATGTGCAGCAATGAAAGATCTCACGTGATACAACGAAGATGCTGTATGACACCACTGAGACCTGGTGCAGCCAAATAAATATTTTTTTAAAAAGACTCTGCATAGATCTTCAATTAGAATTGAAAATTTAAAATTGCAACCAAAATATTTTCAATTTTGCATTTAACAAAATTTCAAGTTTAGAATCTCTAAAGATGTTTTTGGTCATCCAGAAAAACAAATAGGAGACGTTTTCTTCATCCTGTCCTTTGGTTCAAAGAACTTATCTGCTTGAAACACCAAATGATACTTTCATATCTCATATTAGCTTTTCCATAATCCTTTCATGTTATATTATTGCTGATGGTAGTTGTCAGTCCAGCTTTCCATTTTCTGATTAATCATTAAAAAAAGACTCTTCAGACAATTACAAACAGATAGGAAAGAATTTAATAGCTCTTTGTCAGCTCTTTCTTTCTCTGGAATACTTAAAACCTCCCTCACACTTATATATTTTTCCTACAGTCTTCAGTTCAGTCAGTTCAGTTCAGTCGCTCAGTCATGTCCGACTCTTTGCGACCCCATGAATCGCAGCACACCAGGCCTCCCTGTCCATCACCAACTCCCGGAGTTCACTGAGACTCATATCTATCGAGTCAGTGATGCCATCTAGCCATCTCATCCTCTGTCGTCCCCTTCTCCTCCTGCCCCCAATCCCTCCCAGCATCTGGTCTTTTCCAATGAGTCAACTCTTCGCATGAGGTGGCCAAAGTACTGAAGTTTCAGCTTTAGCATCATTCCTTCCAAAGAAATCCCAGGGCTGATCTCC
>NW_011494735.1:7633462-7643912 GCF_000754665.1 Bison bison bison | reverse complement strand
AAAAGACCCTGATGTTGGGAAAGATTGAGGGCGGGAGGAGAAGGGGACGACAGAGGATGAGATGGTTGGATGGCATCACTGACTCAATGGAAGTGAGTTTGAGTAACCTCCGGGAGTTGGTGATGGACAGGGAGGCTAGGCATGCTGCAGTCCATAGGATCGCAAAGAGTCGGACATGACTGAGTGACTGAACTGAACTGAACTGAACTGAAGGAGCTCTGGTTGATCGGAAGGACCAGCATTTGTATCTTTATTGGAACGCCAGCTTCTTGTCACTTGCTCTTCATCCACACCAACATCTCAAATGATTCTGAATTATCCTGAGGCTCCAATTACTGTAACTGCTGTAGTATATTCTCTCCCAATCTCTGTCACAGCAAATGTGCTTGCTTTCCTCTCTAACTTTCCAATGCATATGTGCATACATTCACACACATGGACACACACAGTAGCTGATGTTCAGTAAGCCATTCTGAGCCTACACACAGGGAGCTATTAATGAAGCTTTTGAACTTCACAATAACGAAGTTCCCTGCCCCAGGGTGCTGTTCCCTTCTATGCCTGCCTTTCCTTCTGCGCCAGGGCAGACTTCTCTTGCCTCCTCAGGGGAAATTCTGTTTCCAACAGCCAGTTCCCCAGTTACCTCTCCCAATTCAATCCTTCCTTCTTTGGAAGAGACTCAAAACATTATGGTGCTAGTGGTAAAGTACCCACCTGCCAATGCAGGAGACATAAAAGACTCAGGATCAATCCCTGGTTCGCGAAGATTCCCTGGAGGATGTAATGGCAATCCACCCCAGTATTCTTGCCTGAAGAATCCCACGGACAGAGGATCCTGGCAGGCTACAGTCCATAGTATCACAAAGAGTCAGACACAACTGAAGTGACTTAGCTCAGAGGCAAAACACATTAGAGGTTACAAAATTAAGAGGTAGTGTGGATAGGACAGGTATGGAAAGGGACAAGGAATAAAATACCGTTTCTTCATTGTTTGTGTTCAAATGACCTGGGACTTAAATTTGGTGGAATTTTGTTTGGTTCTCTTGACTTCTCTATCCATGAAACGGGAGAGTATGTATCCTGCCAGGCAGAGGATAATGAAGACTGTCTCTCCAGCATACTTTTTGTTTGTTCAAAAAGCCAGTATAAAGTATTATTTCAGGATGAGTTGAGGTACTCTGCCAGATATCTATTTGAAGTTTGTCCAGAATATTAATACCTTCATCCTTTGTTTCAGGAATCCCAAAGCCTCCAAACCCATTGGAAGTAACGTGGCTGTGGGTTTATATACTTTCATACAAGACAAAAGCATGCTTGTTACAAAAATGTCATTAACTTGAGCGGTAGGAGGTTTCATGTTTTCCGTTGTGTGAGGTTCACAAGACGTTGGGAAAGAGCGCATATTTTAGCTTATATGGATTCTCACCCTAAATTAAGTTTACACTGAAGCACAGCTGAAACTGAGTTTTGCTTGATTTCCACCTGAAACCATAATTCATCTCAGGTTCACTTGAACTGTGCCCCTATCTAGTTTAGGACTGCAGGCAGGTTCACTAAGAGTTTCACAAGCCTCAGCAAACCTCTCAGCCAACTTGACCTGAATTTGAGGTTTTGATTCAGTTTGGAGTTTTCATTCAGGAGCTTTGCACAATCCTGGGCTATCTCGGGCCATGATCTGAAATCCCATCAGACTCACTTCAGACCGTATGGAGCAAAGACAGAGACCTCTGTGGCTATTATTACTGGCCACACATTCATTCCATTATGTCTATATCCTCAGCCACCTTCACTAGACTTCTACTGTGAATACTTTTTCTTAAAAAAAAAAAAACAAACCACTGTATATTAGTGTCAGTGATTGCTAAAAATGAACTGGTCAAAAAGCTTGTCAATTTCTTGACACTCCATTACATATACTGAAGGACTGTTTCTGAAGTCTTTGCCTTTATTTCCCCCAACAGACATGTTTGCTACTTTTGAATTTAATAATCACTTCCAACTACATAATGTTTTAAGATCTAAAACTATTATTTCTAATTATGTTGGTAACTTTTGAGGGAGGCACTCTGTGAAATTTGTGGGATCTCCATTTCCCAACCAGGGATAGAACATGAGCCCTTGGCAGTGAAAGTGCGGAGTCCTAACCACTGGATCACCAAGGAATTCCCCGAGAGTAACTTTTCAAGAAGGTCCATTATATAACTACAAGTATCAGATCAGATCAGATCAGTCGCTCAGTCGTGTCCGACTCTTTGCGACCCCATGAATCGCAGCACACCAGGCCTCCCTGTCTATCACCAACTCCCGGAGTTCACTGAGACTCATATCTATCGAGTCAGTGATGCCATCTAGCCATCTCATCCTCTGTCGTCCCCTTCTCCTCCTGCCCCCAATCCCTCCCAGCATCTGAGTCTTTTCCAATGAGTCAACTCTTCGTTTGAGGTGGCCAAAGTACTGGAGTTTCAGCTTTAGCATCATTCCTTCCAAAGAAATCCCAGGGCTGATCTCCTTCAGAATGGACTGGTTGGATCTCCCTGCAGTCCAAGGTCACCAAAAAATTCTAGTCAGTCCTTTAAAATAAAGTGTAGACCTTTGTAACAAGTGAAACAATACGAAGTTGTGTATTTGTTAAAGTCTGGCTTATACCACTGATTTTCCTTGTGCTACTTAATTGTCCCAATGTGAAAATCTATTTGCATGACAAGTTCTTATATATACTTCAGTGATTCTTATTTTTATGGTGAACTATACTTTGTTGCTGCTTTCAGCACAGATAACAGTAGATCATAAAATGAAATGAAGTAAAACCATATAAAATAGAGAGATTTCTATTTTGACAATGGGGAGAAATTCTTATTTCCTTTGGTGAATAATGCAAATAAAGAATTTTTCTCACTTATAGTGCTTTAGGAGAATCTGGCTACAGAGCATTGGGTTTTCCCAGAAAACCGTGGCTTACAACTGATTTCCAAGTTATTTCTCAAATCCTCAGGAAACAGATTAGCTTTGCAGCAGAGCCTTATTTATTCAAACACATTAGAAATCAGGTGGGTCTGAAACTGGTAAAATGTCTGAATCAAAGACTATTTGTAAAGAAATGCATCTGGATTCCTTTTAAGGATATATGGTCATTGAAACATCACTAATAAAGTTTCTAAGTCAAATCCTTTGAAGGAAACTCTTTCATGAATAGAAGAGACAGTTGAGAATAAATTGCAATCAGCAAGTCAATTGTTTCTAATAAGTGGGTTCTAGAAAACTATCTGTTCCTTTAAGATTCAAGAGGCTCCCCAAGTCTAGTTTTCACTATTAATTCTCTGGGTACACTTGGTGTTCACAGTGAATGGAAACGTATACTTCAATCTGGCTTCTGCATCAGTGAGCTTTGGGAGAAATTGGGAAGCATCCCCAGCCTCTAGGCTGCTGCCTCCCTGGCTAATTCACTCATCACTTCAGGCTACATTTTTTTCCTCTTCCATTGCCACCACATCCCAGGCAAACAAATGTACCTCCCCTCCACCCCCATTTTCTCTGGTGTTCAGTGAACCCATTTTCTAACCCCAGATCACCATCCAGCTTAAAACTTCCTTCATGTATTTTTCTTCCTCCCCTCCCAGAGTACAATCTGTGACAGAGAAGGATTCAGCCAATGATTTCAGTTTTACTAACATACTTCTGTTCTCTGTTTCCTCTGCCAGAATATCAGCTCAGTTGCTTATCTTTTGCTACCTGGCCTACCCATAGCCTTTCAAGAATTCTCTTTCCCTCTAACCACCCTCCTGTTAACCCATTCCCCAGAACATTGGGCACCTAACGACCTCTGACCACAGCACTCCTCTGCTCAACCACCTCTCATGGCCCAGCCATTGGAAGCCTCCACAAGAGCTGATCCCAGCTCTTTCCAATGTGAGCTCCTGTTCCCCAGTGGGTAATCCTCACAGTTGAGCCAGTCAGGTGATTTTCTGTTCCCCAAACACATTATGTGCCTTCCAACCTCTATATGTACTTTCATGCCATTCTCAAAAATGCCATCAACCCTTCAGAGTCAAAACCAAACATCAAAGTTTCCTTACAGGCACAGATAGCATAGAGTGTCAGTCACTCAGTCATGTCCAACTCTTTGCAACCCTATAGACCGTAGACTGCCAGGCTTCTGTGTCCATGTAATTCTCCAGAATACTGGAGTGGGTAGCCTTTCCCTTCTCCAGGGGATTTTTCCAACCCAGGGAATGAATACAGGTCTCCTGCATTGCAGGAAGATTCTTTACCATCTGAGCCACCAGGGAAGCCCCTATAGCACACAGAAGTCCTAGCCATATTTATAAATACATGATTATCCAGAGCTTTTGTAAATCTGTATATCACATAGACGTATATATCTTGGACTCACAAAACACTTGATAGTTAACAAAGAATTTTCACCCATATTATCTCATTTAATTCTTATATCAAACCCATTAGATGGGCAATATCAACAGCTGACTAACAAAGAAGCTGAATCTGGGAAAGCTGTGTGGGTTACTCAAGGTCACCTAGCTGAGAAGTGACAGAAGTAGGTTTCACACCCAGGTTTGGAACAACTCCGGGATGCTTTCAACCCTATCACAATGACCTCCACAGTAATTTCTACAGCAGATGGGGAAATAGGCCAGGTAATGGAGGGTCACAGGAGGTTTCTGAGAACAGCAGTGGCATGATCAAAGCGTTGCTGCAGGAAGATTGATCTGGTGGGGCTGCGTGGAGGGGATGGAAGCAGGAAAGCCCTGCTGGAAACCATCTTGCCTTCCTCTGAACTCCCGGGGCTCTCTGTTTATACTCCCTGTGAAGCATTAATCCAGTGCTGCAAATGGGTTATTTATTTGTTTACATGACTCCCTTCCTACTAACACTTTGCTTAGAGCAGAAAGGATTTAATGTGCCTTTAAACTGTCTTGTATTTTACAACTAGATTAATACAACTAGGTTCTTATCTTCTCCACTTGATTTTAAGCCTTGAGTATAAAAAGCATGGATTTTACATCTCTGTACTAACTGTGTGTTTGACATGAGGCCATACTGATGGTGGATGTTCAGAATCTAACGAATGAATGACATCTGAGACATTTCTGCTAAAGATGGGACTGGAGAGGAGTTATGGCTAAATAAATTACAGTGTTTGATATTTCAAAATAATCTGCAACCATTAATAGGATAAGGCAAAATTATAGGAGTTTAAATGGTGAGAAGACTGTGATAAACTGTTTATAAATCACAGAACACGAGACTTTCCTGGTGGTCCAGCAGTTAAGAATCTGCCTGCCAATGTGGGACACAGGTTTGATCCCTGGTCCAGGGATGATTCCACAGGCTGTGGAGCAATTAAACTCGTGGTTCACAGCTACTGGTCCTGCCTGCCCTAGAGACTGTCCTCAGCAAAACAGAGAGTAACCCCACCCCCTCAACAACTAAAGGAAGCCTGCGTTGCAGCAACACAGACCCAGCACAGCCCACAAATGAAACAAATACATAAATTTTTAAAATTTCTGTAAAAAAAATTGCAGAACACACACACACATATGAAATAAAAGAGTGTGTGTGTTTGGTGCATATAGAACTATTAACACTGGCTGCCTCTGGGAAAAGTGATGGAATCAGGAAAGAGTCATGTAGAATTTTATGTTTTAGTTTATATCCAGAGTTTACATAATAATTCTGTATAGTTTTGTACACATTGGAAAATGCATTTTACAAAGAGTTTGTATGACTTTTGTGTGTCCAGAGAATTTGGTAACACAAACCATATACAACTAAGGACTAATATTTCAGTTCCATGTTTTCTGGTGACGAAAAGAACCATTTAGTCTCTCCCACGTGCTAAATGTCTTCATTTAACTTAATCCTGAAGATTCTTTCCAGGTTGTTTGTGTATCCACCTCTGAGTCCAGTTTCCCTTTCTGTATTGTCTGTGCCCAGTGGAGGCAGAAAAGATGCCCTATGCATGGTCTCCCGGTGTCCTTTTTTTCTTTACTTTGTAGGACTTTTTTAAATTTTTTAGGACTTTTAATGGTACATCCCAGTCCCTCCCAGTTTGATTCTCCTTCATCTCCTTGGGACTGTCTGCCTGGATGCAGTCCAGTTGCCTCCCACAGACACCCCACTAAGATATCACAGTGCTCCTTGACATCTTCAGTGTAGCTCCTAGAGGCTTGAGTTACATGTGTTAAACCACCTTGGACCTATTCTTTTACTTTCAGGAAAAAGAACAATTCTACCACTTCTGACTTTCTTCCCTCCATCTCCCTGCCACTCCAGGTCAACAATCATGATTTTTCAGAAGGAAATTATTTTCCTTAAAGATTCCATTGATGACAAAATACAGTCCTTGGGTGATTACAACCTTGTCTAAGTATAAATACCTAAATAGTATTTGGAACTAGGGTTTTCATCATTGGTCATTAGCCTTCTTTTCCTTGCATTTGAGTATTTTCTCTTTTGAAAAGTACACTTTTCCCCTAGACTTTTTTAAAAAATTCATCCATGGCTCTGTGTGTGCTAAGTGGCTTAAGTTGTGTCCAACTTTTTGCGACGCTATGGACTGTAGCCTGCTAGGCTCCTCTGTCCATGGGATTCTCCAGGCAAGAATACTGGAGTGGGTTGCCATGCCCTTCTCCAGGGAACCTTCCCAACCCAGAGATCGAACTCGAGTCTCATGTCTCCTGCCCTAGCAGGTGGGTTCTTTATTGCCAGGGCCACCTGGGAGGCATCAACTCACCACTGAATATCTTTTTAAAAATTGCATTAAATCTCACTTTCTAGTCAAGGCTATGGTTTTTCCAGTAGTCATGTGTGGATGTGAGAGTTGGACTATAAAGAAAGCTGAGCACCAAACAATTGATGCTTTTGAACTGCAGTGTTAAAGAAGACTCTTGAGAGTCCCTTGGACTGTAAGGAGATCCAACCAGTCCATCCTAAAGGAAATCAGTCCTGAATATTCATTGGAAGGACTGATGTTGAAGCTGAAACTCCAATACTTTGGCCACCTGATGTGAAGAGCTGACTCATTTGGAAAGACCCTGATGCTAGGAAAGATTGGGGGCAGGAGGAGAAGGGGACACAGAGGATGAGATGATTGGATGGCATCACCGACTCAATGGAGATGAGTTTGAGTGAACTCCAGGAGTTGGTGATGGACAGGGAGGCCTGGCATGCTGTAGTGCATGGGGTCACAAAGAGTCAGACACGACTGAGTGACTGAACGGAACTGAACTAAATGTTCATCTCTCTTAACACTTTGCTGCTGCTAAGTTGCTTCAGTCGTGTCCGACTCTGTGCGACCCTATAGACGGCAGCCCACCAGGCTCCCCCGTCCCCGGGATTCTTCAGGCAAGAATACTGGAGTGGGTTGCCATTTCCTTCTCCAATGCATGAAAGTGAAAAGTGAAAGTGAAGTCGCTCAGTCGTGCCCGACTCTTAGCACTTAATTATAATCAAAAAGGAGTCATCTTATCAGACAGCACTATGTAATTTCACGTTGCACCACACTGTAAAATACGAGGCTACTAAACAATCTCCAGGAACCCGAGGAGACTGTTTGTAATTACCAGACATGCTCTACCACTGCTGTCACCCTCTTTCCCACTTTCCTCAACTTCTTAATGAGCATCCCAAAGCTCAGGGGCAGTGTCGCTGAGGCAGTCAAGTCTGAAACCAAGAACCCTTTCCACCAAGAACCATTTGGGTATGCGGTGCATCAGGAATGCCTACTATGAGCTCCACAGTCACCATACTTCATATACCTGTGCCCAGACGCATTGTGCCTGACATGTTGCTGATCATATATAAGATATGCAGAACTACATATGTAAACAACTGCCGGCAAGAAAGAGTTCTCTGCAGGAGGCACTGGCCTGTCACTAACATTAAGTCAGGCACCCGCTTGCTCTACTCATTTCCAACCCCAGCAAAACTTTCAAGCCTTTTGATCACATAATACCACACCTAACCTGTTGGATCTTTCCTAGACCAAATAATTAGAAACGAAAAATAAGTAAATTAACAGATGATCAGATCTCTTCCCTAGCTTCCCCTTCAGTCATCTTTGGAACAAACTGTGTGAACAGGATAGCATCTAAAGCAAAATCAGGGACTTTCCTGGTTGTCCAGTGGCTAAGACTCCATGTTTCCAATGCAGTGGCCCAGATTCAATCCCTGATCACAGGACTAGATCACACATGCCTCAACTGAGAATTCGAATGCTGCAACTAAATAAAAAATAAAAAAGAACCGCATGTGCTACAACTAAAAAAGATCCCAAATGCCACAAAAAGACCAGCACAGCTCATTCCAGTTCGGTCGCTCAGTCTTGTCTGACTCTTTGCAACCCCGTGAACTGCAGCACACCTGGAGTTTACCCAAATAAGCCTCCCTGTCCATCACCAACACCTGGAGTTTACCCAAATTTATGTCCATTGAGTCTGTGATGCTATCCAACCATCTCATCCTCTGTCGTTCCCTTTTCCTCCTGCCCTCAATCTTTCCCAGCATCAGGGTCTTTTCCAATGAGTCAGCTCTTCGCATCAGGTGGCCAAAATATTGGAGTTTCAGCTTCAACATCAGTCCTTCCAATGAACATCCAGGACTGATCTCCTTTAGGATGGACTCATTGGATCTCCTTGTAGTCCAAGGAACTCTCAAGAGTCTTCTCCAAAACCTCAGTTCAAAAGCATCAATTCTTCGGTGCTCAGCTTTCTTTATAATTCAACTCTCACATCCACACATGACTACTGGAAAAACCATAGCCTTGACTAGACGGACCTTTGTTGGCAAAGTAATGTCTCTGCTTTTGAATATGCTACTTAGGTTGGTTATAACTTTCCTTCCAAGGAGTAAGTGTCTTTTAATTTCATGGCTGCAATCACCATCTGCAGTGATTTTGGAGCCCCAAAAAATAAAGTCAGCCACTGTTCCCCCTCTATTTGCCATGAAATGATGGGACCAGATGCCATGATCTTAGTTTTCTGAATGTTGAGCTTTAAACCAACTTTTTCACTTTCCTCTTTCACTTTTTTCAGCAGGCCCTTTAGTTCTTCTTTACTTTCTGCCATAATGGTGGTATCATCTGCATATCTGAGGTTATTGATATTTCTCCCAGCAATCTTAATTCCAACTTGTGCTTCTTCCAGCCCAGCATCTCTCATGATGTACTCTGCATATAAGTGAAGTAAGCAGGGTGACAATATACAGCCTTGACGTACTCCTTTTCCTATTTGGAACCAGTCTGTTGTTCCATATTTAGTTTTAACTGTTGCTTCCTGACCTGCACACAGGTTTCTTAAGAGGCAGGTCAGGTGGTCTGGTATGCCCATCTCTTTCAGAATTTTCCACAGTTTATTGTGATCCACACAGTCAAAGACTTTGGCATAGTCAATAAAGCAGAAATAGATGTTTTTCTGGAACTCTCTTGCTTTTTTGATGATCCAGCGCATGTTGGCAATTTGATCTCTGGTTCCTCTGCCTTTTTTAAAACCAGCTTGAACATCTGGAAGTTCACGGTTCATGTATTGTTGAAGTCTGGCTTGGAGAATTTTGAGTGTTACTTTACTAGCATGTGAGATGAGTGCAATTGTGTGGTAGTGTGAGCATTCTCTGGCCTTGCCTTTCTTTGGGATTGGAATGAAAACGGACCTTTTCCAGTCCTGTGGCCACTGCTGAGTTTTCCAAATTTGCTGGCATATTGAGTGCAGCACTTTCATAGCATCATCTTTCAGGATTTGAAATTGCTCAACTGGAATGCCATCACCTCCACTAGCTTTGTTCGTAGTGATGCTTTCTAAGGCCCACTTGACTTCACATTCCAGGATGTCTGGCTCTACGTGAGTGATCACACCATCATGATTATCTGGGTCGTGAAGATATTTTTGTACAGTTCTCCTGTGTATTCTTGCCACCTCTTCTTAATATCTTCTGCTTCTGTTAGGTCCATACCATTTCTGTCCTTCATTGTGCCCATCTTTGCATGAAATGTTCCCTTGGTATCTCTAATTTTCTTGAAGAGATCTCTAGTCTTTCCCATTTGATTGTTTTTCTCTATTTCTTTGCATTGATCACCGAGGAAAGCTTTCTTATCTCTCCTTGCTATTCTTGGAACTCTGCATTCAGATGCTTATGTCTTTCCTTTTCTCCTTTGCTTTTCACTTCTCTTCTTTTCACAGCTATTTGTAAGGTCTCCTCAGGCAGCCATTTTGCTTTTGTGCATTTTTTTTCCTTGAGGATGGTCTTGATCCCTGTCTCCTGTACAATGTCACAAACCTCCGTCTATAGTTTATCAGGCACTCTATCAGATCTAGTCCCTTAAATCTATTTCTCGCTTCTACTGTATAATCATAAGGGATTTGATTTAGGTCATACTTGAATGGTCTAGTGGTTTTCCCCACTGTCTTCAATTTAAGTCAATTTGGCAATAAGGAGTTCA
>NW_011494735.1:7632387-7633362 GCF_000754665.1 Bison bison bison | reverse complement strand
CAGTCTTGTTTTTGCTGACCGTATAGAGCTTTTCCATCTTTGGCTGCAAAGAATATAATTAATCTGATTTTGGTGTTGACTATCTGGTGATGTCCATGTGTAGAGTCTTCTCTTGTGTTGTTGGAAGTGGGTGTTTGCTATGACCAGTGCTTCTCTTGGCAGAACTCTATTAGCCTTTGCCCTGCTTCATTCTGTACTCCAAGGCCAAATTTGCCTGTTACTCCAGGTGCTTCTTGACTTGCTACTTTTGGATTCCAGTCCCCTATAATGAAAAGGACATCTTTTTTGGGTGTTAGTTGTAAAAGGTCTTCTGAGTCTTCAAAGAACTGTTCAACTTCAGCTTCTTCAGCGTTACTGGTCGGGGCATAGACTTGGAATACCGTGATATTGAATGGTTTGCCTTGGAAAAGAAGAGAGATCATTCTGTCATTTTTGAGACTGCAGCTTTAGCATCAGTCCTTCCAATGAACACCCAGGACTGATCTCCTTTAGCATGGACTGGTTGGATTGCCTTGCAGTCCCAAGGGACTCTCAAGAGTCTTCTCCAATACCACAGTTCAAAAGCATCAATTCTTCAGCGCTCAGCTTTCTTCACAGTCCAACTCTCACATCCATATATGACCACTGGAAAAACCATAACCTTGACTAGACGGACCTTTGTTGGCAAAGTAATGTCTCTGCTTTTGAATATTCTATCTAGGCTGGTCATAACTTTCCTTCCAAGGAGTAAACGTCTTTTAATTTCATGGCTGCAATCACCATGTGCAGTGATTTTGGAGCCCCCCAAAATAAAGTCAGCCACTGTTTCCCCATCTATTTCCCATGAAGTGATGGGACCAAATGCCATGATCTTCGTTTTCTGAATGTTGAGCTTTAAGATAACTTTTTCACTCTCCTCTTTCACTTTCCTCAAGAGGCTTTTTAGTTCCTCTTCACTTTCTGCCATAAGGGTGGTGTCATCTGCATATCTGAGGT
>NW_011494735.1:7632024-7632287 GCF_000754665.1 Bison bison bison | reverse complement strand
ACTGTATAATCATAAGGGATTTGATTTAGGTCATACTTGAATGGTCTAGTGGTTTTCCCCACTGTCTTCAATTTAAGTCAATTTGGCAATAAGGAGTTCATAATCTGAGCCACAGTCAGCGTCCAGTCTTGTTTTTGCTGACCGTATAGAGCTTTTCCATCTTTGGCTGCAAAGAATATAATTAATCTGATTTTGGTGTTGACTATCTGGTGATGTCCATGTGTAGAGTCTTCTCTTGTGTTGTTGGAAGTGGGTGTTTGCTA
>NW_011494735.1:7620253-7631924 GCF_000754665.1 Bison bison bison | reverse complement strand
AATTTTCCGCAGTTTATTGTGATCCACACAGTCAAAGACTTTGGCATAGTCAATAAAGCAGAAATAGATGTTTTTCTGGAACTCTCTTGCTTTTTTGATGATCCAGCGCATGTTGGCAATTTGATCTCTGGTTCCTCTGCCTTTTCTAAAACCAGCTTGAACATCTGGAAGTTCACGGTTCACATATTGCTGAAGCCTTTACCCTATTGTATGAATTAAAATCAAATGCTAACTCACCAAAAGCTATCTGCACATTAAACTTTTGGTGTAGGAAGCTGTCCCATGTCAGTCCTTGGGGGAAAAAATGGCAGCCATAAACACAAGATAAAGGAGGTAGTTTAAAAGACACCATAGCATCCTTTAAAATCACAGCTCTTTAAAATCCAGCTAGACCTGGATGCAGAATAATTTTGAGGGACAAAAGGGAAGGACTGCAGCAGGGATCATGGAGTAAGGAGGCACATCTGGTCCTCTATAAGTAAGGAGGCACATCTGGGGCTCACGTCCTCTATATTCTGCTGGCTGTATCTGAAATCCGAAATTAAAATCCATCTATAGTCAGCGACAAGCTGGCTGCTTAGTCATCTGGAAGGTCCTGTGGTCCAGCCCACAAATCTAAACTGAGCAAAGATGTCAACTACATGAGTTAAAAAATACTGCCTCAAATTGCAAGCATATTGGCCTGACATCTATACCAAGGGAGCACGGCAATATTGTAAACACAGTTGATGGAATGCAGAGGATCTATCACAGAGAACAGATGTCAAGTCAACCTGCAAGGTGGCCACAGTCTTGAGATCTGTGGGTGCTGGTGGTAACCATGCCTTATGATTCAGCCATGTAATGTGTAGTCCTGACCACTGCTTTTGACAGAGTTTCATTATGGTGATAAATGGTGTGGTTACAATAGCCACGCATGGTTCCCACTCAGGACGTTCTGTCTTTATTATACAGGGACACCCATAGTTCCTGGAGAGGCTTATGGTCCATTCTACTGACTCTCCAAGGAAAACGCATAGAGCCTTTAGAATGATGACATAGTGTGATCTGAGGAGATTTAAGCTTTTATTTATCAATTTCTATACTAGTAATCTCAACCCCTTGAAGTATATAAAGATTTTATTTCATGTTCTATTAAAACAGACCTGTAGCACTTCCTCTAATTTAATGACTCAGGTGCATGTAATCTTAAAACACTGAAAGTCAGACATCTGTGTATGTGCTTATTGTTTTTTAGTGTATATATATGTTACAAACATAGCAAGTTGTTTGATGAAAGCATATGTCTCTGGATTTCATTTTACTTCATGGAATGAAATCTGAAACAACTCAGATTATTTAAGTAGGTTATTTAAAGCATAACATTGATTGTGCAACTTGTTTTGTTTTTTAAATATTTAAAAGGCCCATGAGTTGTTTGACCCTACAAACAGAGATTTTGGTTTCTAACTTGGTCTGATCTTCATTAACAACTGTTCCTTCCTTATAAACAGAAGAAATAGATAGGGATGCAAAGCTCTCTGTGTGCATGCTAAGTTGTTTCAGTCGTGTTTGACTCTGTGCAACCCTATGGATGGTGGCCCACCAGGCTCCTCTGTCCATGGGATTCTCCAGGCAAGAATTCTGGAGTGAGTTGCCATGTCCTTCTCCAGGGGATCTTCCCAACCCAGTGATCGAACCCACGTCTCTTATGTCTCCTGCTTTGACAAGCGAGTTCTTTACCCCTAGCGCCACCAGGGAAGCCTAAAGAGCTCACCAGCTCCTTCCAAATCTGATGCTCTTGATGTGCTCTCACTCTTTCTCTCCAGTTAACTTTTTACAGGATTTGTTAACTGTCAGTTAAGGATAAATTAAATTTGGGAATCTTCACTTCTTGGAAAGCACCAAGCATTTGCAGGACTGAAGTGATGAGAGATAATCTCTATCCTAAGAGACCAGCTTTAGTTCCTTGGAGCTACTTAACACTTTGTTTCTTTGATTAACTGAAAACTTTAACTGGTAAAGCAGAGTTAAGAATGAAAGATGTAATTCCAGGGCCCAGGCCCACTGTGTATGTGAATGAATGGAAAGTTAATTGAGGAAAAAGGCAGAGTGTATTTCATTCATTGTTAATTTAAGTGGAGTTGATAAGCAAAGAAGGAAAATGTTTTTAAATTCCCAGGTATGTTTCTCAGCTTATGTCAATATTTTGGGTTTCTTTTCCATGGTAATTTCAAAGGTCAGAATTGTGTTTTGTATGTTTTTATGAAATATTTTACAATATAAACTTTTCTCCTGGAAAAGCTTTCATAGATGTAGAGTTCTAAAAACGTAAAGGATTTTTTCTAAGAGACCAGATTAAACTTTGAACATTCACACTGGTTCAGTAAGATTGTTAGCTGTTTTCTTGTACATTTCTTAAAATGATACAATTCTTTCTCAGATGAAAGATTTTACTTTTAATGGATACAAAACTATGTAAAACAGTTAAAGTTCCAGGGGGGTGAAATTGCAAAGCTGGAGACGTGACTGGCTGCAGTGTCTGATGAACCTCTTCTTTGTTTCCATTATTTTTAGTTTGGTTTTCTAAGAATTTGCACCCTTGATTTTGGAACTCATTATTTCAAACTCTAATCATCTTAAAAATGAAAGGTGAAACTATAGAATTTTTTATGGTTTTAACTTGATTGTTCCCTTCCACCTTGAAAAGTGCAAGAGTGTGCCCCCAACGAAGCCACATTTGTAGAAAAGCTTGACAAAAGTGGCAAATGTTTTGTGTATGGAGTGATGTCCACAGCAGTGTGACCTTTCCTGCCTTCTCGTTGTATTACATGAAATGTTCCTACCATTCTTCTAGAAAAGCTAACCTTATTTTTCTAAGACTCCTTTCATTATTTTTTAGTCAAAAGGGGAGAAGTAATTTGCAAGGAGTTGGTATTGTGATAATGCCCAGGGGTTCATTCTTTAGTGAGAATTCAGAAATGGATTACAAATAAAGACAGTTCAGTTTTTTCATCTGCAGAAATGGAGAGGAAGTTCATGGTTTACAAAGAAAGAAGAAATAATGCACTTACCTTATAAGACATAGTGAAGCAGACTAGCAGGAAATTGAAAATATCCACACATGGAAAGGTTAAAATAGTTGTAAGAAAACTTTTGCAACAAACTTCATAAAGATTAAATGTGAGAGACTACTGAACATTCTCCCTCTTGTTATCTGGTCCTGAAATAAAATTACAAAGCACTGTTCTCAAAAGACTTTGTATTTTATTCTTGCCTCTGCTGCTAAAACTGAATGATCAAAAATAAGTGCTGGGTCCCTGGTGGTCAAGTGGTTAGGAATCCACCTTGCCATGCAGGGGACATGGGTTTGATCCCTGGTCGGGAACTAAGATGCCACATGCAGCAGAGCAACGAGGGCAGAGCACCGCAAGTAGAGAGAGTCCGTGTACGGCAAATACTGAAGTACATGTCTTCTGGAGACTGAAAGATCCCACAGACACAGTGAAGATCTGAATGCCACAACTAAGAACCCATGCAGCCAAATAAATAAGTAGTATTTTAAAAAACAGCTGGGGATGATGTGGCTTTTTTTTTTTTCTTTTTTTTTCTTTTTAAACTTTACATAATTGTATTAGTTTTGCCAAATATCAAAATGAATCCGCCACAGGTATACATGTGTTCCCCATCCTGATGTGGCTTTTTTACAGTGTCTTGGCTGTTCTCAGAATTCAGGAAAGATAAAGTCTGTAATGAGACACACACACACACCCCCCAAAACCTTACATTTCCAAAAGTTAACACTGAGATTCCAGTGTTCCTCCTTTTCTTGCTTTTTCATCTTGAACACCTATTCCTAAAAAATCTAAACTCGATCAAGGTTTTCAACCATCTCCTTGTCTCTTAGTCATTCAATCTGGTCCTCATATGTTAATTTTGGCCTTCCTCTAGTCAGGCTTCCTGTCATGGCATCCAGATAGAATAATACGGAAAGAGGAAAGTCAAGAGAAGAAAATGTCAACAGATAGGAGAGTGGAAACAAAAGATTAAGGCAATTCCACAACTACAAAGGCCTAGAAAAAGAGAAAAAACCTGAGAAGGTTAATTATTTTAGGCCTGTAAAACATTTGTGCTTTTCAGACAAGGCTGAGAAATGAGGAAGTGATCAACAAATGGAGAGAGAAGTTGCATTTCACCACCAGGGACAGGAGGAGCTGTGCTTGGGAGGGGGCCGTGGGCAGGGGCCGGTCACGGACTTAAAGCTCATGAGCCTTCATGACATTTGATGAAAGGGGAGTTCCCAGGGAAGATATATCTCTTCTTCTTAAGACTAGCAGCCTGGATTCCAGGGCTACTCTTGATCTCCCAAAGCGTCCTAAGGCCTCTTTTTGAGCTCTGAGTCAGGATGGGCGGGGCAAGGAGTCTGGATATACCAGTTGGTTATGGGAGGCATTCTGAGATCTTTCTGATGCTTCCAGGGTGATTCCAGACAGCCTGGTCTAAGTTTGGTAGGATGACCATATCCTACCAAATTGCTCAGGGCAGACAAAATTGACATCTGTTATCCCAAAAGAATTAAGAGCACATCAAAGAGATGGATGTAAATACCAAGCTCATCTGAGATCTCTAGGAGACCAGTCATTTAACTGCTCTTTTGAATCTGAAGGAGTGTGAGCCAGAGTAGTTCACAAGTGACAGAAGCCATCAGCTCTCTGCAATCTCCCTGGAGGCTAGGGAGTGAAGATGACAGCCATAAACCGGTATCATAGGAAATTCTGACATGCATTTGCATCTTCAGTTGCCTCCAACTCTTTGCAACCCCACAGACTATAGCCCGTTATACACTTCTGTCCATGGGATTTTCCAGGCAAGTATACTGGAGTGGGTTGCCATTTCGTCCTTTAGGGGATCTTCCCGACCCGGGGATCAAACCTGCATCTCTGGTGTTTCCTGCATTGCAGGCAGATTCTTTACCGCTGAGCCACAGGGAAAGCCCAGGAAATTCTGATATTCACCAATAATATTGAATTCGTTCCTTCAGTTCAGTTCAGTTCAGTCGCTCAGTCATGTCCAACTCTTTGCAACCCCCTGAATTGCAGCACGCCAGGCCTCCCTGTCCATCACCAACTTCCGGAGTTCACTCAAAGTCATGTCCATCCAGTCGGTGATGCCATCAACCATCTTAGCCTCTGTTGTCCCCTTCTCCTCCTGCCCCCAATCCCTCCCAGCATCAGGGTCTTTTCCAGTGAGTCAACTCTTTGCATGAGGTGGCTAAAGTACTGGAGTTTCAGCTTTAGCATCAGTCCTTCCTAAAAACATCCAGGATTGATCTCCTTTTGAATGGACTGGTTGGATCTCCTTGCAGTCCAAGGGACTCTCAAGAGTCTTCTCCAACATCACAGTTCAAAAGCATCAATTCTTCAGCACTCCGCTTTCTGAACGGTCCAACTCTCACATCCATACATGACCACGGGAAAAACCATAGCCTTGACTAGATGAAGCTTTGTTGGCAAAGTAATGTCTCTGCTTTTGAATATGCTATCTAGGTTGGTCATAACTTTCCTTCCAAGGAGTAAGCGTCTTTTAATTTCATGGCTGCAGTCACCATCTGTAGTGATTTTGGAGCCCAGAAAAATAAAGTCTGACACTGTTTCCACTGTTTCCCCATCTATTTCCCATAAAGTGATGGGACCAGATGCCATGATATTCGTTTTCTGAATGTTGAGCTTTAAGCCAACTTTTTCACTCTCCACTTTCACTTTCATCAAGAGGCTTTTGAGTTCCTCTTCACTTTCTGCCGTAAGGGTGGTGTCATCTGCATATCTGAGGTTATTGAAAAGCTTAGGCATAGTCAATAAAGCAGAGATAGATGTTTTTCTGGAACTCTCTTGCTTTTTTGATGATCCAGCACATGTTGGCAATTTGATCTCTGGTTCCTCTGCCATTTCTAAAACCAGATTGAACATCTGGAAGTTCACGGTTCATGTATTGCTGAAGCCTGGCTTGGAGAATTTTGAGCATTACTTTACTAGCGTATGAGATGACTGCAATTGTGTGGTATTTTGAGCATTCTTTGGCATTGCCTTTCTTTGGGATTGGAATGACAACGGACCTTTTCCAGTCCTGTGGCCACTACTGAGTTTTCCAATTTTGCTGACATGTTGAGTGCAGCACTTTCACAGCATCATCTTCCAGGATTTGAAATAGCTCAACTGGAATTCCATCACCTCCACTAGCTTTGTTCGTAGTGATGCTTTCTAAGGCCCACTTGACTTCACATTCCAGGATGTCTGGCTCTAGGTCAGTGATCACACCATCGTGATTATCTGGGTCACGTACTCTTTTTTGTACAGTTCTCCTGTGTATTCTTGCCACCTCTTCTTAATATCTTCTGCTTCTGTTAGGTCCATACCATTTCCATATCGAGCCCATCTTTGCATGAAATGTTCCCTTGGTATCTCTAATTTTCTTGAAGAGATCTCTAGTCTTTCCCATTCGATTGTTTTCCTCTATTTCTTTGCATTGATCGCTGAGGAAGGCTTTCTTATCTCTCCTTGCTATTCTTTGGAACTCTGCATTCAGATGCTTATATCTTTCCTTTTCTCCTCTGCTTTTCACTTCTCTTCTTTTCACAGCTATTTGTAAGGCCTCCTCAGACAGCCATTTTGCTTTTTTGCATTTCTTTTCCATGGGGATGGTCTTGATCCCTGTCTCCTGTACAAGGTCTCGAACCTCAGTCCATAGTTCATCAGGCACTCTGTCTATCAGATCTAGTCCCTTTAATCTATTTCTCACTTATGTATAATCATAAGGGATTTGATTTAGGTCATTCATTCCTCAAGTCATGCTAAATTAGGGTAGGTCTCCACTAGTGTATTCATTTAACTCCTCAAAAGAAAAAGAAAAATTATAATCAGAGCTAAAACACCTAACAGTGAAAGGTAACTGTGCTCTTGCTCTTTTAACCACTTTGGGAAAAGACAACCAAATACAGCAAAAAGAAAAAAATAGAAAGTAAAAAAAAATAAAGATATAGAAAGTCATCACCCATAATATAAACATGTAGGGCATTTCTTTGAATAATAATCACATGAATTTTACAAAATATTTTTGCTTTATATTTGATCATCAAGACAACTTGTGAGATAAGAATTATTAATGTTATCATAAGGGCTTCCCTGGTGGCTCAGATGGTAAAGAATCTGCCTGCGATGCAGACCAAGGTTTGATCTCTGGGTCAGGAAGATTCCCTGGAGAAGGGAATGGCAAGCAACCCACTCCAGTATTCTTTCCTGGAGAATTCCATGGACAGAGAAGCCTGGAGGGCTATAGTCCATGGGGTCGCAAAGAGTTGGACACGACTGAGTGACTTTCATTCTAATAAAAATTTACATAAATTGCAGGAATACAGAGAGAAAAAAGTAATAAAGGAACCTATCATCGAAACTATTATCTCAATGGGATAGTTTGCACATGTTTTATTTCTATGTAGTACCTCACAATGAACAACCAGAAGGATCTCTTGAGTTCATCTTTCCTTGCCAGCGAGTCTAGAAGATTCTGAATATTAAGGTACATTAAGTAGGTAGTTGAGCCATAGTCTTGTAGGAATGCATTGCTTAGTGACTTGTTACTATTCAATAACATACGGTCAGGAAAGTATTCAAATATCAATGCCCATTCTCCTGTTACCACTGAAGTCTCATTTCTTCTTGCTAAATCTTTTTGTATGTCCCAACTCCAGGGCCCTTAGGATAACACAGATAATGGAATATGATTATTAGTCACCTTAAATCTTCCTTTACCAGGGTTATCAATTTCATCAATTTCCAGTTGATGTAACTTGAATTTCTAATCCTATTTAGATGGTGTTGCTTGAACACTTTCTTTGTGTTGCAGGAAATTTTAACTATGGTTTTACTATGGTACTCATTCATTCTTTACAAGAAAAAGATGTATATGATTTACCAATGTATTTATGTTGTTCACAGACTAAAATTTCTTTAGTTTCCTTCTTCCTCTTTCTCAATTTTTCAGCCTTCCCCTAAGTTCACTTCATTTTACAGATAAGATTCCAGTTTCTGAGAGAAAGTGATAACCCCAACTGAACTTAAAATTTGACTTTTCACTTAATTCCATGATATATAACACCCTACTAAAGTTCTTAAAGACCTTTCATTGGCTAAAATGTTCCTTGTCAGTGAAGTTTTACTTGAAATGTAAGACTGAATTGCTATGTTTCTTTTTATCAGCAAAATACCTATCAATCATCTTGATTTTATATGCACGGCTCTACTAAAACTAGAAATCATGATTACACAGCACTAAGTAAACTGCACAGAGTTTTCTTTGATAAAATGAAATATAAATTATACTTCCCTTTTCTCTGCTAGGCAAAACATTTTTCTAGGTCTTGACTTATGATTATTCCCCTTGTTCTTTTCTGTTGTTGTCATTAATAATTGAAATTGCTTTAATACCTGAAGCATGTGCATTTGAAAATCATATTAGTCTAAGGACACAAAAAACTTACTGTATCTTTAAACATTAAAATGATCACTTTTCACACCTGGAGGTTATTCAAGTCCCCTTCAAGTGAGCATTTTTTTTTTTTTTCTCCATGGGTAATATTTCCTACTGAAAAATCTTATACGGATTAAGTATCCAGTAGAATTATCAATAATTGTGTTAATAATGTTAATGAAAGTGTACAGTTAAATGACAGAGACAATTAGTTCACACCATTTGGTTTATTTATTTAGCAGGGAGTATTGTTTAACATGTCAGTCCCGAGAAACAGAAACAGCCATGAAGAGGCTTAACATTACTAATAAAACAATCAGTATCAAAATATTTTGTGTAACAATTTGTCCGTGTTCATATAATAATCTGTCAACCCTATGATTTGCTGATTATGTGAATTAACTCCGTAATCGCTCTGAGATTGGATTCAGTGACACCGTTTAACAGCTCCCGACTCGGGGGCTTTTACTCAATATTTTTAGGGAAGGAGCTGTCAGGCTAATCTGAGGATATTTGGAGAAAGCCAATAAACTGTCACAAACTCGTAACCATTTATATTTTTCGTGGTTTGGTAGAGATTTTAACACTTCTCCCCTCCTACCCTCCACTTTCACTCCAGCCCCTCCTTCTTGGAAACGCTTTAAAAAATTAAAAAAATAACAATAATTTTAAATCCTTGTGCTGGCTCAAAACTTGTCCCTAATTGGTGAAAGTCAAAGCGCCCTGCACCGGGATGTGGCTGAACAGAACACGGGGACCAGACGCCACCGAGGAGGCAGAAATGGAAAACCCCTCTTTCCTCCTCGGTCGTGGGCACTTGCTCGCCGCAGACCCGGGAGCCGCCGCCACCACCGCAGAGACCCCTAGGTGGGCGCCCAGGGCGCATCTCTGGGGAGCAGCCGCCCCTGTGCTCGACTCTAGTCCCCCTGCGGGCAGAGGAGGTGTCTGCGGGTTTCCCGCGCCGCCCTCGGTTTGGAAATCTGATTGCTCCCCAGCGCAACTTTCGCGCCCCAGGCAGCGGGGTTCCCGGCGGGTCTGTGGGCCAGAGGTGCCCCGAGGCCGGCAGTGGCCGAGACCTCGCAGGCGGAGGGGCGCGGGCGGCGCGTCCCGAACCCTGGCGGCAGCGAGCGCGCGAGGGGCGGCCGCGTGGCCCCGGGGAGAGCGGGCTCGGCTTTCCCGGCAGCGCAGCAGCCTGGCCAGCTACCCAGAGGAGTGGGTTGGGGGCGGCGGGTAGCCGCTGCAAACCGCTACTGAGTGCGAGGGCGGTGGGTGAAGGGCGAGGGGAATGCCACCCCAAAGCTATTTGAAGTACAAAAGCCATGGGTCATTCAGGACACCTAAGGAACAGTAATGAACCACAGCCTCCACCCACCCACAAACATAATATTATGCATATGTGCTTGCCCCACGTTGGCTTGTCAGATTTTCCTTTATTAATTCATCCCTCTGCCCTCCCTCACCGGCAAGAATTCAGCCACTAGATTTTCTTTTTCTTTCCTCATCCACCGCACCCACCCCACCCCCACCTTCGGACTAGAAGTTGGCTAACATCTCTTTATAGCAGATTTCTATTTAGTATTTTTTTAAAAAAAATCATGTTTGGTAGGAAACTCACAAATACATACTCATACAAATTCGTTTTTCAGCAGCATCTTCTAGGAAAGTATTCCAAAGTCTGTCAGATGACATCACAGGAGACAAATAAGCCTAATAATTTTGGAAAATGAAATTAATGATCAGGATAATTTGGGGAAGGAATAGAAAGGACCAACTGAGACTCATTTCCACTTACTTATCAGAAACCTTATGATTGACCATCACTGGAGAGCAAAGCAATGCCAGGAATGTCACATGCTTCTTAGATCTTGGTATCCTGTCTGGGCAAAGATCCAGTGTTCAACACTACAAAGAGAGGGACAAACCTGTGCAGCCAGAAGTGAGTAACACAGGCAGAGCAACCTTTGAAAGGACATTATTTCACTCAATGAACAGTTGGACAAACCTCTTCTGGTAGGATGAGTTAAGAAAGAATTGGGAAAAGGATAAAATAGGAATAAATGTAGGCGCTTATCCTCACAGATCATTCAGTCTAGTGACAGGAAGAAAGTTTAGATGGTAACAAGGGGTAGAAAGTGTAAAGACCTCTAAGATTGGCTCTAATTAAGTACTAGGGAATTCAGTGGAGGCAGGATTACTCCCAGCTAAAAGATGGTCTTTTATTAAACTGAGTCCGGCCAAACTTCATCTCTGTCTTGGGCTCCAAGTAAATGAAGGAATTCACTAAATGTAATTTCCCTGTAAGAATGTCTCTGATAATGGATACAGGATTGCCTCTTCTAGAACCTTCACTGTGTTTCCTTCTACCAGCTTTAAGCCATCACCTTCATCCCTTTCTCTGTTTCTTAAGCATTCATTTTGAGGGTCAGTTCCTATAAATTGAGGCTGAGCTGAGGTGACACAATCAAGGGGGTTAAAAATTTATGAGCTAAGTATGTTTTACTTATTCTTTCTTTCCAAAAAGAATCTGGGTGGTCTACAACTCAAAACACCACATTTCAAATAAATTGGTAAAATCAAAATAGAAAACCAGGAAAGAAAAAACTGGAAACTTGAAATAAGGCAACCCTCAGAGTGAACGTAGGGTTGCCTTGATTTTAGTAATCAAGTTTCAGATTTGGTTGAGCTTCTTAGCAGCCAAGGTAAAGAGAGAAAAACCTGGATAGCGATCTTGCTTAAAAGTGCAAAAAATGCCTATTTTCAAATAAAACTAAATTTTAAAAGAAATTTATTCTGCAGAGTATCATAAAAGGCACCAAGGGATGTAACAGGCAGTGGCCTAACAGCACTTTTATAGAAAAGAAAAGAGGCTATCACAAGCCCTTTTGCTTGTAATAATCTTCCACAAAAATCAAGACATGAATGAAGCGGAGTCTTTGCAGACTAAGCTAGTATATTAAGACTTCAGTACTGGGGGTTCACTTTAAATCACTAAATAACATATCCCCTGGGCAGCCTTCCCCGTGTATCACTTTTCTCAGCGGAGCCAAACAGCTTAAAATTAGGATTCTTCTCTTTGGTCAGAGCCCAGAGTGTTGGTATTATTAATACTTCGGGATCATAGAGTACAGATTCACAGGATTTGGAAAACAATTGAACAAATGCTACATTT
>NW_011494735.1:7570418-7620153 GCF_000754665.1 Bison bison bison | reverse complement strand
TCAGTATGTTCACACAAAGACCACCCCAGGTTTCCTCAGAGGTAGACTGCAGGGGCATCTCAAGGGTGAGCCAACATTTTCCTTAGGAAGTTGCTTTGAATGTGCTCCAGCACTTGAACAAATGTTTAATTGAGTCCCTGGAGCTCCATACTGTTTTGGCATGGAAAAAATGTCAAAGCTGGTGTTTCCTAATCACCCACAGTGGCTGGAGGAAAACATCAGTACCTATGAGTGAATGACAAGGCTTTCTGATGGGACTCCAGTATGAGTTCATTGCAAAATGAAATTGAATGAGTCGAGAATAGCTCCCACAAACCAGGATTTTAATTTTATTATAGTTGGTTAGGCAATTATTTTCAATGGGTGTTATATACAACAGCTACTTTTTTTTTTTTTTTTTGGTGAGGCCATTTTTGGTTCATGGTAATAAAACAATGTCATCAGACATGAGGAAAATGTTCTTCTTCCAACTTACTATGACAGGGAAACTTTTAAACAAGGGAGATCACCCTGTTTCATACCCTCAAAGGGTTGGTCTCTGATCTGTCAGGAGACTGTTCCTTCTTGTCTTAAGTTTTATAGGGGATGAAGAAATGAGAGTTTTCTGAATTTTTTAAATTGTGGTAAAATATATATACTATCAAATTTATCATTTAACCATTTTTAAGTTTCCAGTTCAGTGTTGTGCAACCGTTACCACTATCCATTGTCAGAAGTTTTCCGTCTTCTGCACCTGAGATTCTGTTTCATTAAACTCTGACTTCCCATTCCTCTCTTCCCCAGTCCCTGGTAATCACCATTTTACTTTCTGACTCTATGAATTTGACTGTTCTGTTCCTCATATAAGTGGAATCACATAGTATCTGTACTTTTGTGACTGATTTATGTCATGTAATATAATGTTTTTAAGAACTTTTTAAAAAGACTGTGAATAATCAATGTTTAAATCATGCCTTTTGACTGATAACCAGTTCTTATCCACAAAATGAAGAGTCAGTGAAACCTGCAAACCATCTTACATTGTCCTAAGAATCTAGGCAACTTTCTCACCAAGGAGTTAGGCAATGTATCATTGAACATTAAGGAAGAGTGGTTGCATTGGTAACCTACTGGTTCCTTAGGTAAATTGTCAGCCTGAGAGCTTCAGAAATATAGAAAACTGGAAAAAATTGGGGGGGAATTATGCAAAAATGCAGTTGTATTTATAACTAGTAAGATAAAGAGAGTTGCTGATGGATCATTATAAGTGTAAACAGGATCCTCCCAGAGGAGTTGTCTGAAATACTCTGGTAAAGACTAGCACACATCAGTCAGAACAGTCTGATCCTGTTTCAGCTGTTGTTACTGTGAACAAATAAACCCCAAACACAATAGCTTAGAACTGCCATTTTATTTTGCTCACTATTTTGTGGATCAGGAATTTGGGGATGGCTCAGTTGGCCCTGGGGTTTCTCCTGTTCTTGAAATGACATGTCAGCTGGAACATCCAACATGGGTGGGCAGATAATGTTAGCTCTTGACTAAAAGCTTGACTGGGGCTACCAATCGAGTGATTACATGTGGCTTCTCCAGCACAACACTCTCAGATATTCAGACTTCTTACATAGTAACTGGCTTCACCTACAGCAAATCTGGGAGAGCCAGAGGGACACTCCATGGCCTTCTATGATCTAGCTTTGGAAGTTACAGAGCATCACTTCTGCCATACTCTATTGGCCAAAATAAGGTTGCCCAGATTTGCATTAAGTGGGCATGCACCTCACTTCCCAATGAGAAGAGTAGCAAAGTATCTAAAGCAACTTTTTAAATAAACACTTCTCCAGGGGATCTTCCCGACCCAGGGATCAAACCCCGATCTCCTACATTGGAGGCAGATGCTTTAACCTCTGAGCCACCAGGGAAGCCAAATAAACACTACACATAGCAAAATGTTCTAACTCAATTATAATCAATATTAATCAGCTGAGCTTTGGCAAGAGGCGCATGAAGAACCTAGCCCAAGAGGCATCAAGAATCTATAATACTTTGGAACAAAATTGGAATAAAAATGTAAAAGGAATCACTGATGGGTGTGAAGCTACCACACTAGCCTTTGACTGCTTTAGCAAGAGAAAAAACTTCTGTCATGATTTGGCTAATGCTATTTCTAGTCTCTGACATTAGCAGCTGAAGATAATTCCTAAATGCTACACTTTCTAAATTCTCTAACTAGACAATTAAGTTATGGCTCTAAAGAGACTTAGGAGCAACGAAGCTGAAGATTAGGCTGCTAAAGAAATTGTAATTTCTAATGTGATATTCATCCATCTCAAGTATAGTGTAAATCAAAACTGGACTCTTAAGTATCTAAAATATTCAATAGTCATTGATTCAATACTTACTGTGTGGATGAAAAACAAGTACATAAATAATTGCAACATGGAGCCATAATGCAAAAACAGAGACAGTGTAAAGTATTTTGGAGTCAGACGCGCTACCGTTGCGCCACGAGGTCCTAGTGTAAAGTATTTTGGTTGGACAGCTAATGAAATGATTCATTCAGATTGACGGATCAGTGAAGTTTAAGAGGTAGTGACTTCTGGCCTGGGTCTTAAAAGATGAGTAGGAGCTTACAAGGTGAATAAGGAAGAAAAGAAAGAACATTGTTGGTAGATGGATTAGCATATTCCAAAGCACAGAGGTGTGAAATAGCCCGTTGTGTTTTAAGCCCAGAGTCCCTTGTGTTTCTGGAATAAAGAAGCAGGAAAATATAGCTTTGAAGAGTTTGGATGCTTGAAGTCAGTCACGGCCAGATTTGATTTGTTGCTATTGTTTTTGTTCCCCCACCCATGGCATGTGGGATCTTACTTCCTCAAGGGATGAAATTTGCTTCCCCTGCATTGGGAGCCCAGAGTCTTAACCACTGGACCACCAGGGAGGTCCTAGATTTGAATCGCAGCTCTGCCACTTGACAGCTGGGTGGCCTTGTGCGATTAGCAGTTATGCGATTCATGCTAAGGAGATTGGATCTCATGGTGTAGATGGAGGGTGCCCCTGAAAGGACAGATGCAGATTTGGATTTGCAGACCACTCTGACGGCAGCTCAGAGGATGAATGAAACAAAGAAGTCAGAGAGACAAGCTAGAATTGTTATTGGAAAAACATTCACTGAGTCCTTACTATGTCCACACACAGAGGCACTGGGCAAACAAACAAAATTACCACCCACCTTTGGGGGAGTTTATATTTTACCAGGGAAAACAAACAAAAAAGCACGGAAATATATAATGTAAATGCAAAGACCACTACCCTGACCTGCAGCTTTCTAAGGCCAAAGATTTCAGCTCTGAATTGGCCATAGAAAGCAGAGATCTCTAGGAATCCCTATTGAGATTGAAGAATACAGATGCTATTTTTTAAGTGTCTATTATCTATTTTGTATTCTCCCTCGTTCTCGCGTTCCCACGTTCCATCTTTTTGGTTTCGCTGGTCAAATTTTTTTCTGTGCAGTATTTCCATCTCAAACGCTTTCCTTAACCACTAAATCTTAGGAATTCCAAACGCCCTCGCAACCCAAAGTTCTACCTTGCACGTTGAGACTACAGTATTTAAAAATAAGAATGGGGGAGAGTGGGGATTTGAACTGGTTGTTATTTAAGACCTCTTCACATCCTCCCATTGTGTTCATTTTGGCGGGTGGGTGGGGTGCCCCTTCCAACAGTACATTTGCACACATACACACACCCTCTCTGATGTAACTCTCACTCTAGTTCAACAAATATTTTAATAGGACCCTTTGAACAGATGTAACCTGTGGGTTTATCCGATGACCCCCATCGGAAATAATCTGAAGTCGGGGGAGAAGACTGCCTTCCTCTCCAGGAGAGCTTTTATTGTGTACTCTAGTTAATGAACCTCTTTTCAGCCTCAAACTGGGCGCGTCATTATCCCTGTCGGCAAGGCAGGAGGAAGAGGTAAGAAACAAGTCTCTCGGGCCCCCGGGGCCATCAGCCCTAGTTTCCTCTTGGCCCGAAGGCAGACCGACAAAAATCCAACCGGTTTTTCTCGGGTTCCCAGCCGGACCGTAGAGCGGAGAAAAGTAATCGATTTTGTCTGGTGGTGCGGCGCGCCTAACACTTCCTGCGGTGATTTGCAGCCGGGGCTGGAGGTCGAGAGCTTCCCATTGGCTCGCGGGCCGACGCCGAGCAGTCTGGGTGGCGGGGCCGGGGCGAAGGGGCGTGGCAGAGGGCGTGGCCAGGAGCACTCGGAAACTTAACTCCACAGAGCGGAGCAGGGCGGGACAGAGCTGGGTGGAGGGGGTGGGGGGTGGGGCGGCCACGCCCCCAGCGCTCCCTCCTAGGGGTCCCTTGGCTCGCGGAGTTTTTTCTTTTAAGAATGAGCGGATGCCAGTGACAAGTTAATAGCTCTCCCAGCGCTCCTAGGTTAAACGGAACCTCATTCCTGCTCGAGTCTCCTTCCACCGACCTGCCCCTGGCCGCCGGGGCGAGGGCAGGGGCAGGGAAGGCGTCTGCCACCCAGCCGAGGGGCCTTGTGCTCACAGTCCTTCGCTGCCTCCCAGTAGGGCTTCGGCCCCGCCCACGGTCCCGGTTGATGACCCGGAGCCCCAGGCCCCGCGTTCACCAGGCCTCCTACTCCTCACACTCTCACCCCCGCCTCCTCTCCCCCGGCAGGTCCCGCCCGCACACGTGTGTGCACTCACTCCGCGTCCCACACTGGAACCAACCCGCACCCGGCATCTGCCCCTCACACTGGCCGATCGATCGTGGGAATCGAGCAGAGGCCCTCCCCCCGTGTCTGTCCCCCCCATGTCATCCATCTCCCGTCCCGTCAGCCACCAAGGCTTCAAAGGCGACCTGGCCGCTGGAGGTCCTTCTCCGAGCGATGCAGATCGCGGGCGGCCCGGGCGCGGGGCCTCAGCCAGGCCGCAGCCGCTAGAGCCCCGCGGCGGGAGCCTGCTTCCTCCGCGGGTGGGAACTTTCCGACGAAGGCGGATGCTTGGTGCCTGACCCTGTCTCTTGAGAGAATCTCCCTCGGAGCTTAAGCCCTATTTCCTTCCTTCTTTCCTCTCTCCAATTCGGTCACCCCTCATTGATAGGCTCTAATCCTCTGATCTGAACTGCTTCTGCCTGGAAGATTTGGCCGCCTTTTCCTTTGCTCCCTGCGTTCGCGAAAAGCCAATTCGTTCTGAGCCGCATTGATGGCAGGGGATGGGGGGAGGAGGGCTGCTTCCAACTCTGGCACCACCTGGGTGGTCGCCGCGACCGAGTGATTCCCTTTACAGCCATTCTTCTCCTCGACTTTATAAAGGCCGTTTTGCACAGAAGACCCTGAAGTAGTCTTATTTTGACATTGATCTTGCAGGGATACAGTGACTAGTTTATATTGATCTGTATTCAACTAGACTATGAGATTTTTTTTTTAGGGTAAAGTGTGTTACTCAGTTGGATCACTTCAGACCCTAGTACAGGGCCTAGTAAATAAATAGTAGCTGTGCCTTCAGTCATGCTGAAGGAACCATCTTTTTAACTGAGGCTTACCTAACACTTTATCAGATACACTTAAAATGTTATATACAGCTTTCCAAGAAGAGAAAGAAGTCAAGAACGAAAAGGAGGATGGGGGTGCAGAATCCCAGAATAATTTCAGATCCATTAAAAAAACAGGTTAGATTTGCATCTTCAGAGCTAAACCAAATAGATCCTGCACATCTAAATGATATCACAGAAGCGCTCAAACCATCATTAAACACCTCAAGTTCATATTGTTTTCCAGGCTAACAGTGCCAACCTTCCTTAATATGTAACGTTCTCCAACTTTGCATTGTGTTATTTTTTCTGACCCACATTCAAGCTCTATATAAATGCTGAGTTGAGAACACAAGACTTAGCTGGATAGAGATTGTTCAAATCTGGAAAATGGCAACCTATTTTTTTTTTCCAGTGAGAGCGCTTTTATGCTATTTAAAGAAAAGTCAAGGGTTCACATAATAAGATTATTAATAGCTTTTTAGAAAACATGGTGGCTGTATAGAGGCAGTGTGCAGGATATGCCAGGGAATTAATAAACACAGTATACCCTCCTCTATATTGTTTACAACGTAGACAAAACTGTTCAATCAACAGTAAGTTTTTGAGATATATTCATTTTGAGACACATAGATCTTTAACTATTGCATAGTTTTCTACTAAATGAATATTCTAGAATTTACTTATCCATTCTCACGAAATGGATATTTAGGATCCCTTTTTTCCTTTTTTTGCTATTAGAAAGAATGCTACAGTGATGTCTTCATACTGGGTGGTCTGCTTGTTTGCTCATGAGAATGCTTCTCTCACTTCTATCCCTAAAAATTAAATTGCTGGGTTGTAGGGTTACATAGCTTCATCTTTACTGCTGCTGCTGCTAAGTCGCTTCAGTTGTGTCCGACTCTGTGCGACCCCATAGACAGCAGCCCACCAGGCTCCCCCGTCCCTGGGATTCTCCAGGCAAGAACACTGGAGTGGGTTGCCATTGCCTTCTCCAATGCATGAAAGTGAAAAGTGAAAGTGAAGTTGCTCAGTCGTGTCCAACTCTTAGCGACCCCATGGACTGCAGCCCACCAGGCTCCTCCGTCCATGGGTTTCTCCAGGCAAGAGTACTGGAGTGGGGTGCCATTGCCTTAGATAGTGCCAAATTGTTCTTCAAAGTTCTCAAAACCGTCTGCTGGCTTGTTAACAGTGTGTCAGACCCCCACTTTCTGATATCCCTAACAACACTTAGCATCATCAAACTTTCCATTTCCCCCCAATCTCATGATATATAATGTCATTTGAATTTACATTTCCCTGATTCCTCATCGAAGACTTGTAAAACTTTTAACCAGCATTGTTGAATAGAACTTTCTGTGATGATGGCAATGTTCTCCCTTTCATGGATTTCTCTTCACTTTATTTGTGGGGGGTGTGTGTGTGTGTGTGTGTGTGCATGCATGCACATGCATGCTCAGTCATGTCTGACTCTTTGCAATCCCATGGATTGTTGCCTGCCAGGCTCCTCTGATAATCTAAACTGTCCAGCTTATTCTGAAAATTTACTGAGCATTCAAAGTGTGCAAAGAAGTTGGAAAATGTGACTTATAGTCAAAGTAAACAAGCAATCAATAGAAATAGATACTGAGATTCCTCATACGATGGAATTAGGTGACAAGGACTTTAAAGCAGTGATAATAAGTATGTCCAAGAACTTAGGAAATGATATGTCTAAAAGAGCAAATAGATCAGAATTATTAGTAGAGACTTGATAACAAAAAGAAGAAATAAACAGAAATTCTAGAACTGAAAAGTATTAATACAATATCTATTATGAAGTACTCATTGAATGGGCTTAACAGCACATTGGAGTCTGCAGAAAAAAGGCCAGTAAACCTAAGTACAGAACAATAGAAATTATTTAATCCACAGAACAAAGAGGAAAACACTTTTAAGTGGTAGCAAAATATCAAGCAGCCTAATGTATGTGTTGAGTCTCAGAAAAAGGAGAGAAAGAATGGAGCAGACAAAAAATATTTGAGGAAGTATTTCCCAAATTTGGTTTTAAAAAGCCATATAAACAAACAAAAAATTGACCTCCAAATCCAAGAAGCTCTGCAAACCCCAAATAAGATAAATACAAGGAAAACCACATTCCAGCACATCTTAGTCAAACTGCTGAAAACCAAAAACAAAGGGAAAAACAGCCAGAGAAATAAAGAAAACAAATCATATTCAGAGGAATGATGACAAAAAAGAAGGCTGACCTCTCACTAGAAACAATGGAGAGACGCAATGCGTATATGAATATTACTTTTATAATATTGAGGGGAGAGGAGGAGACCAATGAGGAAGAGGAAGAAAAGAATAACAGTGCGGCAGCCAAACAGAAGAAGTTGCTTGATGCTAGAAGCGGACTTGAAGGTGCCTTGTTGAAGCAGCTGGACCGCACTACCTAATCTAGAAAATATTAAGGAAGTAACATGCATGAAACCTACCCTCAAGGACCTAACAGTGTCGCTGACACTGTTTGATTAGCTGTAATAAGATCAAAGGAGAGACAGAAGTGATCTAGCGTGGCTGTGGAAGCTGGGAAGGGACAGGTGGGAGGAGAGATTAAACAGTGCTTGAAGAATGCAGTCCGATTTGGATAAAGATGGAACTCAGCATACAGGACCAGCGCTTGAGTACATGTGGAGGACTGGGAGAGCTGCCCTCAGGAGTCTCACCTAGATGGAAGTGGGTGGAGAGAGTGAACATGTAGGGATGATCATGCTTTATATTTTTTCATACCTTTGTTGGTTGTCTGTACAGGGCTACAGGTAGAGTATATGCACACTCAGTCATGTTCAACTCTTTGCGGCCCCATGGACTGAAGCCCACCAAGCTCTTCTGTCCATGGGATTTTTCCAGGCAAGAATTCTGGAGTGGATTTTGCCATTTTCTACTCTGGGAAATCTTTATGACCCAGGGATCAAACCCATGTCTCCGGTGTCTCCTGCACTGGCAGGCAGATTCTTTACCACTGTGCCATCTGGGAAGCCACAGGTAGTATAGGCTAGGGATGAAATGTTGAGGGTCTAAAGTCAGACTGCCTGGGTTCAAATCATTTCTTTGACACTAATAAACCAGCTACCAAAGCAAGTTACTTAACCCCTTGGATTTTTCTATTTCTTCACCTGTAAATGGATAATAAAACTATACAATAGGGATGTCACAAGGATTGAAGGCAAATATATATAAAGCTCTTAGAGCAATGCCTGGAATATAGTAAATGTTCAGTAATGTTTACTGGTCTTATTAAATTGGGTTCCCAATATATATATTTGTTAGAGGAATTGGTGGTATTAACAGAAGCAAAAGTATATTTAAGTCAGCTGGGATATAAGCAATGTAAGAAGTCAACCACAAAAATGGAAGCTATATCTAAAGTGACCTTGTTACGTGTAAGTCACGAGCTGCTTTGGGTGGTGTGAATGAGGCACTCCGCAAAGCAATGGCATCTCACTGAAGATGGAGAAGGAGAGGTAGAAGACTTTGATCTCAGGAGAGAAAATCTTTAAAGACAGGAGACCTTAAACTTGGCTTGAGTCAAGTTATATAATTTTTAAACATCACTTGAAGAACACCTAATAAACCTAGATTTATTGCCTACCAAGTCACCTCTAAGCAAGAAAGTAAAGTCTTATCACCTTCGCAAATAAAAATTATAAAGCAAAAATTGACCAATTACTACAGTCAGATTGACCAATTACTATAAAAAGTTGCTTGTTCACCACAGAGGTATGACCAATACAGAGAAAACTGGCCATTTTCACTTCATACTCATTTGTGGAAGATGACAAGTATCCCCCTTGAATGAATACTTTCTAACCTGAAACTGCATGTGAGAGTCCAAGTGGAAACCTTGGAAACATTTTCAAGTTCCACATTGTTGGTAGTACTGTTTCCAAAGAAGCTGTCTTAAGGCTATTGTGTGTCTTTAGCAAAGAGCCCTAGCTCATGGCATCCACCATCCAAAGGCCAACAGAGGGCTTACTTTGCAGATTCCCACCACAATATAGGATTAGCTTGTACTTTGAGCTGCCATATGTCTAGCCAACTGCTATCCATCTAGCCATAAGAGACTTTATCTATTTTTCAAATATATTTCATTCCATATAGCAATTACCCATTGGATGATATCAGAATTTGTGGTAGTTTCTATAAGTGCCACAATTGACTTAAGATGAAATGTGAATTAAAATGTGAGGTTCTGGGACTCCATGGAGTCTGGAGTGAATACAAAACCATGAGTCTAAAGGTTTAACTCTCATCCTGTTAGCTGAATGAGCATTTAAGTCATTCCAAGGCTTTGAGAACTGATTTTATGTTTAGGCCCCAAGTAAGTGGTCAGTTTTATACTGAATCATAAATTCAACTTATTTGTGGAAATGTTTAGAGACAAAAGGAATAAATATACAAAAATCAAACCATTAATTTCTACAAGACTTTGAAGATAGACAAGGTACCTTTTGCAGATTAAAAAACTAGTCCTGTCTAAGGGAAACCTATTACCATTGACTCTCAAGCCTCTTCCACCAGAACCATGTGGCAATGTGAAATTCTTTAAGATATAGGAGAGAGATAGCAACCAACATACATGCTCTTGCAATAGATGCAATGACTTTGGTCAGGACTACTTTCCTTACCTTGCTTTATGTAGCTTCCCGAAGCTACATAGATTGAATAATTCTGTCCAAAAGCATCCACATGATCTAGAAAAAAACTAGCAAGATTCTGGTGAAACACACTACAAGAGAAATTCCATGTCATCATGAGTTGAACAGAGAAAGACAAATATATGATATCACTTGTATGTAGATTCCAAAAAGATGACAGAAATGAACTTATTTACAAAACAAATAGATACATAGGTCTAGAAAACGTGGTTGTTGTTGTTCGCTAAGTCGCGTCCGACTCTTCACAACCGCATGGACTGCAGCAAACCTGGCTCCTGTGTCTTCCACTATCTTCTGGAGTTTGCTCAAATTCATGTCCATTGAGTTGGTGATGCTATCTAATCATCTCATCCTCTGCCGCCTCCTTCTCCTTTTGCCTTCAATCTTTCCCAGCATCAGGGTCTTTTCCAATGACTTGGCTCTTTGTATTAGGTGGCCAAAATATTGAAGCTTCAGCATCAGTCCTTCCAACTGAATCACTTTGCTGTCCACCTGAAACACTGTGAATCAACTATACTTCAATTTTTAAAAAAGAGCTGAACGTATTCTTGTCTTGGATTGTAAAGTGAAATTTTCTGAAACTGAAGCTTGTTACTCTCTTGGCAAACATGAGTTCTCCTCTATTCCTGAGGCATCCTCTGGGACCAGCTGGTCCCCAAAGCCTTTGAGATCATACCCCCCGGAGATCACCACTGAAAAGAACAAGTCTTGGCACTGTACCATTTCCCAAATCTCTTCCTTCCCCTACTTTCTCTTGCACTTAGGAGACTTGGCAGTGTTACATCCTCTATAGTGTCCACACAGAAGCCTCTTACAACGGTGCCGTTCCAGGTATTCTGTTATGATTCTTGCAGTCACCAATGCCACAGAACCCATCATCAGTGAGAAGGACATCTAGGGCCACTGTTACTAAGAAACAAAACAACCTCTAGCAGTCCATCCAACTAACATATGAGACATCAATATCGTGCTTGCCTTTGAACATTGGAAGACATGTAACTTCTATTTTGCTGCAAAATTTGGTGCTCCTGGACATCTAAACTGCTTATTTTGGAGAGGGGGAGCAATGTCACAGTCTCTGTGACCTAGATATGGAAAGTTTTGTTTCTTTCTGAACTCTTCATGCTTTTTTGTATTGATAATTCCTTGACTCTGATCAATAGTCAGATTTCCAGAAATGAACCAAAGCAACGGCCCTTCTTCTCTCCTACTACATGTACAACCTTTTCTTTATTGAGGAGCCTCATCTCCACCTTCTTACACAGGCACAATTCTCACTTCCAGTGCTCGTGGAAAACACAGGGTATTTAGGGTATTTGTCTTTACGTAAAATGATGTAAGGCATCCAAGCCTCCAGTGGATTTTGAGACTCTGGATCCTTGGAGGTGGGGGGGAGGCGGGGGTTTGCCGAGGTGGGGGTTAGGCTGTGAAATCATGTTTTGAATCCTAGAGGTAAGAATTTTAATGAGAAACAACTGTTGAAGAAGTCTCATTTTCTGCATGTGTACCACAATTTTATTTTGAAAAATGAGTTTTTGGTAAAACTGGCCAGTTTAATCAGAGTCGGGGAGAGAGGGGCTGTTTCAAGCGGCTGAGCAGAACTGAAAAATAAGTGAACACTCTTAAAGAGAAAGGACATGCTCTCTGTGGTGAAGAAACAGGAGAACTTTCAGTCGTCCCACTAGGCCCGTGTTTTCCCGGCTCTGCAGCACTCTTGTAAATTTGTAAATTTGCCACAGCTCACTTGTAAATTTGCCAGGGTGGCAGGGACACATGACTCTTAGCTGGGAGGCCTGCCAGCCATCAGAAGCCCCCAACTCTTAGGAGGGAGTAGGGGGCGGGTGCCCAGAGACCACCCTGGGTTATATTTATTTGGGGGGATACTTGCTGGTTCTGATAGCAAATCTCCCTAGACAGATGCAGCCCACATTGGAATGTCTCGGACAGAATTCCACCAACTCCCCAGTATCAGACCTAGCACCTTATAAAGTAAATCTTTACACTATACCAAAGGTAAGGACAGACGTCCCTATGTAGCCCGAGATGTCACCTGATCTTTCAGGTTCTTCTGCGCCTGAGTCCATCTCAGCAGAAACCCCTTGTGTATTCTCCATAGGCAGAAACCCGTAATTCTTACTCGTTTTATCGATTCTCCCTCTGTTCACAAACCCCCCTTTATTCCTCCTCGTTCCTGGTTACCTCATTGTCCCTTGGCCTCCAAAGAATCATCTCACACCCGCAAGCCAGACAGATTAATGTCTCTATTTCCCAAGGTGTGTGTTTGGTCTGACTCCAGCTGACCACTGGGATTCTGAAGCCACGATCCTACCCTGAGGGGAAGCGCCTTCCCTTTTCATACCAAATGTATGCATATTCCTGATTCTCAGTTTCAGCCTGAAAAAAAAAAATGTAACTTCTCAAACATTTCTGAGAGGAAACTTAACACTCTCTTATCATACACAAACCTCCCTTGAACCTTTGAACCCTGAAAGAAAGACAGGCCCTCTTAGCAGTCTGGAATGATTCACATTATGGTCTAATTTTGAATCAGTATCTCTCAACTTGGGCGATTTAACCAGGGGGGGTTGCTGAACTCAGGCACTGATGAGATGAGCTGGCCTGCTCATCCCCGCTGAACTCACCACCTAGGATCTGCCCTTACAGGAACTCAGAAGCATGCCCTTCGCATCGATGCCTGGAAGACGGGCCTAGGGACGCAGGGACCTCAAGAAGTGCTACGTCCTCTTGAAGAAAGGAGGGGAGAAAGAGAAAACCTTCTAGAACAGTCTACTAGCACAACTTTTACTTTAGAGATGCCGCTCCAACTATCATAGTTTTATTGGCTTATTTCGCCACAGTTTTTGAAGAAGCAGAGTTATGTGCTTCTTGCTTACAAAAAAATTACTTTTGGTCATTATAGTTTTTAAGAATTCAGTACAGTTTTCAGAGAGAAAGTTGAATGAACATATTCTATGTTGGTTTTGTTGACTTTTGTGCTGCAGAATTGCATTCGTGTCATGATAATCACACATTTGTGACTTTTACTCAGAGAAACACCAGAAATGAACAGCAGCAATATGTCCATGTAGGGAGAGTTCAGTGCTAAGAAACACAGAGCAGTGCCCCGCTTCCATGTCCCCTTGTTCTCCACTCCTCAGCTTTCTCCTTTCCTTACCACACTCAACACATGGTCATTTATCTAAAAGCCTCGAAATGTAAAATTAAAAAAAAAAAAAAGGCATTTAGTCCCTGATAGATCCTTTCAAAGCTTTGTAACTATTGTCCATTTATATTCATACATCTACATATGCGGGTTCCCTGATGGCTCAGCAGTAAAGAATCCTGCCTGCAGTGCAGGAAACGCAGGAGATGTGGGCTCAATCCCTGGATCAGGAAGATCCCCTGGAGGAGGAAATGGCAACCCATTCCAGTATTCTTGCCTGGAAAATCCCATGGACAAAGAAGCCTGGTGGGCTACAGTCCACGGGGTCACAAAAAGTCGGCAACGATTGATCAGAGCAGAGCAGAGACAGCATGCACATATATATACATTGCAAGGAGCCCAGTCGTTGTTCAAAGCTGTGATGCCCTTCAAAACAGTGTTTAGATGCTTTAATTAGATGGTAAGTTCTTGGTTTGGTTTGCTTTTCATATTTTGTTGGCTGGGTAGTTTAGGGTGTGGCACTGAAAGCAATGCAATGACTAGAAATTCTACTCCTAATGGTAGAAAGGAGCTTTAGGGGACCAGAAGAAGTAGAAAAAAACCAGTCTGAATTTTCTTTTCTGGCATCCCCTGTGCTAACTGACACAAGAAATTGTGGCCTGCTTGCTCTGCTAAGGATGAGTACAAACCACCAGCCTATGCCCAACAATCTCCACACACGGAAGAAGAAGAGGTCTTCTCCAAGACTAGTGTTCAGGGACTTCCCTGGTGGTCCACGGGTTAAGAACCCACCTTCCAAAGCGGGGACTGCAGGTTCAATCCCTAGTTGGGAAACTAAGATCCCACATGCCTCGCAGAAACTAAGTCTGCACCACAACTAGAGAGCCCAAGTACAGCAATGAAGACACAGCACAGCTAAAAAAAAAAAAAAAGTTATTCTTCAAAAAAAGAAAAAGACTATTATTGACAGTGATGATGTCATCTAATGTAATCATGTAGTCACCTTGAACTGTTCATCAAATTGATGGCTGAACGTAGCTTTACGCAAATTCAGACACCTACCTTGACTGTCTTTGTATCTGCTTAATAAAGTAGCCATGTCATCTTAAAAAAACCTATAGATTTTTGAAACCCTGCAATCAAAGGTAATGTCAAAGTAAAGAAGCAAAGATGAAGCATATGCAATTTTTCCTAACATACTGGAGGATGCAAAAAATCAAACTGAGCAGGTTTCAGGTCTTCTTGTTTCCAAATGACTCATTTATTTCCTGGCAGGCTGTACTTCCCAAGATGGTGGATCTTGGTGGATCAGTAAGATCTCCCATTACACGTGGGCTCCTTACAACCTGAGCTGGACATTTCTCTGACAGAGGAGTAGAGTTTGTGTCCACTCCTCTCAAATAGGAGAGGCCTGTGACTATGGCAGAGGTGACACTATGTGACTTCTAAAGGCTATGCCATAAAAGTGGATCCAGTTTCTATCTAGTTCTCTTGATCCACTTGCTCTTGGAACCCTGCCACAGCGCTGTGAAGAAGCCAGGCAGCAGCAGAGACAGGCCACATGTATGTGTTCTGGCTGACAACCCAGTTGGGGTCCCACCTGTCAGCTGACATCAGTTATCAGTCTGTGTGTGAACAAGTCTTCAGATGACTCCGGCCCCCAGAAGCCAACCCCAGAATTTGAGCCACCCCAGCTCACGCTTCGTGGAGCTGTCCTTGAAGAGTCCTGCTCAAACTGCAGGTCTGTGAGCAGATAAAGGGGCTTCCCAGGTGGCACTAGTGGTAAAGAACCTGCCTACCAATGCAGGAGACCTAAGAGATATGGGTTCGAACCCTGAGTCAGGAAGACCCCCTGGAGGAGGGCATGGCAATCCACTCCAGTATCCCTGTCTGGAGAATCCCATGAGCAGAGGAACCTGGAGGGCTACAGTCCATAGGCTCAAAAAGAGTTGGACACAACTGAAGTGACTTAGCACAGGCAAATAAAAAAGACTTGTTTTAAGCCACTAAGTTAGGCGTTTTTCTTACGAACCAATAGGTAACTCCAACCCTGAACTTTCCCCTCCTTCTGGGAGTTTGTTCTTGGTCCTATAAATATCACAACATATAAATATCCACATGTAACGAAGTCATGTAACCCAGGATCTTAAGTTCCTAAGACTTAACCCCAGGAAAAAGTGAAAGCTCTATGCAAAATGAGTTACCATGGTTTAAGAAAAAGAAGTTTAAGAGCCAATGCAGCCATCACTAAGAATGCAGTAATGATGACCATTCCTGGGCACCTAGGATTCATCATCCACTATATTGCAGCAGAGATGAACTGAGAAATGCTTCTTGAAAGAGATGGTTGGTTTCAAAAGATCAGAAAAAGAGGAATCTGAAGAAAGGATGGACAGGCTAGCAGAAGGGAACATGAGTTAAGCATGTACTTGGGATGAATCTGATCTTTGTATCACAGAATTTCAAAGTCTCAAGATTACTTGAGGCTAACTCGACTTGGTCTAATTCATTACTCTTGTCAAATCTCTGAGTCCAATCTGTAATATACTGAAAAGTTATCATCTAGTTTCTGATTAAATATCTTTGATGCCAGAAAGAGCTCTCTTAACTTCCTAAAGAAGTTAGCTATTAGAGACCTTTTCCTTTGGCTAAACTAAAATCATCTTGCTGAAGTTTTTAACTTGTGGTTCTGTTGTGAAGTTGCATATTTTTCGGGGAGTTTGGTTTTAAAGTAAACACATGGCAACAATTGCATATAGCTAAACTCGGTCTTGAACGTTCCTCTGGAAAGTACCCCAATAGTCATCAGTCTGAGTCCTCAGCCACAATTTCCTCCAGTGTTGGAACTGATTCCTGGTTTTTTCTTTTATACATTTATTTGCTGTGGCGGGTCTTAGTTGTGGCACTTGGGATCTTTTAGTTGAGGCTTATGGGATCTAGCTCCCTGACCAAGGATTGAACCTGGGCTCCCTGCATTAGGAGCACAGAGTCTTAGCCACTGAACCACCAGGGAAGTCCTGATCACTCTTTCATTGAGAACCAAGGAAAGTATATAGTTGATTTGCATATAGGACATATATGGATTTAAAAAAAATGTATCAATACCTTTCAAGGCTAGAGGTACACTCTGGGGAGATGTTCATGCTCTGAGAAGCAAAATGGTCCTGAGATGGGGGGTTCACACCTTTTGTCTCCTGCACACATGCACTCATTAAGTGGATAGCTGGAGGAGCCTGCCACACTGCTTAGACTGTGTTATTCCCTTTAAAATATGATTATTTTTGCAGAGCCATGTAATTGAATTTGCATCCTTTAAACAATACACGGGGCTTCCCTGGTGGCTCAGATGGTAAAGAATCCACCTGCAATGCAGGAGACCTGGGTTTGATCCCTGGGTCGGGAAGATCCCCTGGAGGAGGGCATGGCAACCCACTCCAGTATTCTTGCCTGGAGAATCCCATGGACGGAGGAGCCTGGTGGGCCGTGGGCCATGGGGTCAAAAAGAGTCAGACACGACTGAGCAACTAAGCACAGCACAAACACATACATGACATATTACTGTAGCCTTTTAAAGCTACATGAAGTGAAGTGAAGTGAAAGTCACTCAGTGGGGTCCGACTCTTTGCGACCCCATGGACTACACAGCCCATGGAATTCTCCAGAATACTGGAGTGGGTAGCCTTTCTTTTCTCCAGAGGATCTTCCCAACCCAGGGATCAAACCCAATTCTCCCACATTGCAGGTGGATTCTTTACCAGCTGAGCCACAAGGGAAGCCCATATCTGTTTAATGAAAGCCTTTGAAGACAGTTATTAGGACTCTTTAAACTGCTCCACATGAAACATCATCTTCCTTTAAATGTTTCTCATAGAACATGGTTTTGAGCCCCTCATTCTTTTGTATTTCTCCTCTGAACAGATCTGAGCATGTGTTCTTTTAAGTATAAGCCCCTAGTATCGATTAGGTTGTCCACGTGTAATCAGGTCAGCATAGAATAGAAGAGACAGACACAATTTACTGTTTTCAATATGGACTTTTGTTACTCTAGCTGAAAATTGCATTTGAGTTTTTGGCAATTATGTCCAATTGTTGAATTATAGTTACCAGAGTCCTGTGTTTTTTAAAATCATGAAATATTGAAAGATGTAGAAAATAAAACAGATACCCACAAAGTCATCACCAAGATCAACAGATGTTCAGTTCAGTTCAGTTCAGTCGCTCAGTCATGTCCGACTCTTTGCAACCCCACGAATCACAGCACACCAGGCCTCCTTGTCCATCACCAACTCCTGGAGTTCACTCAGAGTCACATCCATCAAGTCAGTGATGCCATCCAGCCATCTCATCCTCTGTCGTCCCCTTCTCCTCCTGCCTCCAATCCCTCCCAGCATCAGAGGCTTTGCCAATGAGTCAACTCTTCACATGAGGTGGCCAAAGCACTGGAGTTTCAGCTTTAGCATCAGTCATTCCAAAGAAATCCCAGGGCTGATCTCCTTCAGAATGGACTGGTTGGATCTCCTTGCAGTCCAAGGAACTCTCAAGAGTCTTCTCCAACACCACAGTTCAAAAGCATCAATTCTTCTGCAGTCAGCTTTCTTCACAGTCCAACTCTCACATCCATACATGATGTTGCTGCTAAGTCGCTTCAGTCGTGTCTGACTCTGTGCGATCCCAGGGATGGCAGCCCACCAGGCTCCCCTGTCCCTGGGATTCTGCAGGCAAGAACACTGGAGTGGGTTGCCATTTCCTTCTCCAATATACATGATGTTAGCTTGCGTTATTTATCTTTTTCTTTCTGTGTGTTTATTTTAATATTTATTTATTTGTGTATTTGGCTGTGCTAGGTCTTAGTAGCAGCATGCTATATCTTTGATCTTTATTGCTGCGTGCAAGATCTTTAGTTGTGGCACGCGAACTCTTAGTTGCAGCATGTGGGATTTAGTTCCCTGACCAAGGATTGAACCCAGGCCCCCTGCGCTGGGAGTATCAAGTCTTAACCACTGGGCCACCAGTAAAGTCCCTATGTCTGTTGTATTTATCTTCATCTCCCACATACTCTAGCTCTGCAGCCACATTAACCACACCATCAAAAATTACTGTTTCACAATTATTTATTAAATCCCTACTGTGTCATTTTGGGGGTGTTAATACTCGAATACACACATGCTATTCGAGTGTATTATATATTATCTCAGCTTCACATTATTCACAAATTTGATTGGGGGTGCTTCATATGCATTTATTACAATACTAAATGGGATAGGGTTGATGACAGAGACCTGGGACCCACACTAGGGACAATCCTCTAGAATGGCTGAAGCATTATTGTGTTTCTATGACTGCATGCCTTTGTTTATACTGTTCCTCCTGCCTGGAATTGCTTCTTCCTTCCTTCTTCCATCTGACTAACTTATATAATTGACCCTTTAAGACCCAGTGTCCCCTACTCTAGAAACTTCGCATCATTACTGCTAAGTTAGGTGCCCCACCTTTGCACATTTCTCTACTAGAACACCTTGCTCCATTGCAATCGTTGGCAACTTGTCCATCTTCCCTCTCACTTATTTATTTATTTTTTGGCCACATTGCTGGTTTGTGGGATCTTTGCCCCCCGACTAGGGGTTGAACCCGGACCACGGCAGTAAAAACACCAAGTCCTAACCACTGGACCAGCATGGAACTCCCTATTTCCCCATGCCCCTCATCTTTTAAGTCTTTCAATGGCAAAATGTTCTCATATCTATCTTTGCATTCTTAGTCTTTATCAGTGTGCCAGAACTTAAAAACTGCTAGTTCGTATTAGGTGCTCAAAAGTGCTAGTTAAATAAAGATGTAAGAATAAAACAATTCAGTCAAATCTTCCTTCCTTTCATTACAGAAACACTTTCCACAACACCTCTAATAGATCATCACTTCTAACCACAGAGATTTGCTACCCCACAGGACAACCCATTACTTATATGAATGGTTCTGGATTTTGAAAGACTTTTCTCATATTAAGCCCCAAGTCAGTTTCCTGTACCAACACTATAAGTTCTCATTATGAATAAGTCGAGTCTCTTCTCTGCATGTCAAGGATTCTTTTATGGCACTCACTTGGGTAACTAAACAGTTATTAGTGAATATGTTATACATGCAGCTAGCAGAGCTGAAGAAATTATTTCAGTGCTCAGAATTGAGGCACTTTCTGAGGCATCCCATTAAGGATTTCTACCCTGAATTCTTTCCAGAAGCTAATTGGGTCTGTGAAGACCACAGAGCACAGGTGTTCCATGTTCTATACAGCTCACATTCCTATGTAAACACACTGCCACTTTCTTGAGCATTGCAAGCTCCTGGGTGGTCTTCTGGCCGCCTTCAAAGGGAAACAAGTTGGATTTTCTCTCCTTGCTAATCATTTGAGGACCTGGTTAGCACAGAGCTAGACTGTATTCTGGAATCTATTTCTTGAGTCCCTACATTCACACCTAAGGAGAAACCTCAGTGATTCAATCTGGCCCCAAACTTGTCTGAATAACCAAAGAGTGACAGGGAAAATACAACTGGAAGAAACCAGTAACTTCCAAGCAAAGTTCAATGCCTTTCTATCAGTTCTGGATCATAATTGTCACTTAGTATGGTTGGAGCAATTGACATTTGCCCCTGAAAAATATGAAAGAAAAACATTTCCTTAAAATTTAGGCTTTCATCCTGCCAGTGGTAGATATTTTCAAAATGGTGATCAGTTGGCAATATTTCATAACAGCTCATTCTTTATTCTCTCAGTATAAAATAAAGTTCTTCTTGTGAGTCAGGCAATGTGCTAGGAATGTCACAGACCTTACCTGATGGAAGCCTTGTGACTAGACTGAAAAATAAATACTATTATCCCCATTTTATAGATGAGGCGGCTGCTGCTGCTGCTGCTAATTGCTTCATTTGTGTCTGACTCTGTGCGACCCCATAGACGGCAGCCCACCAGGCTCCCCCATCCCTGGGATTCTCCAGGCAAGAACACTGGAGTGGGTTGCCATTTCCTTCTCCAATACATGAAAGTGAAAAGTGAAAGTGAAGTTGCTCAGTCGTGTCCGACTCTTAGCGACCCCATGGACTGTAGCCCACCAGGCTCCTCCATCCATGGGATTTTCCAGGCAAGAGTACTGGAGTGGGGTGCCATTGCCTTCTCCATAGATGAGGCACTGGAGGCTTAAAAATTATGAAGTATGTCCAGTGGTAATGTCTTAAGGTCCAGAATTACTAAGTTGCAGAAACAATTCAAATCCAGATGGTTCTGACTCAAAAGCCCATAGGCTTTATATCAGGCCATGCAGGCTTTCATTTTGAATAAGCTTCCCTGCACAATCTTCCATTGGCAGTTGAGCTGTGCTCACTTCCTGATCCAGTGTTCCTGAATCAACCCTTTCATCTGCATGTGGGTGCACCCCATCAAAGTGATAACATCCTTGGATTAACAACCAGAGTATATCTAATTTTGTTTTTAAATAATGTTACTCTTAAGAATATCCAGGCTATATGAAGGTGACTTCGTGAATGTCTGCTGGCTTCTCTCATCTACCTCAACTCTGAGCTGGCAAGATGGAAGGGGTAGAAGGAGGTGATCCTTACTCAAGAGGGCCCAATAGAAGTATTTAGTAAGAAGATCAATTTCTTTTAAAAGTTTTGAGTCATCTGGACTGCGAATTCAGGGGAGAGCTTTTGTTAGTATTCATCATGGATATTTTATTCATGTTATTTAGGCTTTTTTTTTTTTCATCCATCGCCATGCTCCATGCTTCACAGCAAATTATTTAGATGAGGGCCTGACCAAATCTGACCCACTGCCTGTTTTGTAAATAGAGTTTTAATGGAATACAGCCACGCTCACTCGCTTACATATTGTCTGTGGCTGTTTTTGCACTACAAAGGCAGAGGGAAGTGGTTGCAGCAGAGACTGCGTGGCCCACAAAACCGAAAATATTTACTTTCTGGCCCTTTACAGAAACAATTTGCCTACCCCTGCTTTAGGCAGAACAAAAATGTATGGATGTTGCAGTCCAGTAAGGAATCTCGGTGTCTAGACTAGAATGTGGAGGAATTTGGACTTGGATGGCTGGACTACAGCATCTTTAAAGGCTCTTCCAAACCTGCACTTTGAGGCTTTAAAAATTCAGCCATATATACATGTGTATCTATAAAATATTTTCTCACAAAGTATATAAAGTAGGACCAAGATAGCAGATGTAGACTTGGAGGACAATAAGTATGTTAAAAACAGGCATTTCAATTTTGCTAATTCTTACCATGCTGATACTCCAGCAAACTATGTATCCAGCACATTAGTTAAACCTTGAAGAGTCTCTAAAGACAGTTAAGGCTGAAGTGAGCCATGTCTGATTACACTGACATCAAGTATCTGGGAGAAAGCCATCTACATAATTGTACCATTTTGCTTGTCGGTATTTGTAAAATGTTATTTGTATCTTCGATGAAAACTCCCTCCAGTCATGGAAGCTTGTAATTATGAGGATGTTTTATTAGTTTATTTATTGACCAGGAACTTTATATATACTGCTACATGAAACAATAGAGGAAATGCAGCCTCTGCCCTGGGACAGACAGCACTGCTCAATCCTTGGACTCTCTTCTCGTGCCTTAGGACCTGTTATAATGTTTTGGTTATTTTTTAAGATAGTGCCAAATAATTAAGACGCATGTCTGAAAAATTATGTATAATGTCAGAGGCCCAAATCCTTGGGACCTAATGCGACTAGATGTCTTTTTGCATCCCTGGGAACTTTGGGTGTATTTTCATCAGAAAACCCATCTTTTGAAATTACAGGTTTTTTTAAGGCTCCTGTATTCTCTGTAGCTCATCATTTGACTCACTAGTTAGTCACCTGGTCCTTTAAGCTGTGCCAAACTTTCTCTGCCTGTGAGAAGGATGTCAAAAGTAGATTTTTACAGACACCTGATCACTGATGTGCAGCTTCAAATCATTATGCACAACTATCTTAAAAAAATATTATCTTGGTCTATTTTCAAGAGTCTATACTTGGAAATATAAAGACTGAAGTCAATTTCTTCCCATTGAATTTAAAATCAAGACAGATTTATGTGAGTAAAACAGCAGACAATGTGAAAATACCTATTGAGTTTCGAATGATTTGCATGGGGAAAAAATATCTTAGGATTTGAAAATTGGAAAGAGGTCCTATCTTGGGTGGAAAAAAGATATCCTGCCAGAGGAGAGACGATTTCTTTTCAAGTGTGGACATTGGGGATTGTGGGCATGACCCAGCAACAGGTCAGAGCTGTCTTCACATTACTCTTGTACAGTGCCATTGTGAACTCGTTGATAGGATATTTTGTAATTGTTCTCAAGTCAGCCAATATATGAAGCTTTTGTCTTCTGAGTCAATAAGGAACAGCATTTTCATCACCTATTTCTTTAGTATTTCCTCTCTTTTCTTCACCTGTAAGTGTCTAATAAAATATTCTATGTTAGGTACTTAAAAAGTATTTATTGATGAATGTCGTCACTGTTTCAATCAACTCATTGGCATATCTACTGAGAGTCAAAAAAACTGCACAAACTTAGGCTCAAAAGCCAAAAAAATTCTGGAGAGAAAATTTATAGCTTCTAGAAATGTTTAAAAGAGAATTTCTATAATGTGCTACATGAATCATTAACATTTCTTTCACATAATAACAATTTGTCAAAAAATCAGTTGGTCCCAGTAATCAATCTGTCCACTTAATGATTCATAATTTTTTAACAAGTAATAAAGCAACAGGGGTGTGTGTTTCCGTCAGGCTGCTCAATATACAGCTTACTTTAGGAAGAGACAATTTCTCAGGTCTTTAAAAATTCTGGTATCAGGCAAGATGCTGTCAGCAATCTCAATGATACCTCAAAATTGTATGGTGAGTTTTTAACCTTCCAATATATTTTCAACCGATTCTATTGCTTTTCCTACTCATCATAACTTACAGATTTTCTTTCTTGACTGAGAGAGGAAGGAGTTGAATGACAAGCAATTCACTGGGAATGTTTTTATACATGGATGGGGAGGGATCCTTGGGTGTATGTGATCGCAGGTGTATGCACTGATATAAGGCAAGTGGGAAGACACCAGTGTGAAGATACCCAATGGTTAAGTTTGGAATTTTTTCAAGCAATTATGCTAATAACTCTAAAGCAACACATTCTTGATGAGTCAATAACATTGAAAAAATGGTCTTTTGGCAAACTAGTTCTTTGATGGATTGATAGTCAATGATTTACTATTTGATTGATTTTCTGTACACTGGTCTACTTCTTATAAAATCATCTTCTCTCTCCCAAGAGAGACCCACTTGTGCGGATTGCCAAAAACAGTCTCATCTAGAAGCGGGTGGAGGAAGCTTCTGCCATATTTTCCAGCCATATAGCTTTAGAAAAATAAATCACTGCACTCCAGGTAAAGGAAACATTTTCATCAAGTGTCTTTCTGAGAATATACAAAATCTTTTTAGTTATTGAACATTTCAATGTGATAGCATTAGAAATAAGATTGCCTTTTAATCATAAAAATGGCTTTGTCACAACTTCCAGTGGAGGTATGGGCTAGGAAGTGAAAGAGAGGAAAACTTGGATACACATAACAAGAAGGGATAGAGAAGAAGACTATTTGTAGAAAAAAGAGTAACAATGCTTAAGGCTGTCAGGAACAGAGGAAATATGCCTGAGGAAACAAAATGGTACAGAGCCATCAGACTTTGGTGGGTGCTTCCATACATAGGTGTTGAGTCCTAGTATGAGACAAAGAAGGTTATATGTATTGAAGATAGAAGATTCATCCTCCCCCAAATAGTCAACCTTCCCAAAACACTCGGCAACAAACAGTTGGTAACAGATGTAAGCAATTTCCAGGCTTGCTTTGTGGGCTTCATGTTGTCCATATACCTTAGCAACTGAAATGGGGATCCAAGGACTATGAAACAGGACATGGATTCTGACCATTGGACAAACCACTCCACTGATGTTTCCAGTGGTGACAGCCAGAGACTGATGGCGAAAAGGTACTAGAATTGACTGCTTGAATAATGAAAGGTACTAGGTGTCACTGTCGAAAGACTGATCTACATTCTTTTCTCTGTTATTCGGATACTGGCATCCATGGGAAAAAAGGTCTGCAGAAAAGAACTCAAATATTACATTACCAAGTTTCCCATTGCATCATGTGTGAGGTGTCTAGGATTTTAAATACAGATCTCTATTCTTTACATATAAAAGTGTTAGCTTTCTTATTTCGGATATCAGTGCAGAATCCGGATTTCTCACCAACCTGTCTTCCCATACAAAGAAACTAAACTTGAGATCCCTGGAAATTCTTGGTATGAGTCTTTGTCTTTCCATTTCTTTTTTTCTTTTGCCTCCTCTTGCTTTCACTGGATGGAATTTATGTCTTTCTTCACTGAAAAAGGAGCTGCATCGAGCATAGGGGATCAGGAAGAGGTTTTTTTCATCTCCATGATTTAGGTAGCAATGCAGACATCTGGCAGCAAGGAGTTACAGAAAACTTCTCTCTCCTTTTTTTTCTTCTTTTTAAGGGAGCCATCACTTCAGGTAGAGGATATCAGCTAACATATTTCTGCAGGCATTGGCTCTTTCAAGACCTCTATTGGTGATCAAACCAAATATTTAAAAGGACATTTGCGTAAACAAAAGCACGGTCTGCATTCACAAACCATTTTCAGTAAGATCTCTTTTCAGTCAAGACTCTGACCATCTGCTTGCCATCTTATATTTTTTAATATTATTCTGTCAAATATATGCTCTGTCAACGCAGGTAAAGGAATACTTGAAAAATCTGAACGTACACAAATCAGGGAGTCCAGATGACATGAATACTGAAGTCTGGAGGGAATTAGCTAATGTAGCCTTGCAAATAAGTACCCCCAAACAGGGCAGCTTCACAGTAATACTTTATCATACCGCCTTCCCTCAGGAAGTACACAGGTAGTAACATAAATACAATCAACTTTGCCTTAGACTCCCCTGGCATAAATTGCTACCTTGGACAAGTTACCATTTACAAGGCCACACATATGAGCTTACTTGATCACTAGAAGGAAAAATAAAAAAGGAGCATGTCACCAAGAAAGAATGAAAAACAAAAAGAATGGTATTTTTCTAAAGATTATAGAAATTAAAATGAATCAATTTATATTAAAAAATAAAGATTATAGAGGAAATCTGCAGTTTATTATCTCCTAAGGGTGGCTTTTTAAGATCTAGAAAAGGATAAATCATATATGAGATGTAGCTGGGGTCCTAACCAGGACTGGAAACCAGAATGACCCTGATTCTGATGAGATTGATCATGTGGCTGTGTAACCTCAGCCATGAACCTCAGATGGGCCAAAGGTAGCGATCTGACTATCTCATTGTTGAATACTGTGGTAAATTAAAAAGTGACTTCAAATTCTTTGACATCCCTCTCACTGGATGTTGGGGTTTATTTCCCCTCCTTTTGGGTCTGGCTGGCCTATAACTGCCCTGACCAACAGAGTCTGGCAGAACACTGTATATACCAGTTCAAGCCTAGCCCTTAAGGTTTCCATCTTGGCTTCTTGACAGCCTTGACAAGTTGAATTGCTCTAAGGCTGCCATGTTGTATGGAAGCCCAAGCTCCTGACCCACAGAACCATGAGCTTAAGAGAAGGGTTGTTACTTCACATCACCCACTAAGGATGCTTTGTGACATAGCAAGAGACAGAACTAGCAGCTCCCCCTTTCTACTTCAGGAAGCTTTACTCTTTTCCCTTTCTATGTTTCTTCCTTTTTGCTCTTTCCTTTTTTCTCCCCCTATTCCTCACTGTTTTCTTACAGCCCACTACATGAAGATAATTAGAGACATTTTTATGTTTGTTTGCTTGTAAATGAACTCCGATTTTGGTACTGTTTTTCCTCCTTGTTCATTATTTTAGAAGAAGGTGAGCTATACGTAAAACTCTCTCAAAAAACAAGGTGATTATTATTTCAATGTAGGCATCAATGAATTCTTTCCAGTGGCCCAGAACCTTTTAAAAAAATAGTTAATTGTAGGTATTTCTCTGCAGTCCAGTGGCTGGGACTGCACAGTCCCGATGTGGAGGGCCCAGGTTCCATCTCTGGTCAGGAAGCTGGATCCCGCATGCAGCAACTGAAAGTTTGCATGCTGCAGCTAGGACCCAGCACAGCCAAATAAATAAATAAGCATTTAAAAAATATATATAATTATATAGTAACATATTACTAAAAAATCTTGTTAATTATAAATATGAACAATTGGAAAGAACTCAAATGTCTAACAAAATGGTTAAATACTATGCAACTAACTTAAAAAAATGCTCTTCTGATTATATCAGAATTTCCAGGGCTATCTTTGCCTCATTTCTGAATACTCTTATCTTGCTGACCCTGATCTAATTACCAAGGAAGGCCCTGATACTGTTCCTCAAAATTATCATGTACGCTCACACATCAGAGCTTTTGCATGTGCTATTCCTTCTTCCTAGAAAATTTCAAAAAATGCCCACAACACGCGCTCTCTCTTATTTCAAGCTCCGCTTATCAATGTAACCTTACCTGACTATTATATGTATAACATAGGACTCTTTCCTTCTTGACACTCCCTATCCCCCTCATCCAGCTATATTTTTCTCCTTAATATTTATCTCCATCTGATCTATTGTGTTCTTACTTTGACTACTGTCAGACGACTGACAACACACACATCATCAAGAGAAAAGAACAGGTCGTGAAATGGTATGGGGAGTTTATACACATGCTTTCAAAAGGTGTAATAGCCTCAACTCAATGCATAATAACTAGGAGAGATGAAGGGTCTCATTTTGCCAGTCAGATGTAAAATTCGAGGAAGGCTTGGTGCTCCAACCTGGGTGAACGAACAGCACAGGAGGTACCAAGAGAATGGAAGGATGATTCAGGAAAGGCACAGGAGGCAGAACATGGGGTGAGCCAGAACTGAAGAAAGCACTAGCCTGCCCATGCAGCACTTACAGCTTCCCCTTCCTTACCAACAAAACCTTGATTTTTTAAATTAATTAATAAATTACATTTTAATTGGAGTATAATTGCTTTACAATGTTCTGTTAGTTTGTCTCAGAATCAGCTATCAGTATACATATATCCCCTCTCTCTTAGCCGCCCTCCCACCCTCCCCTCCAGCCAACCCCTCTACGGTCATCACAGAGCACCGAGCTGAGCTTCCTGTGTTATACAGCAGCTTCCCACTGCTGCTGCTGCTGCTGCTAAGTCGCTTCAGTCGTGTCCGACTCTGTGCGACCCCATAGATGGCAGCCCACCAGGCTCCCCTGTCCCTGGGATTCTCCAGGCAAGAACACTGGAGTGGGTTGCCATTTCCTTCTCCGCAGCTTTATTTTACACATGGTAGGGTACATATGTCAACGCTACTCTCTCAATTCATTCCACCCTCTCCTTCCCTGCCCTGTGTCCACAAATCCATTCTATACCTCTGCATCCCTATTCCTGCCCCACAAATAGGTACAATCTGTACGATTCTTCTAGATTCCATATATATATGTCAATATACAATATTTGTTTTTCTCTTTCTGTCTTACTTCACTCTATATGACAGACTCTAGGTAATCCACATCATTACAAATGACCCAATTTCATTCCTTTTTATGGCTGAGAAATATTCCATTATAGATATGAACTACAAGTTCTTTGTCTATTCATCTGTCAGTGGACATCTAGGTTGCTTCCATGTCCTGGCTATCGTAAATAGTGCTGCAATAAACACTGCAGTACATGTGTCTTTTTGAATTATGATTTTCTCAGGGTATATGCATGGTAGCTGGATGGCTGGGTCATATGGTAGTTCATTTGGGGAAACCTTGGGACCAACCTAAAATACTCACTGTCTTGAATTTCCCTGCAGTTAGGAGACTACTACATGAAATGTACTGCCCAATGAGAACTGAACTGAGAATTTCTAAAAATCTTTTATTTTTCTTATATAGGTAGTGACCTTTCTTGCTTTCCCTTCTCTTTGCCTCAGAAGGATATGAGACTTAGAGCCACAGCAGCCATCTTGTAGCCATGAGGTACCAGATATGAGGCAAACACTTTTATGATAAGCATGGTGAAATAGAAAGGCAGAAAGAGTCTGATTCCTAAAGGAATCTGGTAGCTGTGGTTCTATCTCAAAAGTGCTTTCTCTGGACTTCTAATTTTTGCAGCCAAATGTGATTTAGAATTTTTAGGAGTTTTATACTTTTTTTTATTGAAACATAGTTAATTTACAAAGTTGTGCCAATCTCCGCTGTACAAAGTGACTCAATTATACGCATATATACATTCTTTTTTAATATTCTTTTCCATTTTGGTTTATCCCATAAGGGAAAATTGGAGATTGGATATAGTTCCCTGTGCTATACAGCAGGACCTTGGTGTTTACTCATTCTATATATAACAGTTTGCATCTACCAATCCCAAATTCCCAGTGCATTCTTCTCCCACCCCCTTGGTAACCACAAGTCTGATTTCTAAGCAGTTTTTACTTTCTTCTTTCAATTTACCATTTTTTTACAATAAACATATGCTATTTATATAATTAGAAAAAAGCAATATGTATATGTATGTGTGTGTATATACTTGAGAATGGCTATGGAGAAAATATGTACTCTAAACGTGAAACAGAAATTGCTTTTTGTTCCCTGGTCCACTTACCCAACGAAGAAGAACCAGATCCTGAATTCCTGCACCTTCCTTTATGTCACCTTGTAGTGCACACAGAGGCAGCTCCAAATATTTGGTCAGCAGTTAGTGCTGCAATCTCAGGGGGACCTTGGACCCAAACGGGGGCCAGTCTGAAAGTCCCCTGCCCCGCTTATGCCTGAGCAAAACGCTGAGCCTCACTGCTGCTTGTCTTAAGGGAGTCCTCAGACAGAATTCATCCCTCCAAAACAGAAGAGTTTCTGACAATAGCATAGTCTGCATAGCTCTCTGCTCCTCCTACTGATATTTCTCTTGCCAGCATCGCAGCTCGGAGAAGACAATGGCACCCCACTCCAGTACTCTTGCCTGGAAAATCCCATGGACGGAGGAGCCTGGTGGGCCATGGTCCATGGGGTCAAAAAGAGTCAGACATGACTGAGTGACTTCCCTTTCACTTTTCACTTCCATGCATTGGAGAGGGAAATGGCAACCCACTCCAGTGTTGTTGCCTGGAGAATCCCAGGGACAGGGGAGCCTGGTGGGCTGCAGTCTATGGGGTCACAGAGTCGGACACGACTGAAGTGACTTAGCAGCAGCAGCAGCAGCATCACAGCTCAGTTGTGTGGCTCCAAATTCTTCTGCTTGTGGTCCTTAAGCTATTACATCTCCTGGGCCCCCCTTCCTCTTCATATTCACCTGGTTGAAATTTAAGGGGGTCTAAGGAACAATAGATCTGCTTTCTCTCACTTGAATTCCGGACCAAGTCAGAAACAAGTCAAAAGAGCAAGGCAGAAAAGAATACAAAATGTACTTTTACAGATAAAGCTGGTGTTGGTGAATGTTTCCTCTATCAGCAAGTTAGCTTCCAGAATGAGACAGATTTGCCAACCCAGTCACGGTTTGCATCTGGCAATCCTAACTCCTCCCTCAAGAGGGGCCCTGCTCTTGTAAAACTATAACATGAAAAAGTAAAGCTGTATTCTCATAGATAGGTGGCTCCCAAAAATAAAACGAAGAGGAAAGGCTGGCCAAGGCATGCTCAGCTTCTCTTTCCAAACTCATCAAGGAGACCAAGGTCCTCTTTCTCCTGTTCAAGGAGCTTGCTTAGCTCACTCCTCTCTCACACTCCACCAAGGGCAAGGTCAGTGTGCCCCCTTCTTCCCCCACCTCATCAATAGACAACGTCACCCCCACACGTCTAGCTCCTGCTCCCTACAGGAAGTTCACCCAAAAGTGGTGTCTGGTTAGGGTGTCAGATACTCTAACTCTCCTTCCCACTCTTCCTTGGGCAGAGGTTTAATCTCTTCCAGCTTTACCCATTCATCTATATACTCTTTGCATCATTTGGGTCTCCATCTGAAGATCTGACTCTGGAGAAATACTCTCTGGATTAGGAACATATGAAAACACATATGGAGTCCCTTCAGCCAGCTCTGACTTTCAGAATCACAGAGGAAAAAAATCAGTCTTGTTCTATCGTTTTGGAAACAGAAATTTACTTTCAGCTTTGGGGAAACACCAGAGTTTTCAATCTGGTTTTGCCATTTTCTTGCTCTGAGACCTCAACTCTTTAGCGTAACCTAAGACCTGGTTTCTTTGTCTGTAAGATTGGAGTGTTAGTCATAGCATGGCTACCTTGTGTGCAAGTGCGCTAAGTCACTTCAGTCACATCTGACTCTGCAACTCCATGGACTGTAGCATGCCAGCCTCCTCTGTCCATGGGATTCTCCAGGCAAGAATACTAGAATGGGTTACCATGCCCTCCTCCAGGAGGTCTTCCTGACCCAGGAATCAAACCCTTGTCTCTTACATTTCCTGCATTGGCAGGTGGGTCCTTTACCACCAGCACCACTTGGAAGCCCCAGCATAGCTGCCTTACAGAATACTTTTTGTAAATTTTTTCAGGAATGATATACCAAACACATAGGAGGTAATCAAGAAGTAATGGTTTCTTTGTACACCTGAAACTAATAAAATATCATACAACAATATAAAAAACTATACTTCAACTACAAAAGAGAAATAATGGTTGTCATTTCCTGTCTCTAATCTAATGTAAGGGAAGTTTCTCTCAGAGAGCTTTATGGTAGTCTTTTGGTCCATCTAGCTTTTGGATAAATCTTTCCTTTCCTCTCTAAAGAAATCACACATCCTAAGTTTAAAAAAAGAAAAAGCTATTCCTTGTTTTCCCTTCACAGAGCACTACTGAAGCTAGTGAGTGAAAGTTGCTCAGTTGTGTCTGACTCTTTGCAATCCCAGCCTATGGGATTTCCCAGGCAAGGATCCTGGAGTGGGTTCCCATTTCCCTTCTCCAGGGGATCTTCCCAACCCAGGGATCAAACTCAGGTCTCCCACATTGTGAGCGGATTCTTCACCAGCTGAGCCACAAAGGAAGCCTGCATAACCCAAAGACCAAAACTGTCTCAAAGCCAATAGTCAATATGGCTGCTGTAGAAGACAATGGAAGTCCTTAGGGGCTATGATTGTTATTCCAAGCCCCATCTGCTGACCTTGATATAACCTGGTGGGAACTAGTGGACCATACATCAATTCACTCTGTTCTCAAAGAACAAGAAGGAGCTTATGCCATAACTTCTCTCTGTAAAGCTAAACCATTATGAGTACTTGTCTGTGAATGGACAACATGCAGGTACCTCTATGGCTTATTCTTTAAAGGAATAGCAGCTAGCCTAGGGCAGGGAGCAGTGGTCTTTAAGTAATTGTGGCTCAGTGGTAAAGAATGTGCCTGCAAGGCAGGAGACTTGTAGGAGACATGGGGTCAATCCCTAGGTCGGGAAGATCCCCTGGAGAAGGAAATGGCCATGCACTCCAGTATCCTTGCCTTGAAAATCTCATGAATGGAGGGGCCTGGCACAGTTCATGGGGTTGCAAAGAGTCAGTTATGACTCAACGACTAAACAACAAACATTCAGTGAATGAATGATCCAGGACCAAACATTTCATTCAAAGGGCTCCTATATAAAATGCATCAGTGGAAACACAGTGTCATTATTGTGATCATTCTCTGCAAGTCCATTTGATTTTAAGTAATAATTCCCCCAATACAACATAGGGAGAACTCTCTTTGTACAACACTTCTGTGTGTCATAGACCTTTGTTATTTGCCGGACTCCAAGGATATCTAATCAATCCTATTACAATGAATGCCCTAATCACAGGGATTTGCCAATTGGATTCGTGTCCTTAAAATAGCATTTTTCCTTTGGTTTGCATTATAATCTCAGGGAGAATTTAGTTTTATTATAATGATGTGGCTTTAGTTTTAATATATGTGTCATTCTCTTAAGAAGATACATTTAGACTCTTTTTGTAATGCAAATTCTCAACCCCTAATTTATATGTTGTCAAGTTGGGGTTCTAGTATACTGTACTTGAATTTCTTAAAGCATGGCACACCTGAATTAGCTTTGGGGATAAAAGGAATACAGAGAAAATTGTAAGCAAAACATCTGATACAGTTTTACTTGCAAAGTTTAAATTTTCTGAATGGGATCAAGATGGCAAGGCTTGAAATGTGGCTGAAGGGAATAAAAGAACTATGGTAAATGTCTACATATCTGAGAGTGGTAGTGGCGAAGGTCTTATACCGTATTTCCTGGTGTATTTCTCCTTAGATATATCCACATATGTACACACACATTGGAGAGACCTAGTGGAGAATTTCCCTGTCTCTTCCCTAGAATCATTACTGTCCCATACATTCTTCTGTTATGTGATAATGGCCACTCTTGCCAGCATTCCCTTTTTAAAGTAGATTTTGCTTTAACTTTACCAAACAAGAAAAAGGATTGAATTTAAAAAGCAGTGTAAGTCTGCTGGCTACTGGGAGAGGGCCTGTCCTCAAATCTCACCCCTTTGGTCCTACAGAGGCCTCTCATTCCACCATTCAGGTTTGCTTTGTCTTCTGGCCCACAGAGCAAACCTTTATCCAGCACCCACAAGAGGCTGGGGTAGGGGGCACTGTGGCCAGTCTGAGTGGGGGAGGGGGATGCTGTCCCTGCCCTCACTGAGCTTACAGTCCAAGGAAAGTTTGATTAAATGAACCACTCAGATAATAGAGCCCATGACAGGATCCAGGTCAGAGGCTTTGGACTCCTCTGTCTTTGGACTCCAGACCCACCAGGCTCCTCTGTCCATGAGATTCCCCTATCCTTGTCCATGGCAAGAATACTGGAGTCGGTTGTCATTTCCTCCTTCAGAGGATCTTCCCAACCCAAGGATCGAACTCATGCCTTCTGCATTAGCAGGCATAATCTTTACCCACTGAACCATTGGGGAAGCCTCAATTTGTCCTATATTTTATCCATATTTGTCTTCCTAGAGTTTTCTTTGTTAAAGCCACACCAAATAAGGCTTAAGCCTCTTCTGCAAGAAGTTGCAGGTTTTTTAAAAACAGCCACCTTCTCCTTCTGAGTGATCTCTCCTTTAGGCTAAATAGACTCAGCTCTTTCAACCCCCTGACATGAATACGAATTCCCCAAGCCTTTGTACTATAAGGCGATGGTACAAATGACTAAGAACCTAACCAATAATGGTTTAGACAAGATGTATGGTTTTCTGTCTAAAATTTCAGGGAGGTGAGCTATGACTAGTATGGCTCTGTACACCACCACAGACTTCCATCTTGTTCTTTTTGTACATGGCTTACATCTCAAGGTCTGAGTGTTAGCATCCAAGTTCTAAGCAACAGGACAGGGGAGGGGCAGAAAGATCTGAGTGTGCCTATGTGCTGTCCCTTAGCAAGGACATCCAGAAATTGCCAATCTTGACTATACTTCGTTGATTCAAATTTAGTTGCATGCCTGCACATCTAAGGAAGAGAGGCTGGGAAATGCAATGTTTTCTAGGGAGCCATATGCCCTGCTAAACCTTGGAGGTACTGCCGCTTTAGGAAAGGGGGTAATGGGTACTGGGGATAACCAGTTGTATTTAGCATACCATCCCTTTGTTTCCTGTTACTCATGAAGTACAAGGCTGGCAGAGCCAAGCACTTCTGCCTTTATTATCCAAGCATATTCTTTGATTTCCTCACTTCTGGATCAGGCCAGCATCATATCCCCACCAGGGGCCTTCAGGAAAATCATATTTGCCTTGTTTGGTGGGCTTGTGGTAGAAGGAAATTGAGGCATCAATTTTTGTTGCTGATGTTCTGTTGTTGTCTTGCTTCTGTAGCCTTGTTGTCATTTTTCAGTCACCCAGTCATGTCTAACTCTTTGCTATCCCATGGACTGCAGCACACCAGGCCTCCCTGTCCCTTACCAGCTCCCGAAGTTTGCCCAAGTTCATGTTCTTCTTCAATGAACATAGTCTTGATGAACCCAGGCACAAAATACGAACGCAGTCTTAGATCATCGGGACCATTTTCATAATCACATTGAACTACTAACCAGTATCAGGAATTGAGATTCTCTGCTAGTAGCAGATATCCAAGTGGCACGATAACTAATTAAGGGTTTATTCTTTCACATAAAGGGAGTTGAGAGGTCATATACTTCAGAGCTGACATAAAGGTTCCAAAATGCCATCAGGAACTCAGTGCTACCTTGTTGTTTTTCTCTGAAACCCTTACTTGTGTCCATCATCAATGACACAATGTGGCTGCTAGAGCTCCAGCCATTATATCTATATTCTAGGCAGGAGGAAAGGGAAGAGCACGAGGCAAAAAAGATATCCATCCTACATGAATCAATACCTTTAAATAGCTATCTTAAAAAACATTTGCAAAGATTCCCATTTATATCTCATTGGACAAAACTTTTTTTAGGGGGCAGGCTGGAAAATAAGTCCTAGCTAGGTACTGTGTTGCTCCAAATAAAATTAAAGTTTTATTATTAAGGAAGAGGAGAAAATAGAAATGGGTAATCAACACATAGTCTCTGCATGTTACTGCTAACTCATGTATCTGTTCTGTCTCATACCTACAGTCAGATATTTGGACCCAAGCAGAGGACCCTAAACCTTATCTTACTAAAAAGTGCTTGTTTCAGCCTATGAAAATCTTTAGATCCAATATACTCATTATTCTTCAAAACTAAATCATCTTTAAAGAAAGTTAAGTGAGCCAGCTGTTGAAATGTTCTTTCTGACTTTATACCAGTTGGTGAAATGATGAAGAGATGGTAATAATCTATCTCCCAATATTTTTCTCTGATGCCTCAGCTTCAAAGACTTCCATCTCTATTCCAGAACTCTGAGATCTTTTTGAACAATTTTGCTTTTTCTTTTTGCAGAAACTTTTTATTGCTAGGGAGATGTAATTATTATTTCAAAGAAAACTTTTTTAGTTCATCTTTCCCTTCTTTCATTTTACCAAATGTAGATCGCTACGTTATTAAAGTGTTACCAGCATCGACCTCAGTACTGCTCTGTTCTTACCACTCCACCACCCCACCTTTTCAGAAAACTTTTAAACTAAAGCAAGAACTATTTTTGCAGCATAAACTTTGCTTGGTCAATGATCAAGTTTCTGCTCCTTTTTGAGAGCTCTGGCATAATCTAAATGAGTATATCTTTTTTTTTTTTAATTAGAAATTTTAGTTCAGTAAATAATCCTCTGGGTAGAAAGTTGTTTCTTTTTTATTTTTTCCCTTTTTAAATGAGAGTTAATAATTATGTAATTGATCTTGTTTCATATTTTGAGGCTTTTCTAAGAAATAGAAATAATGACACTGTAACAACAACAAAACCAAATGGATTATTTTGAACCTTATAAACAGCACCAAACAGTAGGAAAAACACTGCAATCACTAATTCCAGACCCTCTCTCTTGAGTCCTTATTTCCAAAATATTCTTTCAGCTCCTTTCCTCTCACAATAGGAACTGATGGCCCTTTGCAGCGTTTGAAAATCTGTGTACTCTCTGTTGAGGGTAAAGGGGCCCAGCCTTCTCCCTGAGGGGAGGGGAAATTCTTTGCATTCCTTCCTGATGAATCACACACACACACACACACACACACACACACACACACACACAGCATGGTTTCTCAGTGGCCCTTTGGTGGGATACCCTGTTACAGGCTGAGACCTCCAGTCACGAACTCTTGCCACTTATTCACTGTGTCACTGGGGCGCACAGGAAAACATTCTGGGCTTTAGTTTCCTTGCCTGTTCAATGGGGATGGCGATACCTACTGAGCAGGGTTCTTGTGGTTAATGAGATAACACAGGAAGCCTCTAAAATAAAATAAAAGATGAGCTAGTCCTCTTTTTTTTTTTTTTTCCTTTCCATGTTCCATTCTCCGTGCACCAGGTTGAACACTGTAGTCTACAACACACTGCTTTTTACCTATTAGAACATGAGAAATACAGAGTTGACATGGTGTACCTGCCTGTGCTGCGCATGCACTGGCCAGAGGCAGAAAGAGCAGCAGACAGCTTTCACTGAATGAGCTTCATCTCAAACACTGTCTAGACATTAGCATTTTAACTTCTCTCAACAATATAAGAGTGGTTGTCACTGTCATTTAGTCGCTAAGTTGCGTCCGACACTTTTGCGACACCATGGACCATAGCCCGCCAGGCTCCTCTGTCCATGGGATTCTTCAGGCAAGAATACTGGAGCAGGTTGCCATTTCCTTCTCCAGGGGATCTTCCACGTCTCCTGCTTGGCACACAGATTCTTTACCACTGAGCCACCAAGGCTGTATATTGTCACCCTGCTTATTTAACTTATATGCAGAGTACATCATGAGAAACACTGGGCTGGAAGAAGCACAAGCTGGAATCAAGATTGCCAGGAGAAATATCAATAACCTCAGATATGCAGATGACACCACCCTTATGGCACAAAGTGAAGAGGAACTAAAAAGCCTCTTGATGAAAGTGAAAGAGGAGAGTGAAAAAGTTGGCTTAAATCTCAACATTCAGAAAATGAAGATCGTGGCATCTGGTCCCATCACTTCATGGGAAATAGATGGGGAAACAGTGGAAACAGTGTCAGACTATTTTTTGGGGGCTCCAAAATCACTGCAGATGGTGACTGCAGCCATGAAATTAAAAGACGCTTACTCCTTGGAAGGAAAGTTATGACCAACCTAGATAGAATATTCAAAAGCAGAGACATTACTTTGCCAACAAAGGTCCGTCTAGTCAATGTTATGGTTTTTCCAGTGGTCGTGTATGGATGCGAGAGTTGGACTGTGAAGAAAGCTGAGCACGAAGAAGTGATGCTTTTGAACTGTGGTGTTGGAGAAGACTCTTGAGAGTCCCTTGGACTGCAAGGAGATTCAACCAGTCCATTCTAAAGGAGATCGGTCCTGGGTGTTCCTTGGAAGGACTGATGCTAAAGCTGAAACTCCAGAACTTTGGCCACCTCATGCGAAGAGTTGACTCATTGGAAAAGACTCTGATGCTGGGAGGGATTGGGGGCAAGAGGAGAAGGGGATGACAGAGGATGAGATGGCTGGATGGCATCACCGACTTGATGGATGTGAGTTCGAGTGAATTCCGGGAGATGGTGATAGACAGGGAGGCCTGGTGTGCTGTGATTCATGGGGTCGCAAAGAGTTGGACATGATGAGCGACTGAACTGAACTGAACAGAGCCACCAAGAAAGCCCAATCGATGAGTTAGCATTGCCCTAATTTTGAGGAACAAGAGACTCTGAGAACTTAAGTCACAAAGTTGGTTAGTACAGAGTTGACAGTAAATGTCCTCTTTGTGTGTCAGAGACTCATGCCTTGTGTTAGGCAGATTTCTAAGAAGGCCCCAAATTTCACTCCTCTGTCATCCATATTTCATATAATCCCCTCCCCTAGAGTCTGGGTGGGACTGTGAGTCAGAGGGGAGAGTCGATGCTGTGATTACACTATAGCCTTTAAGACTCCATCTTGGCAGAAGTCAGGAAGATTCTCCTGATGACTTTGAAGAAGTAGGCAGCCATGTCATGAGGGGGCAGTAGGTTAAGACCTGACGGCAATCTTCAGGAGCATTTTTAGCTGGCTCCCTTCTCCTTGCCAACATCTACCAAGAAAAGGAATTTCAGTCCTACAACCTGCGTTACTGAGTTTTGCCAACAATCTGAACAAACTTGGAAGAGGGTCCAGATGAGAAGTGCAGTGCTGACAACACCTTGACTCCCACCTGTGAGACAGACACACCAAGTAGGGAAGCCAGACCTTCCACAGTAGCACTTCTGACGTACAGAAACCAAGTGAACCCAAGTTCATGGGACTCTGTTACACAGCAACAGAAAATGAACACATACTCTTTCTACTAGGCTCGGCCAGACCCACAGTCAGGAGATAGAAGTTTTAGATTCTACCTGCACCTTCTTTGCCTACCAGCCCAGAGAGCTAGGAGCTTCCCAGATGGCATTAGTGGTAAAGAACTCACCTGCCAACGCAGGAGACATAAGAGATGCAGATTGGTAGCAGAGACTGTTCTTTCTGCCTGGGGTCTCCTCCCTGCCTCTCAGCTTCCCTGCTTCACTTCTCTTATCCTTTTAAAATTCAGCCCAAGGGACACCTCCTACATCCTAGATGCCAAAAAATGTTTATTGACTGTGATATGGTAAAAATTCATTGCATTACAAATCAGAAGGTCTTAGAGTAAAACTCTTTCCTCAAAATCCCCCTCAAATTTTTTTTCTGTATCTCTCACGTTTTATTTTGATGTATCTACTCTTTCTTTCTTATTATCATGTAAGAGCTCCCCATGGCTCAAATTCTATGTGATTTATATTTGTATTCAACTATATATGATTTAATAATAAATAATAAGTACATTAATTTTAAAAAGAGAGAGAGAGAGATACAGATTCGATCCCTGGGTTGGGAAGATCCCCTGTTGAAGGAAATGGCAACCCACTTGCCATTTCCAGTATTCTTGACTGGAAAATCCCAAGGACAGAGGAACTTGGTGGGTTACAGTCCATGGGGTCACAAAGACTTGGACATGACTGAAGAAACTTAACACTTAGCACCAGATAGCTAGGTCATTTCATTTTTTAAAGAGGAGCCCAATCATACTTGTCTTTTCTCCTTGATAGACTGGCTGTGAAGCTTATCTAAAAAGGTGGACTTTAATGTTCTTGGGGGGATATAGAGGGCTACCTTAAGTGATATTTGAAATGTTTAACAACCAGTCAGAAAGGATGCTGGCCAGAAGCAATAGGCTCACACTTGTACATGCTGGGAAACATATCTCAGAGGGCAGGTGGGAAAGGTATCTCCAGGTTCAGATATTGATGTGTGGGAGCCCAGGACAATGTCACCAGGAGGGAATTTGAGCTCATAAAGGAGAGATCTAGGACTTCCCTGGTGGTCCAGTGATTAAGACTCCACACTTTCATTACAGGGGGCACAGGTTCCATCCCTGGTCAGGGAACTAAGATCCCACAAGCCACAGGAATGAGTCAAAATCACTCGTGTCCAACTTTTTGTAACCCTGTGGATTGTAGCCCACCAGGCTCCTCTGTCCATGGAAGTTTCCAGGCAAGAATACTGGAGTGGGTTGCCATTCCCTTCTCCAGGGGATCTTCCTGAAGCAGGGACTGAACCCAGGTCTCCTGAATTGTGGGCATATTCTTTACCGTGTGAGCCACAAGGAAGCCATGGGGCACAGCCAAAAAAATAGAGAGACAGAGAGGGAGAGACCTCCATTCAGAAACTCTCTGTTCTGGGTGTCTCATAGTTTGGCTTTCCCATTATTTTCTTTAAAGTTTCTCATATTTTCAACAACTATCATGTCAACATATTCTTTCTAAAATAGACTCCGCTATTAGAGAATGAGCATCCTTCATCCTCTCCATACTTCTGAGAAACAGTGGTGTCATTAGCTCTTCCCTGAGTCTGCTCAAGCAGAACAAAATGGAAAGATTATTTAATGCTCAGATGTATACTATTGAATGAGAAATGAGAGGTTGCTTCTTTACAGTGTCATTTACATTTATTCAATTTGACTGTGTTGATGCAAATTTTGATCTCTAAGTTCCACCTTTTCCCTGTAGATACTTTGCTTTTTTTCCTGCAGGTATTTTTGTCTTCTTTCCTAGGCTCAAGATTCCCAAAGTATCTCAGTTGTTTTAGTGGCCTAATTGTGCAGTGGCATATTTAAAAGTCATTATTTTCATCATCTATTAAATGCAGCCCAGAACAGTTTAAAAAATTGGGTGAGGCATTTTTGCAAAAGCATTTATGATGTGGGCTGCCAAGGAATGTGCAGCTGCAGGAGCTTCTTTCTCTAATCTCAGACTTTTACTTGAAAATGTATTAAGGGTGGATACCTGTGAAGAGGAACCAATTTGATCTCCCAAGAGCTAAAAGCACTGGCGAGAAAGACACACTTTGCCTGAACATGCTGAATCTACTGATCCTAGGAACTGTTAGCACTTAAAAAGCAGTCTTTTTATATAGAAATGAGCTGCCTTAACTAGGACTGCACCTGCTATCTTACCAGTTACCCCCACTAAGAATGGTAATGGGCATCTGAGTTAAATTCACCCATTCCAGTCCATTTTAGTTCACTGATTCCTAAAATGTCAATGTTCACTCTTGCCATCTCCTGTTTGACCACTTCCAATTCACCTTGATTCACGGACCTAACATTCCAGGTTCCTGTGCAATATTGTTCTTTACAGCATCAGACTTTACTTTCATCACCAGTCACATCCACAACGGGGTGTTGTTTTTGCTTTGGCTCCGTCTCTGCATTCTTTCTGGAGTTATTTCTCCACTGATCTCCAGTAGCATATTGGGCACCTACCGTCCTGGGGAGTTCATCTTTCAGTGCCCCATCTTTTTGCCTTTTCATACTGTTCATGGGGTTCTCAAGGCAAGAATACTGAAGTGGTCGGCCATTCCCTTCTCCAGTGGACCACATTTTGTCAGAACTCTCCACTATGACCCATGGTCTTGAGTGGCCCTACAATGCATGGCTCATAGTTTCATTGAGTTAGACCAAGTTGTGATGCATGTGATCAGTTTGATCAGTTTTCAGTGATTGTGGCTTTCATTCTGTCTGCTCTCTGATGGATAAAGATAAGAGGCTTATGGAAGCTTTCTGATGGGAGAGATTGACTGAGGGGGAAACTGGGTCTTGTTCTGATGCTGCAGGGCCACGCTCAGCATATCTTTAATCCAATTTTTTGTTGATGGGTGGGACTGTGTTCCCTCCCTGTTGTTTGACCTGAGGCCAAACTATGGTAGAGGAAGTGAAGATAATGGCGACCTCCTTCAAAAGGTCCTGTGCACACACTGCCACATTCAGTGCCCCTGACCCTATAGCAGGCAAGCTATGACCGACCTAGACAGCATATTAAAAAGCAGAGACATTACTTTGCAAACAAAGGTCCATCTAGTCAAAGCGATGGTTTTTCCAGTACTCATGTATGGATGTGAGAGTTGGACTATAAAGAAATCTGAGTGCCAAAGAATAGATGCTTTTGAGCTGTGGTGTTGGAGGAGACTCTTGAGAGTTCCTTGGACTGCAAGGAGATCCAACCAGTCCATCCTAAAGGAAATCAGTCATGAATATCCATTGGAAGGACTGATGCTGACACTGAAGCTCCAATACTCTGGCCACCTGATAAGAAGAACTGACTCACTGGAAAACACATTGATGCTGGGAAAGACTGAAGGCAGGAGAAGGGGACGATGGAGGGTGAGATGGTTGGATGGCATCACCAACTCGATGGACATGGGTTTGAGTAAGCTCCAGGAGTTGGTCATGGACAGGGAAGCTTGGTGTGCTGCAGTCCAGAGGGTCACAAAGAGCTGGACACAACTGAGCGAATGAACTGAACTGAAGTGAAGAATGGTAAGGCTATGGTGGTGGACACACTGCTGTGTCTGGTCACAGAATAAGGAGGGCTGCAATGGGACAAACTTCAAATGATGCTGGCAAATAGTGAGTGTCTCCTGGAGCTCAGATGTGGACCATGTAAAAGGGAGCCAACCTGGAACTGCCTTAGAAGGGGTCCTCCCCAGATAGGTAAGAAGAGTGGAAGAACAAAGCTAGTTTAGTTTCTCCTTATAACCTATAGATGTGACATCAGTCTGTCAACCAATTACAGCTATATTTTTGAAGATTTTTAAAAATATGTTAATGCGATACTATAAACAATTGCTACTTAACAGAATGACAAGTTAAGTCACATTTGTTGGTATGGAACCTTTTTGAGAACAGAAAATAAAAAAAGTTGAGTAACTTTTGAAATTAAACACTGAAGTAATTCACAAAAATGGGTGTTTATCATCCTCAATTCTAATTGGTAAATCATAATCCCAAAAGGATAATAGGAAAAGATAAACCGCATTATAAAAATTGGAGTACATATAATTTTCCATAAATTGTCTAAACACTACAAAGAGTTAAAAAGTGAAAATAAAAATTATTTTCCATTACAGAACACTAAATAACTAATTCCTTCTGAATTGCCTAGATTACAATTTCTTTGGGAATGTACAGAATACACAGCCAGAAAATTCTTGCTAAAAGGAATTTCAACGTTTATTTACTCAACCTCATGAATGTAAATGTCATTTTAGGATAAAAGAGTTATTTGGGGGGGATGGGCTGGGAGCAAACATATAAGCTCCCAGGTTCCATGAAACAGTCTTATGTCTGTTCCACTCACCAGCAGGAATTATATTTGCAACAATGACTAAACCCAGAAACTTCTGTGAGGTTACTGGGCACAGAGGCCACACACATGATCTTCCCAGGAGAGATGTGTTCCCAGGTGAAAGCTTTCATTCAGGCCCTGTTGTCTAAAGAAGGAAGCAGGTTGGTAGTAACGATTGAATAGTGACAGAAGACAAAAGTGGAAGGAGAAAAAGTGATAATAACAACACTCTAAGGTCCCTTTCAATTTGCAAATTGATGGGCACGCAAACTGAAATGCCTACAGGGACTAGGAACATTAAGAGAAAGAAAAGCAAGCAGCTCTGAGAAAAGACAACAGGACAAATGCTGCAGAAAATGGCAACTGACACTCTGCTTCAGGAGCAAGGGCAGGAAGGAGCAGAGACAAGTGTTGGGAACTGGAGACTCCACGGCAGGGGGACACGTGGTGACTGAGCCTTCGGAGAAAGTGGACCCAACAGCCAAGACACTCAATGCCCCTGACTGCAATGCCCTGAATTTTTTCAATATTACCAACCAGTTTTTTTAAAGTTGAAAATACTGTTGAGCAGATAAAAAAGGGATGTTCTATGATCCATGGTATGTGATCAAAATATTTTTTTGAAAATAATAATTTGGTGTTATTCAGATTCTAGTAGAGTGCTTACTAGTGCCTAGAACTGTGCTTCACACATATTAATCTTTTTCATTCAAATTAATATATAGCACCACACAAGTAACAAAAGTGTCAAATGTAAATGTCATGGTTTTGTTTTTCATATGCAAAAATAATTGACGCATAAATAATTCTAAATAACTGCTCTTGATTACTGCTAATCATATCCTTAACCATGTGAGGAGGCACCTGGAATGGAGAGTAGGTCAAACAGTGCATGGTCTACCCTGATAAGATGAATTTAGAGAACTGGAGAACATTTATGAAAATATTGCAGAAATCAGACCTATTTATTAGCTGTCAGAGCCGTGTGCCTTTCATCACCTTCTACCAAACACTGTATTTGTTGTAGGAAGCACATAGGGATAGAAGAAAGATACAATCTGTAATTTCTGAGAATCTTTTTAAATGCAGTATTGCTATCTTGGTATGTGAAACAAAAACTCTAAGGAACCAAGTTTACTCTTGTAGAAAAGATCTATGGAGGCTACTTCACTGAAATATCAAAAATCTGTATCCAGTGATGACTGAAATGTCCTAGAAAGTCATTTTTCCTTAAATTGTGCCCATTTAAAAGACTGGTTCCAAAAAGGTACGTCAAGGCTGTATATTGTCACCCTGCTTATTTAACTTATATGCAGAGTTCATCATGAGAAACGCAGATCTGGAAGAAGCACAAGCTGGAATCAAGATTGCCAGGAGAAATATCAATAACCTCAGATATGCAGATGACACCACCCTTATGGCACAAAGTGAAGAGGAACTAAAAAGCCTCTTGATGAAAGTGAAAGAGGAGAGTGAAAAAGTTGGCTTAAATCTCAACATTCAGAAAACTAAGATCATGGCATCTGGTCCCATCATTTCATGGCAAATAGATGGGGAAACAGTGGAAACAGTGTCAGACTTTATTTTTGCGGCTCCAAAATCACTGCAGATGGTGATTGCAGCCATGAAATTAAAAGGCGCCTATTCCTTGGAAGGAAAGTTATGACCAACCTAGATAGCATATTCAAAAGCAGAGACATTACTTTGCCAACAAAGGTCTGTCTAGTCAAGGCTATGGTTTTCTCAGTGGTCATGTATGGATGCGAGAGTTGGACTGTGAAGAAAGCTGAGCGCCAAAGAATTGGTGCTTTTGAACTGTGGTGTTGGAGAAGACTCTTGAGAGTCCCTTGGACTGCAAGTAAGTCCAATCAGTCCATCCTAAAGGAGATCAGTCCTGGGTGTTCTTTGTAAGGACTGATGCTGAGGCTGAAACTCCAATACTTTGGCCACCTCATGCGAAGAGTTGACTCATTGGAAAAGACCCTGATGCTGGGAGCGATTGGGGGCAGGAGGAGAAGGGGAAGACAAAGGATGAGATGGCTGGATGGCATCACTGATTCGATGGACATGAGTTTGAGTAGACTCCCGGAGTTGGTGATGGACAGGGAGGCCTGGCGTGCTGTGATTCATGGGGTTGCAAAGAGCTGGACATGACTGAGCAACTGAACTGAACTGAAAACTTTTTAAATAATAACAATGAAAAAAAGTAAATTTTCTTTGAAAGAGTATATCAAATGCTGAATATTATACTATGGTCTCAGTTTTTTTAATTCTCTGAGATATTTAAAACATTCACATAAAGTTACTGAAAGCAAGTTATTCTGAGAAAAGGAAAAGGCTGAAGAAGTGAAGAAGAGAAAGAGAAGGGCGAAGATCGAAAATACGTATTTTACTATTTCTGGAAAGTCAACCTTAAGGTTTCATATTTTAGGAACTGAGGTTATTATGGGTCAAAAAATGAATAAACACACATAAAGATATAATGAAAATAGTTTTCTTTTTTTTTAATGAAAAGCTTTAGGGACCTCCCTCCTGGTCCAGTGGCTAAGACTCTATGTTCCCAATGCAGGGGGCCTGGGTTTTATCCTTGATCAGGGAACTAGATCCCACATGCCCCAACTAAAGAATCTGCATGCAGCTGCTGCTGCTGCTAAGTCGCTCAGTCGTGTCTGACTCTGTGCGACCCCATAGATGGCAGCCCACCAGGCTCCCCCATCCCTGGAATTCTCCAGGCAAGAACACTGGAGTGGGTTGCCATTTCCTTCTCCAATGCATGCAAGTGAAAAGTGAAAGTGAAGTCGCTCAGTCATGTGATCCCATGGACTGCAGCCTACCAGGCTCCTCTGTCCATGGGATTTTCCAGGCAAGAATATTGGAGTTGGGGTGCCATCGCCTTCTCTGAGACTTGATGCAGCCAAATAAATAAGTATTTTTTTTTAAAAAGCTTTTGTTTCCCAGCAAACAATTTTAGAACTCTTTAACTGAATGTGCTTTTTAAGGGTACCTACAGAGACAGCACATAGAGGCAAGATTTCATTTTAAAAGTTTCTGTAGATTTTCCAAATCATTTAGTTATAATGGAATTGGGTTATAACGGCTAAAGTGAAATCATCACTAGAAATAACTGTTTTCAATTTCAAGGCTTTGGAGATGAATTAGACTTGATATCCAATTCCTGAAGTGAGATAGCTGGGAAGTGTATTGATCTCAGTAGGAAACATACAGTGAATTCAAACATTCTTGCCCTCTCTAATTTCTGTCATTTCTCCAGGATGCAATATTGCTTTTGATTTACTGTTTTGGCTGGGGAGAGGGGCACTTTCAGAGACTTCTACTTGGCCTTTCTCTGGATTTTGATAGCTCTGACCACACCAGCCAACGCAGAAATTAGTCAGCTATCAAGTTATCTAGTTCAGCTATATTTGGGGACCAGGAAATGACCACTGGAAGGGTCCACAGTCGCAGTGGGCTCACCGCTGAGTGGCCAGGACTCCATCTATTACCTGGCCCCTCTGTGACCACATGCTAACAGTAAGCTAAGGTACGCTTTGGTCCCAGGGTATCAGTGTTCCTTTTCCCTAGTAATCGGTCACAGATTTCTTTAGGGAGGGATGGGGGAATCATTACTGTGTTCATTTCCTATAGTATTGTAGGGTTCTTCTTCCTGGGGACCCAGCCTCTTTAACTACTGGGTTCCAGGTTCGAAAACTGGCTCAGGTTCAGAAACCTTTTATTGGGATGACTGCCCTTAGCTTCCTGATCATCCCCGCTTGAGTGCTTTTGACTTCATGGATTGAGTAGTATCCTCCTTTAAAAATTTTTTTTTAAGTAATTAACTTTTTTATTTATTTTTGACTGCTCTGGGTCTTCATTGCTGTGAGCGGCCTTTCTTTAGCTGCAGCAAGCGGGGGCTCCTCTCTAGTTGTGGTACACAGGCTTCTCATTGCAGTGGCTTCTCTTGAGTGGAACACAGCCTCAGTAATTAAGGCTGGAGGGCTCACAGGCTTAATTGCTGCTCGGCATGTGGGATCTTCTTGGACCAGGGATCTACCTCGTGTCCCTTGCATTGGCAAGTGGATTCTTAACCACTGGACCACCAGGGAAGTCCGAGTAGCATCTTCCTTGGCTGCCCATCTATTTTGCCCTTAGAGATACTGTATTCTAATAGTGTACATAATACACTGAGCATAGACCATTCTGTCTGCCTTTATGACTTTGCCTCTCATTAGGGTAACTGTGTTTATTTAGGGGTTCTATCACCCCCACTGCTACCAGAAATGGCCTCTCCTGCCATCCCGCCCAGCGTTCAGGGGACAAGCACCACTGAACTTCTTAGCAGGGTTGGTGAATGGCCCCTCTCACCATCATATCCCTGTTGCTTGGCAAATGATGCTCCTCCCTTGTTCCTGTAGAAGAAAGGCTTGTCGTGGCTTCCTGGTCTTATACCACACACCCACTGCAGGAGAAAGAGTTTCTCCTCCCATCACAACAATTCTGGCACAACTACCTCACTTATTGTGATGCACTGCCTTTTCCAGGAGGCATCTTGGTACTGTGCTTGTACGGGGGCCTGCATCCTAGATCCTGGATAAACACTCTCTTATTCAACTTTCCACTACCCTTCATCAAGCGCTCACAGCATCCAGACACGCCCACCTGCTTCGGCCCCTGCCTATCCATCTGCCTTGGGAGATCTAGTTCCTTCTCTCCCTCATCAGGTCTGATATGTCCTTGGCTGGGTTACGTTGGGACTGAATTCTAGTTACTGACCTCGTTAGCAAGCCAGAGGAAGGGCTACTCTTAAAGAAGGGTGGGCCCTTGTGCAGGCAGGCTCAGTGGGTTCAGGGGGAATCTGGGAATTCATGATTCTCATGAACACCAATCCAGATGTCCTGTCCATGTGCCAAGGTCACTCCCCTCCTTCCTCCTCCATCCAGGACTCTGACCTTGGCATAACAGATCTGTCTTGTTTGGGAGCAAAACCTCCTTTTGAGCTCTGCTACTGTCAAGATTAAGTCCTCTGGTCCTCAGCTTTCTCTGCTCTCCCTCCAAAAGATGACAGCCTCTTTATGTAGCCAAGGAGGCGGTCTCTGGCTTTCAGTCTTAGCTTTTAAATTTAAAGAATTGGTGTTTTTGTCCTAATTGTATTTTTGAGAGTGCCCAGTGAGTTTGGGTATAGCCAACCAACTCCACCATCCTCATAGTTAACCCCTTCTCACACATTTCTCAAATTCCTGCAGCACCACACCAATTAGTGATTTTTGTCCCACGGGTCACCAGCATATGAACCCAGTTCACCACTGTCAAAGGTGTTAACAACTGCACTGCTGCCTTGACCAGCGGTTACCTGGGCAACCCCACTCATGGAATTCAAATTGCCGGCCAAGAGTTCCAAAATTCCATCCCAGCATCTGCTTTCTCAACCATTCCCGGTACTCCTAGTAGGGTTCCCCAGGAGGCAGACTCTGAGGTGGAGATTAGAGCTGGAGAGTTTTATAGTATTACGGAGCCTCATGGGATCACTTCCCACAGAAAAGGAGAGATGAAAGCAGGCCTGAGCAGAGACATAAGTCAAGCTGTGTTGCAGTTTCAACCAAGTCTGCAACCGACTCTATAGGGCTCTCTAAGGCTAGGATGCCCTTTCTATGTTGTCTTGAGTTGGGGAAAAGGCCAGCCTTTATACCCAACACTGATCAGTCATTGCATGCAGGCATCCCAAAAGGGTCATGACCCTGGGTGAGGCAGCTGTCTTCAGCCCATGCAATCCCCACAGAGGGCTGACCATGGAGGGCTCCCTGCTGGAGGAACTCCCAGTATCTGGGAGAGTTAAGTCCTTCATCCCTGAAAGGGGTTCTGGGTGGTGCATCCAAGTGTCCACCACACCCCATATTTGAGTCTATCTTAGACAGATATTCCTGGCTCAGTGGATCACTCTTTGCAAAGGTGGCTATTCATTTTAAACATCTGCAGAGAGAAGCCAAATAACACTGTGGCTCTGAATTTTACTTTCCAGGTAACTGCCATTCACTTCACAGCTTCATCTACCGGAATCCTCTATCATCCATGTGCTCTTAATTCACACCAGTATTCTCTAAACCCACAATTCCGGGTCAGAACTCCATGCCTTTGGGGACACTAGGTACTAAGGCTGAAACTGTCTTTCTTCTTTCTCCATCTGTTTACTCTTTAAGACCTAGTTCAAATGTTACCTCCATGGTGACACTTTCCTCTAGTCCCCTACACTAGAGCCATTTGCAATCTTCTTTTCTTCTCTACATGTGCATGGTAGTATAGTGCTTAGCAGGCCATATTCATAATCCAAAGAGCTAAACTTGAGGGCCAAACTCCCCCTTGACCTAAGTCCTAGCTCTGATATTTAATAGCTGTGTAACACTGAGTAAGTTATTTAACCTTTCCCTGTCTCAGTTTTCTCATCTGTAAAAGAGGGCTCTACCTGATAGGGTTGGGCTTTCCAGGTGGCTCTAGTGGTAAAGAACCTACCTGTCAGTGCACGAGATGTAAGAGACTCAGGTTCAATCCCTGGGTCTTGGGATCCCCTGGAGGAGGACGTGGCAGTCCACTCCAGTGCTCTTGCCTGGAGAATCTCACAGACAGAGAAGCCTGGCGGGCTACAGCCCATAGGGTCGCAAAGAGTTAGACATGACTGAAGTGACTTAGCCATACTCATGCACCCGATAGGGTTATTGTGGAGTTGAATGAGGTATATGCCCAAAGCACATAGGACTTTGCAAGGCACAAAATTAATTCTTTATGTCTCTGCTATTACCTCATTGTAACTATTCTAGATTGTGCTTCATTTATTGGCTCATCGGGGCTCACTACCATTTATTTGCCCTTTAGTAGCCAATAGAAGCAGAAGATATTAAGAAGAGGTGGCAAGAATACACAGGAGAACTGTACAAAAAAGACCTTCATGACCAAGATAATCACGATGGTGTGATCACTCACCTAGAGCCAGACATCCTGGAATGTGAAGTCAAGTGGGCCTTAGAAAGCCTCACTATGAACAAAGCTAGTGGAGATGATGGG
>NW_011494735.1:7569316-7570318 GCF_000754665.1 Bison bison bison | reverse complement strand
CCTAAAAGATGATGCTGTGCAAGTGCTGCACTCAATATGCCAACAAATTTGGAAAACTCAGCAGTGGCCACAGGACTGGAAAAGGTCTGTTTTCATTCCAATCCCAAAGAAAGGCAATGCCAAAGAATGCTCAAACTACTGCACAATTGCACTCATCTCACACGCTAGTAAAGTAATGCTCAAAATTCTCCAAGCCAGGCTTCAGCAATACATAAACCATGAACTTCCAGATGTTCAAGCTGGTTTTAGAAAAGGAAGAGGAACCAGAGATCAAATTGCCAACATCCGCTGGATCGTTGAAAAAGCAAGAGAGTTCCGGAAAAACGTCTATTTTTGCTTTATTGACTATGCCAAAGCCTTTGACTGTGTGGATCACAATAAACTGTGGAAAATTCCGAAAGAGATGGGAATACCAGACCACTTGACCTACCTCTTGAGAAACCTATATGCAAGTCAGGAAGCAACAGTTAGAATTGGACATGGAACAACAGACTGGTTCCAAATAGGAAAAGGAGTACGTCAAGGCTGTATATTATCACTCTGCTTATTTAACTTATACACTGAGTACATCATGAGAAACGGTGGGCTGGAAGAAGCACAAGCTGGAATCAAGATTGCCGGGAGAAATATCAATAACCTCAGATATGCAGATGACACTACTCTTACTCTTGTTGAAAGTGAAAGAGGAGAGTGAAAAAGTTGACTTAAAGCTCAACATTCAGAAAATGAAGATCATGGCATCCGGTTCCATCACTTCATGGGAAATAGATGGGGAAACAGTGGAAACAGTGTCAGACTTTATTTTTTTGGGCTCCAAAATCACTATAGATGGTGACTGAAGCCATGAAATTAAAAGATAGCTTACTCCTTGGAAGGAAAGTCATGACCAACCTAGACAGCATATTAAAAAGCAGAGACATTACTTTGTCAACAAAGGTCTATCTAGTCAAGGCTGTGGTTTTTCCAGTGGTCATGTATGGATGTGAGAGTTGGACTGTGAAG
>NW_011494735.1:7536572-7569216 GCF_000754665.1 Bison bison bison | reverse complement strand
ATGCTTACTCCTTGGAAGGAAAGTCATGACCAACCTAGACAGCATATTAAAAAGCAGAGACATTACTTTGTCAACAAAGGTCTATCTAGTCAAGGCTGTGGTTTTTCCAGTGGTCATGTATGGATGTGAGAGTTGGACTGTGAAGAAAGCTGAGCACCAAAGAATGGATGCTTTTGAACTGTGGTGTTGGAGAAGACTCTTGAGAGTTCCTTGGACTGCAAGGAGATCCAACCAGTCCATTCTAAAGGAGATCAGTCCTAGGTGTTCATTGGAAGGACTGATGCTAAAGCTGAAACTCCAATACTTTGGCCACCTCATGCGAAGAGTTGACTCATTGGAAAAGACCCTGATGCTGGGAAAGATTGGGGGCAGGAAGAGAAGGGGAGGACAGAGGATGAGATGGCTGGATGGCATCACCGACTCGATGGACATGAGTCTGAGTAGACTCTGGGAGTTGGTGATGGACAGGGAGGCCTGGCGTGCTGTGGTTCATGGGGTTGCAAAGAGTCAGACACGACTGAGCGACTGAACTGAACTGAACTGAGCCAACTATTAGATAGTGCCTGGCACATGCAGAAGATAGCAATAAACACTTGCTGACTACAGCTATTACTGTAACGCCTAGAAATCTGTATCTAGCACCAGGATGATAATGAATTCCCATTATGAAAAGCTAACAATACCATACGTTGCAATCTTAAAGAAATATATACATTCTCCCTTGTGATGGCAGTATTAAAGCAGTGTTTCCTAAAGTGTCTTTAATGAAACACCAGTCCTGCAAAATAATTTACAAAAAATGAATCCCAGAGCAAATAAGCTTGGGAAATGGTACACACACAGTTGGATTTACATCAGAGTATTAAAGACTCTGAAAAGTTCTATAGAGATGTGGAGTTTAATAGCTAGGCACAAGTTCTTTGGTACCTCTCCTTTTAAGAATTAGGGTTTAGTTCCCTTCATGCTGCATGAAGATTGAACTGAGTGACCAAATTCTAATGAGCAGATTACAGAAGTGACCTAGGTCTAAGATGTGGTCATAAAAGGTTTTGCCATCTCCTCCTTGTTTTCTCTCTTGGGTCAGTTACTCTGGGAGAAGCCAGTGGCTGTGTGTCAAAGAAAAGCCCATGCAGCAAGGAAGGAATGCCTCTCTCCACAGCCACATGAGTGAGCCTTATTGAAGTGAGTTTTCCAGCCCCAGTCAATCCTTCAGATGACTGCAGCCCCGGGCTGCATCTGGACTACAATCTGTGAGATACTCTGAGCCAGAACCACCCAGTAAAGCTGCTAAATTTGGTGGAAGATTGTTATGCAGCAATAGAAAACTAAAGGATAATAAAACTTGTTTCACTGTATACAATCCAGTGTTTGACCCTGGACTCTGTTCCATGCAGTACTCATCAACACTGCAGCCCATACTCTTATTAGAATGTGAAAAATCGCTTTACAATTATATACTGTCAAGTTTCTCTGAAGCTGGTTTTAAATCTTTTAGAAATAAACTTTCTTTCCCTTTTTCAATTATCCTACAATTGATAACTTTTAAAAACTCCACTGTCAGGACTTCCCTGCTTGTCCCGAGGTTAAGAATCTACCTGCTAATGCAGAGGACAAGGATTCGATCTCTAGTTTGGGAAGATGCCACATGCTGCAGGGCAACTAAGCCTGTGCACCACAACCATTGAGGCGGAGCTCTAGAGCCCACATGCCACAGTGGCTGAAGCCCATGCACCCTAGAGTCCATGCTCCGCAACAAGAGGCACCAACGCAGTGCCAAGCCCACACACAACAACTAGGGAGCAGTCCCCACTCGCCACAGCTAGAGAAAGCCCGTGCACAGCAACAAAGACCCAGTGCAGCCAAAAATAAATACATCAATTTTTAAAAATACATACTCACGCTATTCTCTCTGGGTTTTTTAAAGGTCAGTCTTAACATCTTTGCTTTGCTAACATGCCACCTTTTCCTTATAAGAATAGTCTATTTTCATTAACCATAAATTCATGTGTGGCTTTAAAAATACATTGCAAGTTTTATTACTGAAGTGTGTATTGAAGTTTGAATGTGCCTTACTTAAATTATTTTAATGTGCCTTACTTAAATTATTTTCTACCAGATTCAAATTAAGTATTAACTATTTTATCTAAAGAAAAGAATCCAAGCATTTCCTAGAAGTGTTGCTGCTGTTGTTTAGTCACCAAGTCATGTCCGACTCTTTGGACCCCATGAACTGTAGCCTGCCAGGCTCCTCTGTCCATGGGATTCTCCAGGCAAGAATATTGGAATGGCTTGCCATTTCCTTCTCCAAGGGATCTTCCATACCCAGGGATTGAACCCGTGTCTCCTGCATTGGCAGGTGGATTCTCTACCACTGAGTCATCCTAGGAGTAATTCCTTCTCAAAAACAAACCAAAAAATCTTTCCAGTTTAATGTTGTTACTATATCAGCTTTTTAGATGTTCACATAAAAAAGAATTAATACCTCTAAATAAATAATAAAATTAACAGTGCAGGTTTCCTTTCAGTATATTCAGATCTATGTCTCATAAATATTCAAAGGACCCTGAGGTTAATCAGTATTGTCCTTGGGTGGTTTATCAAAGTTTTAGGTTCTCCATAATAAACTTGCTTTCAAGTTCAATGAAGTCAGTGTGGCATTTGCTTAATTATAGCTTTTTAGACATTTCAATTTCCTCTACTTACTTTGCATGAAGAGAAGCCCCTGAAGCTCAAATACTTAGCCACCTCCCTACTTTACAAAAAAGTTTTGAAAAAGCACAGATTGTCACCCATTAAGGGAAAGCAGACATTTTCTGCCATTGCAGTAAGGGAATAGCTGGATAGAGAGGCTGAGTAGGGAGACCAAGCATCTTTCTCTGTGCCTGAACCACGTCTCAATTCATCTTCATTGTTTTCTTTGAAGTGAATCTCTAGAACACGAGATGCATTGGTTTTCAAATGTAATAACCAAACACATTCCAAAGCTAAATGTAAAGACTTTTTAGTTTTACTACCTAATCTCTGGTCTTGTTTTATATTAACTTAATCTCTGATCTTCCCAAATAGTCTGAATAATTGAGAGGATCCAAAGATGGCGCTGGTGGAAAAGAACTCTCCTGCCAGTGCAAGAGACAGAAGAGACGTGGGTTCAATCCCTGGGTTGAGAAGATCCCCTGGCGAAGGAAATGGCAACCCACTCCAGCATTCCTGTCTGGAGAATCCCATGGACAGAGGAGCCTGGAGGATTATGGCCCATAGAGTCGCAAAGAGTTGGACACGACTGAAGTGACTTCAGATCAGATCAGATCAGATCAGTCGCTCAGTCGTGTCCGACTCTTTGCGACCCCATGAATCGCAGCACGCCAGGCCTCCCTGTCCATCACCAACTCCCGGAGTTCACTGAGACTCACGTCCATCGAGTCAGTGATGCCATCCAGCCATCTCATCCTCTGTCATCCCCTTCTCCTCTTGCCCCCAATCCCTCCCAGCATCAGAGTCTTTTCCAATGAGTCAACTCTTCTCATGAGGTGGCCAAAGTACTGGAGTTTCAGCTTTAGCATCATTCCTTCCAAAGAAACCCCAGGGCTGATCTCCTTTAGAATGGACTGGTTGGATCTCCTTGCAGTCCAAGGGACTCTCAAGAGTCTTCTCCAACACCACAGTTCAAGTGACTTAGCATGCGTGTAAGTGACAGTTAAAGGGTACAATTTCTTCATAGTTGGTTAACTATATTGAGCTACTCTTCTTCAGTTCCACGGTGAAACTAATGACAATATGTATTTCTATTATCTATGGCCATGGGCTTTAGAATTGTATGGATTCTCAGTGGGGAGAGATAAACTGGGAACTGGGGATTAATGGATACACACTATATATAAAATGGCTTCTGAGATGGAGCTAGTGTTAAAAGAACCACCTGCTAATGCAGGAGACATAAGAGACACAGGTTCGATCCATGGGTTGGGAAGGTCCTCTGGAGGAGGGCATGGCAACCCACTCCAGTATTCTTGCCTGGAAAATCCCCATGGACAGAGGAGCCTGGCAGTCTATGTCCATAAGGTCACAAAGAGTCGGACACAACTGAAGCAACTTAGCACGCATGCACTTATATAAAATAGATAAACAACAGACACCTACTGTATAGCACAGGGAGCTATAATATCTTATAGCATCACTGACTCAATGGACATGAATTTGAGCAAACTCTGGAAGATAGAGGACAGGGAAGCCTGGCATGCTGCAGTCCATGAGGTCACACAGAGCTGGACACGACTTAGTGACTAAACAACAAGAATAACCTATAATGGAAAAGAATCTGAAAAAGAATATAAGTACATAACCGAATCACTTTGCGGTACATCTGAAACACTGTAAATCAACGATTTGCTCAGTTGCCTACTTGTATCTGATTCTTTGTGATCCCATGGACTATAGCTCACCAGGCTATGGAATTTTCCAGGCTAGAATACTGGAATGGGTTGCCATTTCATACTCCAAGGGATCTTCCCAACCCAGGGATGGAATCCACGTCTCTTGCATCTCTTGCAGTGGAAGGTGGATTCTTTACTGCTGTACCACCTGGTAAGCCTGTGAGATGTTGGGCAAGTTATAATATATGTGATTTTATCATCTGCAAAGTGGGGGAAATAGCAGCGCTGATCCTACAGAATTACGGTGAGAATTACATTAGTTAATATACACAAAGCAAATGAGCTAATAAATGTAAAGCATTTAGAACAGTCCTTGCACAAGTCACATGTCTCTGTAAGTTTTGACTCTTACTATTCATATTAGTACGATTATTGAGGAATAAGGAAAATGGAATGATAGTGGAGTCAATGTAAGAATCAAATATTTCAATTAAAAAAATTAACTGGGAGACTGGGATTGGCATATACACACTGCTATATATATTTTTTATATCTGGTATAAATAAGAACATTACTGTGTAGCACAGAATGGTGCTATTAATAAACGGTAATGAGGGACTTCCCTGTTTGTCCAGTGGCTAAGACTTCAAGCTCCCAATGCCGGGGGCCGGAGTTCAATCCCTGATCAGGGAACTAGATCCCACATGCCTCAACTAAAAGGAAAAAAAAAAAGCTCCATATGGTACAGCTAAGACCTGGCTCAGCCAAATAAATATTTTAAAAAACAGAAAGCAGTGAGTTAAGCACTGTGTTAGACCATTTACATATATCATGTCTTTATCCTCATTACAGTCCTAGGAAATGAGAGATATTTCTAGTTCTGTTTTACAGGAAAAAACAGGCTCAGAGAAGTAGACTGCATCACAGCTTATAGTTAAAAATAGGTTTATCTTGACATCGAAATCACAAATAACTATAGGAACTATTATTTTAACTTTGTTACAATAATTCTTGTCCCTTAAATTTAAAAAGAATCTGTTTATAGGATATCTTTTAATCCAACTGTTACCTATAATCACAGACTCCAATATAAAGGCAGAAGGTGCAGTTGGCATTAAAGATTGTATCTGTTTTCCTGTTATACCCTTAAGCATGTCAGGTATATCAGTTCTACAATCAACTGTGATAACTAGAGAAACAACAAATGTCCCAGAGGGAGCATTTTCTAGTGATTATATCATAGATACATAATAATATCTTTATAAGCTAAGCAGGAAAACATTCTCAGAAGCATATTGTTCAGGTCAGTGATTTTAAAAGAATTCCATAGGATGAATAGCCCCTCTGTCAGAATAAAAGTTGTGGAGCAAATTCCATTATAATTCTCTTTTCTCAGTCACTTGGAACTTTCTCAAAAAGTCTCTTTCCAAGTGAAACTGTCCCTGGTGGCTGCCTCCCAAATGTGATTTTTTTTTTTTTAAGTTAAAGGAAAATTTGTTTCTCCATCCAAGAAGGAAATAGTTATTCAACCACTTTTTTCAAAGGTTCTTAAGTATAAATACCTCAAAACTCAAACTTTTAAATACTTAAGATTTTCTGTAAAATTAGGTAGCACTCAATTATTCTTTTTGGTATTAATAAACACATGAAAAATTAGGGACAAAATTCACTGAGAATTTTACAAAGTTTGATGTTATTTGCTATATCAAATCTGGAGTAAAAGCAGGACTGGTTTTAAAGAGCTACAGTTGGATTGAAGTTGACTAAACATTTGACTGAAATTTCATTCACAGTGTTTTATCTATACAAAGTCATGGAGCCAAGATAACGCTTCACAGCCTGTGTGTGTGTGTTAGTTGTTCAGTCGTGTCTGACTCTTCGCCACCCCACGGACTGTAGCCTGCCAGGCTTCTCTGTCCATGGAATTCTCCAGTGTCCATGGGATTCTCCAGGCAAGAATACTGGAATGGGTTGCCATTCCCTTCTCCAGAAGATCTTCCCAACCCAGGGACCGAACCCTGGTCTCCTGTGTTGCAGGCAGATTCTTTACCGTTTGAGCTACAGGGAAGTCCTGTTCAAATGCCTTTAAGGCCTGTGACAAGGCTGGCAAAGCTACTTCTGTAGTATTTCCTTCTGCCTTTGGTGATTTGCCTCTATTGAGAAAGAAGAGTCTTTTAAAGGTGAGTTCAGCAGCTGCCTAGGAACTCAGATGTCAAGGTCTCCTTCGGGTCTTCTGCTTCACCAGTGAAACCCACCTGCCTAACCAGGGAGTGCAGAACACTAGGGCTCTACATGTGAATTAATTCCCAAATAGCATTTCAGAAAACTCTGTAAGGTAAGTGCACACATGCAGTTATTTCAAAAAGCATGTCACCTGCAAATTCTGTTGAACTGTACATTGTCAGCTATTATTCAGAACAAAGTTAAAAAAAACCAAACAACTCACTTTGTAATATGTAAAATAAAAGAGGTGTTAACCAGCCAGCAAATTTGCAAATAATCAGAACTCAGCAAAGTCCTGATCACCTGAGCTGTTTGTTGGTGCCTGCTATCAGAACTCTAAAACTAAGCTGAGCTGCCATTGTTGTGACATCTTATAAGCAGTAAATAACAAATGGGACTGTGAATGGTATGTTATTTTAGATAGATTGGTTTAGCAGCAAGTTACCCTCCAAATAGGAAAAGGAGTACGTCAAGGCTGTATATTGTCACCCTGCTTATTTAACTTATATGCAGAGTACATCATGAGAAACACTGGGCTGGAGGAAGCACAAGCTGGAATCAAGATTGCCAGGAGAAATATCAATAACCTCAGATATGCAGATGACACCACCCTTATGGCAGAAAGTGAAGAAGAACAAAAGAGCCTCTTGAGGAAAGTGAAAAAGGAGAGTGAAAAAGTTGGCTTAAAGCTCAACACTCAGAAAACGAAGATCATGGCATCTGGTCCCATCATTTCATGGCAAATAGATGGGGAACAGGGGAAACAGTGTCAGACTATTTTTTGGGGGCTCCAAAATCACTGCAGATGGTGATTGCAGCCATGAAATTAAAAGACACCTACTCCTTGGAAGGAAAGTTATGACCAACCTAGACAGCATATTCAAAAGCAGAGACATTACTTTGCCAACAAAGGTCCGTCTAGTCAGGGCTATTGTTTTTCCAGTGGTCATGTATGGATGTGAGAGTTGGACTGTGAAGAAAGCTGAGTGCCGAAGAATTGATGCTTTTGAACTGTGGTATTGGAGAAGACTCGAGAGTCCCTTGGACTGCAAGGAGGGATCCAACCAGTCCATCCTAAAGGAGATCAGTCCTGGGTGTTCAGTGGAAGGACTGATATTGAAGCTAAAGCTCCAATACTTTGGCCACCTGATGCAAAGAGCTGACTCATTTGAAAAGACCCTGATGCTGGGAAAGATTGAGGGCAGGAGGAGAACGGGAAGACAGAGGAGGAGATGGTTGGATGGCATCACTGGCTCAATGGGTTTGGGTGGACTCCGGGAGCTGGTGATGGACAGGGAGGCCTGGAATGCTGCGGTTCCGCAAAGAGTCGGACACGACTGAGTGACTGAACTAAACTGAACCCTCCAAAAGTGGATTAAACAAGGTAGAAATATTTCTCTGTGGTTAAAAAGTCTCAAGACAACTGATCTTGGTTGGAATGGCATTCCCCAGTGACAGGGACTCCTTCCGGGTGGTTGCCTGGTTATGTGAAGCTTCCATTCCAAGATCAGTTCATGTTCAAAGATGGTGGCTGAAGCTTCAGACATCGTATCTCCATTTCAGTCTACGGAAGAAAGAATGAGGAAGGTACATGCACTGTCTCCTTTCTTCCACTTAAAACACACAGGCTAGAATTCACATGGTCTCGCCTGATTGCAAGGGAAGCTAAGAAATGTAGCTCTTATTCTAGAAAGATACGTGTCCAACTAAGACTCAGGACTTCCCTTTCTGAGAAGAAGGGAAGCATGCCTATTTGAAGTAACACTGTGATTAATTGATAAAAGAGTAAGTTATTTTGCTGTTTTCTAGTCACTAAGCTGTGCCCAACTCTTTGCGATCGCATGGACTGCAGCATGCCAGGCTTCCCTGTCCTCCAGTCTCCCAGAGTTTGCTCAAATGTATGTCCATTGAGTCATAGTGATTACAAAAAATGAGAAGGAGTGGTGGACTGAGATATTCAAATTGCATTAAGTCAGAACACAAAAAAACCTATGATTGTGGGCTATTTCCTTTTATCTGTTACTTTCTCAAGGTCTTAGAGGTTGAATTATCTTGAAAGTTAAGATCTAACTTAAAGATCTGCACGTTCCAAAGCAAAGTGGATATTTGTCAATTAATGAGAAATTCAGATTACGTAGTTTGCAATCTCAGGGTTTGGAAAATTCCATATTAAATCAAGAATTGTCCTGGTTGCTACTCTATGGTATGTTTATGCTTAAAGATTTATGATCTCTCAGAAAGATCTTATTGCTAAGAAAGTATGTCATGTCATTCTCACTATTTAGTACCTGGCTTCAGTGTACATTGTTCAGATATTTTAAGAAACTAATATTCTCACTTCGCATTCAAACTGGAGAGAAAGTCATTTTGTTCAGTGAAATATAAAAAATAGAGTACATATTATTTAAGAATGCAAGTGATCTCCTTGGGAAATGCATAGTGAATGACTTGAATCATCTTTAGATGGCTATGAATAAGAGCGAAGATTCTTCCACTTACTAAAGATGTGATGTTGGGCAACCTAACTTCTCTGAGTCTCAGGCTTGTTTGTTTGAAATGTAGAAGATAACTATTTCAAAGGATTTTCATGAGGATTAATGAGCTTATGTATGTATACTTGGCATACACCAAGAAGTCAATAAAATTTAAGGATATATTACACACTGGTGTTGTCTGTTTCAATCCAGCTACTTACAATTTTATGCCCATGCTCCATTTTTCCTTTCAAAAATTTCCAAGAAGTTGATTTATTAAGAGTTTCCCAACTAGGCTTATCTTTTTAAATGTGTTTAATATTTATGAAATATTACATAATTACATATAAAAGCATACAGTCACATACTCTAGTGTCAAAGTAAACAAGTAGAAGTTAGAGATATGTGATTATGTGAAGTGAGCTCTATCATTCCCAAAATCATTAAAACACAAAAAGTCAAATCAATATTCCTTTTTCTTCTAACAAGAATTGAACTTTTTAGAATTATGCTTTTTTTTTAATGTATAATTTTCTCTTTGCTGAGAAGGATGTTCTCTTCAAAGATATTTTAGTAGTTAGGGCACTGAAATTTACATCCATGTATTTTAAAGGTTTTTGTCACTTGTATGGAAATTATGTCTTTTAATAACTTATCAGTGGTCCAAGACCTACCAAAAGAGCCTTGTTCAAGATATAATAAACACATGTACCAAAATTGCTTTAGCTTCCAGTTCCTAAGCCCAAGCTGTACCACATTTGCTATAATGGAGCAATATATTATCTTGAAATGAACTGTGGAAGCACTTTTTTTTTGTTGCACTAACATAAAATTTTAGAGAATAAATATATCACAGTGAAAAACTGGAAAATGTGAAACATTGCATCATTTGTTTGCATTTTATATAAACATCAATATTGCTTTTTCCAAAGAAAATATGGAAGAATATTAATTCTGATAAAAAATAAGTATTGCTAATGAGCCAAGCACATGAGATATTTGTCTTACAGTTTTATTAAATAAAAACCCCTACTAATAGAAGAATATCATGTTACCTTTGGTTCCTATTCTACAGATTTTTACATAGGCAAAACCTCCTCTGCTTTCCTGGGAACATGTTTCAATTAAGCACGATGAGCATATTTCAATTAAGGTTTATATTTCATACATATTTTTACAGGTGTTAATGCCTACCACCATAAATATACTCGAGTCACACAACTGTAAAAGAGGGTCCCATTCTTTGTTTCTGATGGTGCGTATATGTAACCCCAAATGTCTACAGAGCCAGCAGTTACAATGGACAAGTATTTCTTGTTGAAGTCATGTCAAGATAATGCCAAACTACTATATGTTCTTGTCAAACTGCTGCCAAGTTCTCCAGTCCAAAAATCTAATAATCTGCCTCAACTTAAAAGTCACCTTTACATAAGAATTGACATTAAAAATCCATTCCTGGGCATATATCCAGAGAAAACTATAATCTGAAAAGATACATGCACCCCAATATTCACAGTAGCACCATTTACAATAGCCAAGACACGGAAACAATCAAAACGTCCCTCAACAGAGGAATGGATAAAGAAGATGTGGTACGTATATACAATACAATACTACTCAGGTATAAAAAAGAATGAAATGCCACTTGCAACAACACGGATGGACTAAGTGAACCAAATCTGAAAGACAAATATCATATGATGTCACTTATATGTGGAGTCTCAAATGTGATACAAATGAACTTATTTACAAAACAGAACCAGACTTACAGATTAGAAAACAAACATGGTTACCGAAGGGAAAGTGGAGGAGCAATAAACAAGGACCTACAATAAAGCACGGGGAACTATATTCAGTAACTTGTAATAGCCTATAATGAAAAACTATACGAAAAAAAGTTCATATGTGTGTGTGTGTGTGTGTGTGCTTGGTCGCTTAGTCGTGTCTGACTCTTTGTGACCCATGGGCTGTAACCTGCAAAGCTCCTCTATCCATGGGATTGTCCAGGCAAGAATACTGGAATGGGTTGCCATTTCCTTCTACAGGGGATCTTCCCGACCCAGGGATCAAACCTGGGTCTCCTGCATTGCAGGCAGACATTTACCATCTGAGCTGCCATGGAAGCCCCATATATACTTGTATATATGTATATGTATATATATATATATATATATAACGGGATCACTTTGCTGTATACCAGAAATTAACATAACACTATAAAGCAACTACATGGCAATTTAAAAAAGAACTAACACTATAGCATCGATTTAACCATTTTCTGGTTAATAACTGCAGGTCGAAATGCTCCTAGAACTAAATGCAGAGAGAGAGAAAATCAGCTCTTAATGACCCACTTTGTTGGAGAGACACAGAGGTATGGGCTGTCCCAAACGACAGAGAGTGGGAAAACCACTTCCCCCGTAGCAGGATTTGTTGTTGTCATATTTGAATATGGACTCTAAGAATTAAATTCCAAGTTAAGGTTCTAATAATACTACTTGGCCCAGGAACTTGAATTAGTTGCCCAAAGTCCCCAAGTTTTAGTCTTCTGTTCACTCAATCAAATTCCTTAAGTATTTGCTTTTCAAAGGACTTCTTTGCATGCAAAGTCAATAGATGACAAAAATACTGGGAGGTAGGCGTGAGTTTTCACTTGAAAGTAGCACATGTGTTTCACTGGGTGAGTGAACAGAAATGTCAACACAACAGAGAAGTATGCAAAGACAGAGTTATCCAGTCAGAAGAGGGTGCTGGCTGGTCTGTCCACAGAAATGTTTAATCTACTAGTGCTACTGGGTTATTTTTTTTTTCTTACTCTAAGGCAGGGGGATTGCATGATCATAATATTAGAAGCATGAAAAACTTATGGTAGCAAAGGATTGACTAAAACCTACCATGTGAATTTATTTTAGGATTAAAACAATAAAGTTGACAGGGTTGTTTTGTTTTTTTTTATTCAAATTGACCATCTGACTTTTGTGTATTAAAACAGCTAAATTGATGTAATCAGTAATATTCTTGACTTTCCTCTGAATGGTGTCTCCTGAGAGATCAAGCCTCAGCTAATGGAACACAGTTCTTAACCCCAAGATAATCTTTAGTGAAGCCACCCACATGGTTTCTCTCCTTGCCGTCATTTTTAATTTTATTTTTTTAGTAAAACTTTTGGAAGTGACACAGCAACCTTGTTTTCTTTTATTTGGTTTCTGAAATGATTGTAAACTTGACATCAGTGTTTAGGGAGAACACCCTTTACAAAACTCAGTGGAAATCCTCCTAGACAAAAAAATTTTTCTTTTGTTCAGTAACGAGTCTCAGATTAATCCTGAAGCTCAAAGATCCTTTTCTACTGACTTAAATGTTGATTTGGTTTGTGGTATCTTTGATATTTTTGTTTTAAGTTACCAGTGTGTTCTTAAAGAGATGGGAATACCAGACCACCTGACCTGCCTCCTGAGAAATCTGTATGCATGTCAGGAAGCAACAGTTAGAACTGGACATGGAACAACAGACTGCTTCCAAATCAGGAAAGGAGTACGTCAAGGCTGTATACTGTCACCCTGCTTATTTAACTTATATGCAGAGAACATCGTGAGAAATGCTGGGCTGCATGAAGCACAAGCTGGAATCAAGATTGCCAGGAGAAATATCAATAACCTCAGATATGCAGATGACAACACCCTTATGGCAGAAAGCAAAGAAGAACTAAAGAGACTCTTGATGAAAGCGAAAGAGGAGAGTAAAAAAGTTGGCTTAAAGCTCAACATTCAGAAAATTAAGATCATGGCATCTGGTCCGATCATTTTATGGCAAATAAATGGGGAAGCAATGGAAACAGTAACAGGCTTTATTTTGGGAGGCTCTAAAATCACTGCATGGTGATGAAATGCAGTGACGTGGTGATGAAATGCATGGTTGCAGATGGTGACTGCAGCCATGAAATTAAAAGACGCTTGCTCCTTGGAAGAAAAGTTATGACCAACCTAGACAGCATATTAAAAAGCAGAAACATTACTTTGCGAACAAAGGTCCATCTAGTTAAGGCTATTGTTTTTCCAGTAGTCATGTATGGATGTGAGAGTTGAACTATAAAGAAAGCTGAGTGCGGAAGAATTGATGCTTTTGAACTGTGGTGTTGGAGAAGACTCTTGAGAGTCCCTTGGACAACAAAGAGATACAACCAGTCCATCCTAAAGGAAATCAGTCTTTTATTATTTCCTTGATTTCCATTCAAATGAATGACTATTCATTCGAAGGATTGATGCTGAAGCTGAAACTCCAATACTTTGGCCACCTGATGAAAAGAACTGACTCACTGGAAAAGACCCTGATGCTGGGAAAGATTGAGGACGGGAGAAAGGGATGACAGAAGATGAGATGGTTGGATGGCATCAGCCATCAACTCAATGGACAAGAGTCTGAGTAAACTCCGGGAGTTGGTGTTGGACAGGGAGGCCTGGCGTGCTGCAGTCCATAGGGTCGCAAAGAGTCGGACACAACTGAGCGACTGAACTGAACTGAACCAGTTCACTGTGGGGGCTTCCACAGTGGCTCAGTGGTAAAGAATCAGGCTGTAATGCAGGAGGTGCAGGAGATGCTGGTTCAATCCCTGGGTTGGGAAGATACCCTGGAGAAAGGCATGGCATCCCACTCCAGTATTGTTGCCTGGAGAATCCCTTGGACAGAGGAGTTTGGTGGGCTACAGTCACAGGGTTGCAAAGAGTCAGACACAACCTAGCACACACACACCAGTGTGTAGTGGGTTGAATGTCCCCAAAACGATAGTTCCGGGGACTTCCCTGGCAGTCCAGTGGTTAAGAATCCACCTTCCAATGCAGGGTACATGGGTTTGATTCCTGGTTGGTGAACTGAGATCCCACATGCGACAGAGCAACTAAGCCTGCAAGTGGCAACTACTGAAGACTGTGTGCCTTGATCTGTGCTCAGTCTACAGCAAGAGAAGCCACGGCAGTGAGAAGCCCACCCAACGAAATGAAGGGTAACCTCCATTCACAGCAACTAGATAAAAGCCTGGGTGCAGATACAAAGATCCAGTGCAAACAAAAAAAAACCACTTTTTTTTAAAAATCACATTGCCTTGAATATGTTGTTAAACCAAACCTCTGCTGTCTTCTTAGTTGACTGCAGAATGAATTGGTACAGTTGGCCAATGCAAGATACAAAAGCCCCTAAGACAGCATTGGCGAGGGAGGCCGGCAGCCCAGCCTCTTAAAAGCAGCAGCAAGTCATCCCAGGCTTTAACTCAGACTCAGTCCTGGGTAGCAAGGCAGGTGGGCCCCTTCCATCAGCACATTAGGCTGAGATTTAGTGCCATCACAAAGTGCTTAAACGTGCTGCTGAAATTCACGCAGTCTATATTTCTCATTGTATAGAAGTGAACTAGTGCCAGCGACTACACTGAAAGCTTCTGGCTAATCTGAAATTGTCTTTGTAGTGGTATTTACACTAACATATTTTTCTTTTATTTTTGGATGAGGTCTTTAGTAAAACAGAACTTCCTCTGCCTTTTTCCTCCTTTCCCTCCACGCCGCCCCCTTCCCTCTTAATCTCATGAGTGGGGGAAGGGTAACCACAGGACAGGATATCTGGCTTTATGCCACTGTGTCCTGCAATTGAACAGTCAGCAGATGAGTCCAGTGGTGGTATTTAAGAACAAACAAAAGGAAAATATAAATCCTTTAGGCAGCAGATATGTGTAATTTACTCTAGTTTTCTGTTTCAACTTTTTAAAGAATGCAAGATCTTAGACAATAGCGACTCAGAAATAGGCCAGTTACAGCACTAAATCTCCCTCAATTAGGGTCATAACAAAAACACTATTTATAAACATATGGTGCAACTTGATAGGATTAAAAGAATGGTGGATCCAATTTGTCATCTCCATCCACAATGTCCCAGGAGTGGTGAAAACCCTGTTCCTTATAGAGCGAGCCATTGAAGCATTTTCAGAAAAATGTTTAGAATCCCTGGTTCCACAGAGGGTCTAAATTTGTGGCTATTAACCTGGGCTTCAGGCTCCCTCTCCTCGTTCTCTGTCAGCCCCAAAATTTGCATAAGCAAGAATGTAAGGTAGTGGCGCACCGACATTGGTGAAAACTGTAGGTTAGCTAAGGAAAATGAAATATCTGACACAACGTCATCAATTATAGTGCCTCTGATTTGTAAGCATTTGTGTTCCATTCTGAACAGATCTGCAAGATGAACCCCCCCCAAATTAAACCGCCCCCCAAGACTGGATCCTTTGAGTCTCCACACGTAACCTTAGGCTTTTGTCAACCATTAAATGCTCAGGTGTGGTCCAGTCTAGGTCTCTGCCCTCACCTGCCACCGCTCCTTTTCGTAGAGCCTTCTAGATGAAGAATGCAGATCAAACATAGGCACCATGCTTCCCCACATTCCCCTTTGATGAACCATTCCTTATTTGGCCTAGGCATCTTCTCTCTCCCTGCCCCATGTTGAGTCTCTTTCTATTATTTTTTAGAGTTATTTGTACGTTGGATCTGCTCCCAATCAACTGAAAGCCCTTGAGTGGAGGGAACTTACTCACTTTTGTTCCCTTCTTACATCCTGATCAGCCCCTAGCACACTGCTTGGCACATAGCAGACACTCCACAGTTAATTTTTGACTGCATAGACGAGCAAATAAATGATGAGTAGATTAAAAGTCAGAAGCCAAATATTAAATAATTGAAATAATGATCTGGAAAAATGAACAGGGAAAAATAAATTCGAATCACAAGTAGTTAGTTCTTCATGAGAAAAATACTTGTCCTGTGAATCATTCTATATCTTTATCCTGCATTAAAATTTAAACTGGAATGTTCCCACTTAAAATGTCTGTGTACATTACATGTTCCAAGAGAAGTCAAATTCATAATCATGACTGTACTGTATTCATAAAAGGATGTTTTGCCATATCAGTATTAATGTCATTTTTTTGGTCTTTCTTGGAGAAATGTACATTTTAAGGCTAAGACTTCCCCACAAAAGAAATTCTATCCTAAACTTCTGATGCCAAGCCACTAAAAATTCAGTTGTCTATACTGTGAAGCCATCCAAACACCTCAATGAATTTTTTATCCCCTTGTACTACATGGCTGCTCATCTGAACAAAGAGGAAGACTTACACATTATAAATACTTGATGGGAAGATTGATCGGAAACAGAAGATACAGAATAAAGTGTAAAATAGTGTAATATAGAGTCCTTGGTAAATGACTGGATTAAGAGAATGAGTGAACAGGACTTCCCTGGCGGTCCAGTGGTTATGACTCTGGGCTTTCACTGCAGGGACTGTGGGTTTGGTCCCTGGCCGAGGAACTAAGATCCCACATGCCATGCAGCATGGCCAAAAAGTAAAATAATAATAATAATTCAAGTTAAAAAAAATTTTTTTAATAAAAGGAAAAGTGATCTGCCTTTCTACTAGATGTCTTTTCAGGGAGTATGGGAGCCCTTGCATGCTTTCCCAGATAGTGTGGTAAAACATGAAGTTAACTTTTGATGCTTCTTTGTTTATTAAAAACAAAGGCTTTGGAGTATCATGATTCTAGGTACCAAGAGGGAAGAGGGATAAATTAACTTGAGTACAAGACAAAGAGATCCAGCTTAAACAAGCACAGAAAGCATTCTCATCACCTTCCAGAGTTTCTGATTCTAAACTCTGCATCCCCAAACCGCTTCATGTTTTGAGAAGGGAGAGAAGATGAGAAAGACAAAATGATGAGGGGGAGGACAGGAAAATGGGAACAAAGTGGAGGTGAGGAAGTAGTGGGACTACTAAAGAGCATTTAGAGTTACACAGAAATGGGGAATGGAATAAAAGCTGCAGTGAGCCCAGAGACAAACAAGATAAACTGAAGATTTCTGAGTCATGCACGACAGACTATGCCTAATAATTCTGCAACCATAATCTAGTGGATGCCATGTACAGGCAGGATCCTAAGCATTTTACCTATACTAAATCAGGGGTCCCCAGCCCCCAGGCCATGGACCAGCACTGGTCTGTGGCCTGTTAGGAATCGGGCTGCACAGTAGGAGGTGAGTGGTGGGTGAGTGAGCAAAGTTTCACTTGTATTTACAGCCGCTCCCCATCGCTTGCATTATTGCCTGAGCTCCGCCTCCTGTCAGATCTGTGGTGGAATATAAGTACTATACCCTCGAATCATCCTGAAATCCCCACCCCACACCTTGTCTGTGGAAAAACTGTCTTCCATGAAACCAGTCCCTGGTGGCAAAAATGCTAGGAACCACTGTATTAAATCATTTAAGCTCATGACAGACCTACAGGGGGAAAAGCATAGAAAGCCTGACCTAAACCATCTCAAACAAAACAGGAAATATATTGGGTTGTACAAATGAACATTCAGCTGTTATCCAAGGCTCAAAAAATGTGTTCCTCTCTCCATTTCTTCACTCTGTTGCCATTTTATTGACCTCAGGTCCTAGCAGGCTGTCCCTTTCTAATCCTCAAAAAGCTGCCTATAGCTGTGAGTTGAGGTACTTATTTCTTGCTCAATTCAGGGTGGGGGAAATACAGTTGGAACAAAAGTCCCAGACAAAAGTTCCAGAATTTGTTGTCCTGATTTGCCAGGTTTTGTCTTGTGATTATCCCATGAACCAAACTCAGTTCTGAGGAATTTGCTGACTGTTTTAAGCCAAGTATAGATTAACCCTGAAACTTGGTGGGGGGTGCAATTCCACCCAAACTAGATTGATGAGAAACTCAAGGAACCATTAGAAAGGGGGCAAGAATGAAATCTTTATAAAGGTAGACTGCAGAGATGGTAAAAATGAACATAAAAATAAATAAGTAGCTATTAAATAAAGCAAAGACTCCAAATGTAAAATATTTTTATGATTCAATTTTTGTTAAAAGCTTCCCTGGTGGCTCAGAGGGTAAAGAATCTGCCTGCAGTGCAGGGGACCCGGGTTCAATCCCTGGGTCAGGAAGATCCCCTGGAGGGGGGCCATGGCGACTCACTCCAGTATTCTTGCCTGGAGAATTCCATGGACAGAGGAGCCTGGTGAGCTATAGTCCACTCGGTTAGTCACTGAGTGACTAACACTTTACATGTATTTTAACATATGTATATATGCATGTGCCTGTATCTATCTGTACTGAATTGCAGCAAGAGAAGCCATCCCAGGATGATTTAGGCGGAAAGGAAAAATATTTTAAAAAGGTTTTTACTGGTTTGGAATCTCCAGGAAGTTGGCTATCTTGTGTCAGACTGCTAAAAAGAGGACCCTGAAAGATTTGTACACTAGTGACTTATTAAATGATGCCGGGAGATGCCTGCTAGGCAGTGGGGGAAGCAGGACTGGGAAGAGGAGAAAGCCCAGCAAAGGTGCGGTCTCCAGTGACGGTCCCCAGGGTAGCTACAGCCTGATTCCACAAACACCGTAGCAGAAGTTACACCTCAGTATGGCCCCAACCCAAGGTCTAGGGGCTGGCCTTTCCAACTCTGCACCTCCAAGTAACTGGATAAGGGCTGTTACCCAGGAAGGCAACTTCGGAGGACTTCTAGCTTTCTGTGCCCCTTGGCAAAAGCTAATCCAGGAGCCGTGCGGGATGTAGGTGTTGCTTTCAGAATGAAAGCACCTTAAGATGCTGGGAAAATGAAGCACACGAAACAGTAAAAGGGGATCTGGTGAGATCTGGGCAAGGCACAAACACGATGCACTCATTTAGCAGAACCAGCTTTGAACTACGGGGCCCAGTTAAACACAGTGACCACACTGTGCAGCTGCCCTGGGAAATCCTGCGTGGGGCTGGTGTCCATGAACTCAGTGCCACTTCCCACTGCTGACTGTGGCCACCACCACTGCCCTCATCAGCGGGGATTCCTTGTGGTTCTTGCTCTTTGAGTCCCTAATTTCTAAAGTCTAGAAACTGGGCTTTCCTGGTGACTCAGATGGGAAAGGATCCTCCTGCAATGCAGGAGACCCGGGTTCACTCCCTGGGTTGGGAAGATCCCCTGGAGGAGAGCATGGCAACCCACTCCAATATTCTTGCCTGGAGAATCCCCATGGATAGAGAAGCCTGGCATGCTACATCCAGGGGTTCAAGGACACGACTGAGTGACTAAGCACAGCACAGCCCACAGGGGACTAGGCGATGGAGGTGAGAATGTGTGTTTATACCTCTGCTGTAAGAGATGCCAGAAAAAAAGAATATCTGGCATTTTTAGCTTCTATATTAAGAGGCAAGCTGTGCATCATTAAGTATTAAGTGGGGATTCCCAAAGCACTGGGAGAGGATGCTCACCTTGTGTGGCCAAGAAGGGCAAGAGGTGTTCTTGACACATACTCACAAATACATAAAACATTTAAGAATTATCCAGACACTACTAACAGACATTACCTCTGGAGAGTGGAATTTTATATCTTTCTGTAGTATTTGAGAATTTTATAAGGGGCTTATTTTTTTTAATGTTGAAGAACTGGTTTACTTCTTAAAAGATCTGTGCCTTTATTAAGAACAGCTTTTAGGAGGTCAGAATGTTTTAATTAAATTATGTACTTTCTCCTTTCAGATTTGGTGGTGATCGAGCATTTTTTTCATTCATTTATTGAACATGTATTGAATCTTGTGCAAGGGCCACACAATGTAAAAAGACACAGCCTCCGCTCTCAATGAGGTTATGACAAGGATTGGGAATAAGATGCTTTTGAATTTGCGGGTTTTACTTTATTTTGCTTTCTCAAATACCAGCCAGACTTTAGCTTCAGAGAGTAAGTGCCTCAACTAGGCAGCTTTAACTAGCTCTCCTTTTCTTCCCTATAAAATGGAATTGAAGACTGTAAGTTGTAGATCTTCCTGATGATTTCCAAGCTAAATGATGTTGGTGTATTTGAAAGGAAGTTGCTATGAAAGTATTGTATGCTCTTGAATTTCATTTTTTAAAGATTTCATTAGAATTAGGTAACATCACCTCGTGTTTTGTGTCGGACTGCAAAAGACTTATTGCTACCCAGATGTATTCCTTTAGCTGATGGTAATATAAGCATTCTCAAAGCTCATATTTCTAAGCCTGGGATTTAACACAAAACCATAGGTAATAAAGATGTATAAAATCTAGCGTCTGAATCATCCCATCTTCCTGACATCTCATTTTGATTTATGAAACATTTAATGATATGGTCAAGCCAAGTTGTAGCTTGAAAGGAGTTACTTTATTCTACCACTCACCCTCAACTCCCCAAAGGTCCATATAGTCAAAGCTATGGTTTTTCCAGTAGTCATGTATGGACGTGAGAGTTGGACCATAAAGAAGGCTGTACACTGAAGAATTGATGCTTTTGAACTTTGGTGTTGGAGACGACTCTTGAGAGTCCATTGGACTTCACAGAGATCAAACCAGTCAATCCTAAAGGAAATCAGTCCTGAATATTCATTAGAAGGACTGATGTTGAAGCTGAAGCTCCAATACTTTGGCCACCTGATGCAAAGAGCAGACTCATTAGAAAAGACCCTGATGCTGGGACAGATTGAAGGCAGGAAGAGAAGGGGACGACAGAGAACGGGATGGTTGGATGGCATCAACTCACTCAATGGACATGGGTTTGAGCAAGCTCTGGGAGACAGTGAAGGACAGGGGAGCCTGTGTGCTGCCGCCCATGGGGTTGCAGAGTTGGACACAACTGAGTGACTGAACAATACCCTCAGCTCCCCAAAGCCACCCTAGGGAAGCAGCTTGCAATGTGAATTCAGCAGCAGGAGCCAGCTACTTTTACCAACCAGCATATCTCCCCCAAGTCTCTCCTCTCTAGAAACTCTGAAACTCCACTGCTTTTAAAAGTCATCCTGGTTGACAATGGTCCAGTTGGCTGACATAAAATCATACACTACTCTTATAGGTAGCTAACACTCTTTTGATTTGGAATTAACTCATTATAAAAAGAATCACATTTGAAATCCACCCTTACATTCTGAAATATTATATTTCAACTCAGTAGACCAAAGTAACTGTTTCCAATCTGTTGTCTGTGGAACCCTAGGGTTCCATGAAGGTGCCTTCGGGCAGAGAAAGTCAGAGACTGAGAGTGAGGCTGAGGGGTGAAAGATTCAGAGTGCTGCTTTCCTGCCCAAGATCAACCCATTCTCTCTCCTAACTTTCTACATACTGGGCTTCCATGTAAAGGCTTATTTGGAAAAAAAGTTTCTGTTAATTTTTTTCAAAGTGACTTGAAATTTAAAATGTGTATTCTCTTCAACTCAGAAATGTAACTTTAAAAAAAAATTACACTGCAGAAAAAAAAATTGAACTCATAATCAAGATTTATATATCAAGAACTCTGTTATCATTACTTTGTAACAGCAGTACATTGGAAACAACCTAACACTAACAACCTAACACTTTCCAATAGGGGAATAGATAATCAAGCTATGGTATAGTCATTCTATATAGAAAAATACTATACAGCTGATCAAAATGCATGGAAAGATCTTTAGGACACATTTAAGTTTTTTAAAAGAAAATTTCAGTAAAATGTGCTTAGTATGGTCCAATTTATGAAAGAATAAGGCTATACACTTGCCTACTGTTGTTTTTGTTTAATCGTTAAATCAAGTCTGACACTTTGTGACCTCATGGACTGTAGCCCACCAAGCTGCTCTGTCCATGGGATTATCCAGGCAAGAACACTGGAATGGCCTGCCATTTCCTTTTCCAGGGGATCACCCAGCCCAGGGATCAAACCTGTATCTCCTGCATTGGGAGGCAGATTTGTTACCACTGAGTCACTGGGGAAGTGCATACTTACCTATATATTTAATAAATGCTTAGAACAAGGGACTAGAAAGGTATAGTATATCAACTGTTTCTAGGGCTTACCTCTAAGAGGAGAGCATGTAAGGTTGGTAGGCTGGTAAAGAAGGACTGTCACACTTTCACATTTTCTTCCAAATCTTCCTGAGTTGTTTGAATGTTCTACACTCAGATTTTATCCAATTATAGCTTATGCACATTATTATAGAAAATATTTTTTACAGAGCTTGAGATCATGATGGTGCTAATGAAACCATGAATATCTGTCTTTTCCCTACATTATCAAGTTAGTGCCACAGATGGAGTATCTCTGTTTTCTGGAAAAGACTGAACCTACTAATCCCAGACCAGTCTTCTCAACCACAGATACCACTGTTAGTCAGATCAGGTGAGAGAGTGTCACTGGTTTGTGGTTTTCAGCTCAGCATGCGTCTTATTGGCAGGTTTGTGGCTCTGCTCTTTGTTCTTTGTTTTAAACCATATCATACAATTCATCCATTAACAGTACCCAATTCAGCACTATTTAGTATGTTCAGAGTAGCAAAACCATCATCACAGTTGATTTTAGAGTATTTTTATCACTCCCAGAAGATAGCCCTTACCCATTAGCAGTCATTCCTCATGCTCCTCCCCATCCTCTACAATCCACAGATCTATTTTCTGTCTCAATAGATTTACCTATTCTGGAAGTTTAATATAAATGAACTTATACAACATGTGACCTTTTGGCTCTAGCTTCTTTCAGTGAACAAAATTTTTTCAAGGATACCACTGCATGTATCAGTATGTCATTCATTTTTATTGCTAAGTAATATTCCTTTAGATGGATATACCACATTTTATTTATCCATTTATTAGCTGATGGACATTTGTGCTGTTTCTGCTTTTTGGTTTGTGAATAATGTTGCTCTCCACATTTGCACATAAGTTTTCGTATGTACCTACGTTTTCATTTCTCCTGGTAATATATCTAGGAGTGGAATTACTAGGTCATATGATAATAATACTTTTTAACATTTTGAGGAATTGCCAGGCTTTTCCAATGAGGTTCTACCTATTTACATCCCAAGCAATGTATGAGTGCCTATATCCTTGCCAAAACTCGTTTTGTCTGTCTTTTTGATCATGGTCTTAGGAAAGAAGCAGCAGTTCCCATTATGTTCTTGTGTATTTGAGAATGACTACATGTATTAGTTAGGCTTCTACTACAATAGCATCACATAATAAAAACAACCTCAAACTTCTGTGGCTTTAACTACAAGCATCTATTTCTTCCTTTAACATGTGTGCATTGACTGTGGCTCCGTTGGGCTTGGCTGGGCATTGGTTCTGATCCATTTCATGTGTCCTTATCCTAGGACCAGGGAATTCTCTTCTCATAAGGGAGCTCAGAATCTCAAGCAGCAAACAGAAATACCCTGTGACCTAAAACAGGCACAAGTCACTTCTCTCAAACCATTATCAAAAAAATTCATGTCTCCAAACCCAACTTTAGTGGAGCTGGTGAGTAAACTTGCTTGCAATGGCAAAAGGTACAAGTGTCTAAGTTTACTAAGTATAGAAGTAAAAAGCAGGGAACAATAATCCAGTCTACCCTACCACTCAATTCTCTATCTCCAGTTCTATCCTCTTTCTTGTTTTCTAACATGGCTTAGCTATTACGTGTAATATGTTGCTGTCATTAAATTTTACTATGTCTCAAATCGAAGAAACCCTTTTTGTTAACCAAATAACTGCTCCTCCCAACCTCTCCATCTAGACCACAACACCCAAATAGGAATTACCAGAAGCTCAAATAATTTCGAATTAGAGCGTCCATCTGCCATCATGCTTTCTTCTCTTCTGTACCAAATGCTGCTAGCTTCCACCCAATATTTCTTCTTAGAAAAGAAAAAAAAAACTGATTTGATTCAGAGTAGCAATGTGCTTTTTCCCCAGCCTCTCTCATTTTGTAGCTGAGGTTCACCCTGGGATAAAAGTCTACTGTGAATTTCTGGAAAACTTTGGTTTCTTTGTCATTTTCTTCTCATTGCTGTTACCTAGGACAAGGATGTGAGACTAGAGGTGAAATGGCTATATTTTAACCATGTATAGATGAAAGCCACTTGCTGAGACTCGGGGTGCAGAATGGAGGGAGGAACATGGAACACTGATACCATCATGAAGTTCGGCCCCACCTGGCCTGCCCGCTTCTGGAATATTATGTCACCCTCTGATAATCAGGCATCAGTGTCCACATGGACTGCCAAATAATTTAGAAATTTTTTAATGTGGTAATTGAAAGTGAAAGTGAAGTCTCTCAATCGTGTCCGATTCTTTGTGACCCCATGGACTGTAGCCTACCAGGCTCCTCCGTCCGTCCATGGGATTTTCCAGGCAAGAGTACTGGAGTGGGTTGCCATTTCCTTCTCCAGGGGGATCTTCCTGATCCAGGGATCGAACCGGATCTCCCGCATTGTAGGCAGATGCTTTTACCGTCTGAGCCAATGTGGGTAATGAAGATTTCCTAAATTTTGGGGGGGCTCCAAAATCACTGCAGATGGTGATTGCAGCCATGAAATTAAAAGACGCTTACTCCTTGGAAGGAAAGTTATGACCAACCTAAATAGCATATTCAAAAGCAGAGACACTACTTTGCCAACAAAGGTCCGTTTAGTCAAGGCTATGGTTTTTCCAGTAGTCATGTATGGATGTGAGTGTTGGAATGTGAAGAAAGCTGAGTGCCGAAAAATTGATGCTTTTGAACTGTGGTGTTGGAGAAGACTCTTGAGAGTCCCTTGGACTGCAAGGAGATCTAACCAGTCCATTCTAAAGGAGATCAGTCCTGGGTGTTCTTTGGAAGGAATGATGCTAAAGCTGAAACTCCAGCACTTTGGCCACCTCATGTGAAGAACTGATTCATTGGAAAAGACTGATGCTGGGAGGGAATGGGGGCAGGAGGAAAAGGGGACGACAGAGGATGAGATGGCTGGATGGCATCACCGACTCGACGGACTTGAGTTTCAGTAGACTCCGGGAGTTGGTGATGGACAGGGAGGCCTGGCGTGCTGCAATTCACGGGGTCGCAAAGAACTGGACACGACTGAGCGACTGAACTGAACTGAACTGAAATGCTCTATAAACTTCTAATCTTTCATCTCAGTTTCATCTCATCTCAACTACCTATGCACCCAGTTTCCATTCTTTGTCCTTCTCAGCTGTTTGTGTCCCACCTACCTGGAAGCTGATGTTGGTGACTTGTCATCCCGGGTCCCTTGCTTGTTGGCTTTTTGTTGAGTTTGGCCATGGAGGCACTGGCATAAGCAGAGCAGAAGGAAAAAGAAGTCACGGTATTTCTTCCTGTCCACTCTCTGCTTTAGTGCTTCTTCTCTGGCAGTGGTCACAAGCCTCCCAACCTCAGCTCCCATGGGATAGCCTTCTCCCAGGGCTCCAGCTCTCTGTAGGGTCTTTAATGCTACTTCCTTGGGTGATAATGGCTCCCGAACATTGTTGGTGTCTGGCAGCCTCAGCATTCCTTGTCTGCTCCTATAACTCTGCCCAGTCTCTATATGTGGCCCCTGCAGTCCAGTGCCTTCAAATAAACCATCTGCAATGAATTGTTTCCAGCTGGCCCCTGACTAATGCAGTAAAACCTCTCTTGGTATACATGCTTCAGGTGTGCATTTCAGTTACATTTCTCATAATCTTCCCTTTGCTTGAAATCCCTTTCCTCCCACTTCTGTGTCTAGCTGTCCTTCCAAGCCCTCTCAAACACCCCTGCTTCTAAGTAGCCTCCCTTAATTCCCACACCATGGAAATCTCGTCTTCCCTGAAACTTACTCAGCACATACTTGAGAGTTATTATCTTTATTTTGCTTTAAATTATAGTGACTTACGTACATGTAACTCTGGCCAGTTTGTAAATTCTTTGAAGTCTGAATGTACACCTACGTCTGATTTGTTTTTCTCTCTCTCCTTAATATTCCTCCTTGAACTCTACCTCCCTCCCCAAAGCACCTGAAATAAAGCTTGGTGCCAAATGGGTGTTCTATCCCTCATTTTTGTTACCATTTATTACTACTGATTACTATTATAACAGACACCAGTTACTAATTTAATTGTACACTTTATAAAAATTTATGAAAGTGATGGCATAGACTAAAATTTCCCTTTGGTGATAACATGGTTGTTACATTTAAAATATGCAAATTCATCTATATAATATACATGTATGATAAATGCATATGAAAATATGCAATTCATATATGATACATATATAATAGGGGACTTTGTTTTTATTTATAAGTTTTCTGATGGTTAAGTCTTGTTTTCTCCCAATACTTTTTCTTGGGTATCAAAGACACAAATCCTGCATGGGCAAATATTCATTTGTAACAGGTTTTTTAACATTATGAGTTGGAATAGAAGTGACAGTTATCTTCTAAGCCAGTATTTTAAAGCTGTGTCCTGGGGAGTGCTATCCAGTCTTGCCAGGAATGGGGATATACTGAAAAGCCCTCAGTAGGCTTTTACTTGAAGAAGGGTTCTGATCTTCAGAAGGCGTAAAAACAATTTCTCTAATCTCACCTCCTACTCCAAACACCATTACAGTGTCTCTGCTTAGCTGCTAAGTCTCTTGCCTAAATATCTCCATATCTGGAAATTCACTGACTATGCAATAAGATTAAACAATGTATTTTTAAACAACTCTAAGTTTACAAAGTTCTATATTATATTTGGCTGAAACCTGATGACCCATCTTTCTTCCGCTTGAAGTAGTAAGGAATATATCTAAAGTTACTTCCTGAAAATGGTTGATTTTTTCCTCCTTTTGAAACTAATTCCCCCGTATGAATACTTCATATTCATTGTCTTAAATCATAGTATGGCTTTTTGCGTTGGTTTTCTATCTTAATTTGGGCATTAACAGGATTAACTATTCCTTCTACCTTTAACGTATCTGAAAATTTGTGTATTATGCCAGAATGCTCATAGAAGAGACCACCTTTGAAGTTGATGTCAGCACAAAAGAATGCACAACATTCAAGCCACATTTCTCCATCTTTTCACAAAGATGTCATAAAAATTTTTTATTAATCGCTTATTTAATTCCAAGTGTTCTAATTCCACTGTATTTCCATGGTATGCTGCTGCTACTGCTACTAAGTCGCTCAGTCGTGTCTGACTCTCTGCGACCCCATAGACAGCAGCCCACCAGGCTCCCCCGTCCCTGGGATTCTCCAGGCAAGAACACTGGAGTGGGTTGCCATTTCCTTCTCCAATGCATGAAAGTGAAAAGTGAAAGTGAAGTCTCTCAGTCGTGTCCGACTCTTCGTGACCCCGTGGACTGTAGCCCACCAGGCTCCTCCGTCCATGGGATTTTCCAGGCAAGAGTACTGGAGTGGGGTGCCATCACCTTCTCCATGTACTATATATACTGTTGTTCTACAAGACCATGTAGGACATCCTATTGACATGAAAAAAATATTCATATTATTTACATAAAAATAGGTTATGAAACAGAATGTGCAGTATGAACCTATAGTAGTTCATTTAAGTTCATTTAAGGTCTAGAAGGCTTCAGATGTTACAGGGTTATCTGTGAGTGATGGGACAATTGGTAAATTTTTTTCTTTGCTTTTCTGTCCCAGGCATTTTCTACAATGCATTTTCTAGTGTAATAAATATAACTGATCCCAAAAAGGAACAAATTCTTCTGGAAGCATTGTAGAGAAAGGGTTTTCAAAATGTAAGGTAGAACTGGACAGACTTGGTGATCACTTGATGTGGGAAGAGGAGGGTTTAGAGTGATCCCCAGCTAAAGAGTGATTTCTAGCTAAGAAAATCACTCATTTGAGCTTATTAATTGGTTAATTAAAAAAATCAGCTTTGGAGGAAAATATGATGGGCTACTTTCTATGGTTATGTAACCAACCACCTCAAAATTTAGTGGCTTAAAAATAAAAACATTTTTCTTATACTCATAAAAGTGCATCTGGGGCAGTGCTCAGCAGAGGTCTCTCCTCTCTGATTTGGTCTCATTAGTTTGGGGAGTTTTAGGGCCGGGCTTGCAGGGATCGGGTATTATATGAATGTATGACCTCTCCCCATGTCTCACCAGTACGGTGGCTTCAGGAATTCCAAGGTACTGAGACTGAGGTGGGGGCAGGGGAGGCAGAGAGAGGGCAAGAAGAAAGGATGGCAAGCAGCACAGATCATGTGGTTCCATGCTAGCCCTTGCTTCACTACAAGCCCAAAGACGTACAGCATGTGGTTGGGTGGCTTGGTAGGTGTGTTGCAACTACTTGGGTTGTGGTCTCCAGACAACTGTATGAGTAATTGTGTGTTTTTTGAAGCAATCCATGGGATGGAGGAAGGAAAGGGACGTTTACCTGACCTGATCCCTCCTATATCGGTTTTCTGTTACTGCACAATAATTCACCACGAACTTAATGATCATTAAAATACCCACTTATTAGCTCATAGTTTTATAGGTCAGAAAGCAGGTAGAGCTAGGTTATCTGCTGGGGGGCGGGTATCACAAGGATGGAACCAAGGTGACCCCTGAGTTTTCACTGAAGGCTCTGGAGAAGATTCACTTCCAAGCTCATTCTCGCTGGCAGAATTCAGCTACTAGTGGTTTTACAAAGGAGGTCTCCGTTTCTTGGCTGGCTGTTAGCTTGAGGCTGCCCTCAGCTCTTAGAGATCCCCTGCTTGTCTTGTGATGTGTCCTCTCCATATCTGAACAGGTAATGGACAGTCAAATCATTCTTGAGCTCTAAATCTCTAACTTCCTTTCCTAAAATTAGCTAGAGAACATGCTCTGCTTTGAAAGTACACATACAATGAGGTCATGCTCATTAGGATAATTTATATATTTTTTTAAATTGCAGGACAATTGCTTTACAATATTGTTTGTTTCTGTCATCTATCAACATGAATCAGCCATAGGAATACATGTATCCTCTCCCTCTTTAATCTCCCTCCCATCTTACACCATATCCCACCCTTCTATCTAAGCTGTCACTGAGCACTAGATTTGAACTCCCTGCCTCATACAGCAAATTCCCACTGGTCAACTGTACCATCTAACAAAATCTAATCTTGGGAGTAAAAGCCATCAAATTATACATCAATTATACACAGCACATTTACCAGGGTCCAACTCTTTGTGACCCTATGGACTGTAACCCACCAGGCTCCTCTATGCATGTGATCTTCCCAGCAAGAATCCTGGAATGGGTTGCCATTTCCTCCTCCGGTGGATTTTCCCAACCCAGCGACTGAAGCCGCATCTCCTGCACCTCCAGCATTGCAGACAGATTCCTTATGGCTGAGCCACTGGGAAAGCCCACCCCAGGGTGGTAAACATTCCTATATCTGATTTAAGAGCTGCTGGATAGTATACCAAGACCAAGACTGGGGCTGACGCTATAATGTTAACAGATGAGCCATGGAAATGAAACTATGCCACCTCTGTTCCACTTCTATGACTTTTGACAAAAAGAATGCTCTGAGAACCCTCACACTTTTAGGTATTCAATAAATGTTTGTTGAAGGACCTATGTATTGGACAGAAGAGAATAAGTATTTATAACAGTAAATGAGAGACTCACCAACAGGTAAATAGATTTTAAATGAGCACCTAGCTGTTTTCAAAGTGTCTCTCCAGTTCTGAATGAATTACATTCCTGGGTCCTGAGAGAATAAGAGGTAAGATTACTGCCAAACCAATTCAACATATATTTGTTAAGTGAACGAGGAAACAAGTTAATTTTGTTCGGTGATCCTCTGTCTACAGGACTTGAAAGCCTATCCAAACCACCACCTCACCCACCCCATCAAAATGCTAACTTAGTAGTGTATATTCTTTCTTGGTGATACTGTAGGAAAACTCTTAGAGATTATCATTCTTACATTTCATTAAATACTAAACATCTTTTAAAAGGCACCATCACTAAAATTCAAACTGTGAGTTTGAGCAGTGCAAATAAGTTCATGTTAAAACACTGGGAGTGTTTTTCAGAAATATGTGTTTGTGGAGAAGGAAATGGCAAGCCACTCCAGTATTCTTGCCTGGAAAAGTCCATGGACAGAGGAGCCTGGCGGGCTGCAGCCCATGGGGTTACATGACTGAGCATGTGTACATGAGCTAAAAAAAAAGAAAGAAAGAAATATGTGTTTGCCCTGTGCTATACTGATCTTCTATATGCTGAACATATGTATATGTGTGTGTATATATATGTGTGTGCATGTATGTGTGTGAATATATGCTATACATCATATTCAATAAATATTAATTACAATTTTTTCTGTGACCCTAAATAGATTTACTTCCAAAGTATCTTGCTTTAATAAATCTCTGGTTAATTATGTACAAAATACACACAGGATTAATTCAATCAGTTATAATCTGAGAAAATCCTTTAATCATTCTTTAACTTATGAATATGTTAAAGGATAAATATTTGATAAAGTACAATGTGAGAACTTCAATACCTTCATCACAGATGCACTTTCTTTTAATCAGAATAATTTTGAAGATATTTTAATATATGCAATGCTTTTCTCATTCTGTGGTACATTTGTAAAACAGTAAATTAGTATGTCTATTATAAACAAAAGTCTATTATGAACTAAATACTACCTACATACAAATGGTGGAAAAAACAGGTGTTAGACATACCACCAATCCCCATGAAATTTACTTCCAATTTACAGACAAGACACAATTAAAGAACAAGATATGATGCATTTAAAAAGTCTATTAGAGTTGGAAGAACCCTCAGAGATTTTATCCTAAAATCTCAGATTTATCCTAAAATCTTCTCAGTTGAGAATTGAGTACAGAAAACATATAGAAACTGGAAAAAAGATAAGTATAGCTTCCAGGAATGAAAATATATAAAACGGCTACATGCAATATTTGTTTCCTATCCTTCTGATTATAAATTCAAAAAGGGTCAAACAATCTGATAGTAAAGCGACAATGATCCAAAAATAAGTGGTTCTCACCCCCATTTTTTTTCTGTGCTGTTCTTAGAGTCAAGGATTAATGCAAAAATAAAATTCTGGAATCCCTTCCTTGCCCGCTCTGTTTATTTATTTATTTTTTAATTCAAGAATATGATGTACCCAACTTTATACCTGGCTGGCTCAAATCTTCGGTGATTTCTCCTACATTCATCCTCAGAATTTTCTCTCTAGTCCAAGCAAAAAAACCCCAGAAGCCCATTTTGTATGAGTATGTAAACTGCACACCACTGTGTAAATGTGATCACATTAAAATACGTGCAAACTTGGCAGTTAGGAAATGTCACTGCAATCGTTAGGACGTGAAATTTCAATCTCTTTGATGAAGATACCATCTTTCAGCCAAGCCCTGGCAGAAAATCTTAGGTTCCTGTTAGACCCCTCCCTCCCCAGTCAGCTGCCGGGCTCCATCCGGAGGGATGGGGGCTCTCCTTTTCCATCACAGTTAAGCGTTCCCAGACTCAGGAGAAACCTTGGGTTTCTGCAGGGCACTCAATATGCAGCTAAGTGTCCCAGCTCTGTAAAGGGCAGCTGGAAATGGATTTAAAATGGCAACGCGGACCAATCAGCGCCGCCGCGCCAGAAGCAGACATTTACACGCGCCTCCTCCACAGGCACAGAGGAACCTGGCGGTGCCTAACTCCCTACTTAGGGCTGTAAAGTAGGCGTTTTTTAATTCCACGGTGGTCTGTATTTGAGGGAAAGAAAAAAATCTTCCTTGAGTAAAAGTTTTTATTTTGGAATTGGCCCAAAATAATTTTGGGTGTGATGTGTGAAAATCTGAACCTAATTTTTTCAGAGTTTTTGTTATTCAAGGATGAAAAGAGGTACATTTTAAAATGTACTCCACCTTTTTCAAAACGGACTGGGGTCATTATGGTGTTCACATAACTCAGAAACAGCCCAGGCTATAAAATTAGGACTTGGCAGAAAGGGAGTTCCTAGGGAGAAGGTTAAATCGAGGTAAACTGAAGGGAGAGTTGGACAGTTGGCGCAATTGTGGAGTTAGGAAGCATGAGGTCCCCTCGTTAGGCAACTCTTCTACCCTGCGAGCGCTGGAAGCCGGATGCATAGAGCCAGTCGAAGGGAGGTTTCGCTCGCCTTTAGCCCTACCCGGAGAAAAACGCTCAGTGAAGGCTGGTGCGCTCGTGTGCCTGTGTGCACATTGTTTGCAAGTGTGCATGTGTGCGAATGTGCATGTGTTTCTGCGTGCATGTGTGCATACAAGTGCGCGCCTGTTTGTTTACATGTGTTTATGCCTGCATGTGTCTGTGGGAGTGTGCACGTGTATCTAAGTGCACGTGTGTGGATTTGCGAGCAAGTCTGTGTGTGTGTGTGTGTGTGTGTGTGTGTGTGTGTACGCGCGCGCGTTCTCGATGGGTCGTGCAATCTGCCAGGAGGGTATTCCGACACAGAGCAGGACTGTGGGGGCTTGTTCCTACTCCCCTTCATTTGATCCCACTCCCAGGAAACTAGAACTCTGCCGCGCGTGCAGCCAGACGCTTCCTGCAGAGTGTTGGCTCCGCATCGTAGAGGTGCAGGTAAAGGCCAAGCCCCTAAACGCGGCTCCGGGGCAGCCACATTCCCGCGCCTTTCTAGGACAGCCGCCCAGGAGCGACCTCGGGCGGCGGGCGGGGCTAGGCCGGCGGCAAGCCGGCCCGGGATTCCCGGCCTGTCCCTTTAACCCCGCCGTGAGGCGGGAGCACGTGAGCGGGGCTCCGGGTGGCACCCGGGCGCCGCCGCCGCGGAGGCAGTTGTATTTCGAACACTG
>NW_011494735.1:7535227-7536190 GCF_000754665.1 Bison bison bison | reverse complement strand
GCCCCCTCCCCTTTACCCGCCCACGATTAGAGGTGGGCACTCCCCCCATCTCGCCGCCCCCTCCCCAAGCACACACACACTCAACCCGCTCGAATTCTGGGGTAGAAACTCAGAAAACTTCCAGCCTGGGCAGCGCGCGCTTGGTGCAGGACGCAGGAGTAATCAGCCCGTCCCCCTCCAACTCTCCGGTGCCGCTGCCGCCCGCTCCCGCCACCCGAGAAGGAACGGTGCCACCCACCGCTCCGTCCCCTGCCTGCGCCCAGTGCCCGACCGGATCCCCGCAGAATCTCCCCATCCTCCCTTCGCTTTCCGACTGCCCAAGGCGTTATTTGTTTTCTCTCTCTTTCTCTTTCTTGCTCTGCGAGCGCGGAGCGGGGGGGAAGAGGAGGAGGAATTCTTTCCCCGCCTAACATTTCAAGGGACACAATTCACTCCAAGTCTCTTCCCTTTCCAAGCCGCTTCCGAAGTGCTCCCGGTGACCGCAACTTCTGATCCCAAACTGAGAGGGGAGCCTCCCAACTTCAGTTCCTCTTTTCCTTCTCCTTCGCTTTCCTCCTCCTCTCACTACCTCCACCTCCACCGCCACCTCCACCTCCGGCACCCACCCACCGCTGCCGCCGCCACCAGCAGCGCCTCCTTCTCTCCTCCTCCTCCTCCCCTCTTCTCTCTTTTTTGGCAGCCGCTGGACGTCCGGTGTTGATGGTGGCAGCGGCGGCAGCCTAAGCAGCAGCAGCCCTCGCCGCACGCCAGCTCTCGCCCACCCCGCCTCATTCTCCAGCCCTACCTCGCAATCTCCCGAAAGGTGCCGGGCTGATTCGGGGCGGCAGAGGCGAAGCGGCTGCAGCGGCGGTAGGAGCGGCGGCGGCAGCGGTAGCGGCGGCGGGAGGCAGGATGAGCGCACGCGGTGAAGGCGCCGGGCAGCCGTCCACTTCAGCCCAGGGACAACCTGCCGCCCCGGCGCCT
>NW_011494735.1:7491243-7535127 GCF_000754665.1 Bison bison bison | reverse complement strand
GAAGCGTCCTCGGACTTTCGCTATTGTGCCCGGCCCGAGTGGCGCGTTGTCTCCTGGTGACGGGAAACGGCCGGGTCCGACAAACCGGGACTCGACAAGCACTTTCCTAGTCGCTTCACAGTGGCCCAGGAGGCAGGGGTCCTCTGGCGGTTCAGAGTTGGAGGGGCTGAAGTCTTGGGGACCCGGAGGCTCTTTCTCCCGCCAACCCGGGCTGCTCGCTGGCCGGGAACTGGCGCGCCGCAGCCGCCCCCTTGGCGCCCTCCCCAAGTTCTCGGTGGCCTGAGACTCGCGCCCTCCCGACAAAGAACTCGTGGGCCCGCCCGGTTCTGTTACGGCTCTTTAAATGCGGCGCGGCGTCCGATTTGCGGCCGCCGCTGCTGAGGGTGTCCCAGGAAAGGGGCTGCAGGAGATCCTGCGTCCCCACGGGACAAGATTAACTAGTTTGGCTAAGGGCGCAGTGGAAAGTAGTGTCCAAGAGGGTGCACGGTAGCTAGGGTCACTTCCTCGCCAGGCGCCCAGTCCCCCTTTTGCCTCCGGATCCCGCGCCTCAGCACTACAGACATTAAATGTACCCTTCCAGAACGAGTGGCTGGGGTCTGGGAGGGGACGATCGAGGGGCGCCCGGGACCCCGCCGAGTGGAGGGTTTTGTCTGCGGATGCAACCAATTAAGCGTGCAGCAGGCGCTTGCAGAGCTGCGCGCAGCGCCCAGGGCGGAGGGGTTTTGTTCGCGGCAATTTCCAAGCCTTCGCGGGTAGGGCTCGAGCGGGACTTGTCTATTGAGAACATTTAAACTCCGCTTCCGCGGGCTTTAAAACTACTTCTGCGTTCTTTAGCTTTAAAGCGCTTCTTTCAGGGCAAATAGGCCGAGTAGAAAATAATCCTGGAGTCCCAAAGCTACCTAGAGCAAGGTGGGGAAACCGAACAATGTTTGCTTGCCATTGCGTTTGTTGTACCTTTTTGAAATCATCAAAGGAAACAAGCCAATCTAGAGGCCCCAGAGTTTTCCCGCTCTGCCCGAGCGACACTTTACACCGCGTTAGGATCCTGTTTTACACCTCCCAGGAAGTCACTGCCCTTCCCCCCGCCCTTGTTTCCCACCCGCCACCCAGCTTTCTCAAACTCTGCTAATTGCCCCCCACCTCCGAAAAATAATCCAAATAAAATTGCAGCGGGGTCTGGAGGTGATTGAAGGTTTTACCTTTGAGTTAAGGCAGAGTTCACAAAGAAAGAAAAATGTGTCTCCGATGTTTCTCCGGATGTGCCCACTGGCGCTAGTGGTCCCACAGAAGCTTGCAGGAAACCTTTCCCAGATTGTCTAAATAGAATGCGAATTTTCATTGAAGACTTTAATGCATTTTAAGCTAATTAGTCTCATTTAATCACTGAATCTGAATGAAATGTAAATTGATGATTCACTGGATAAATATTTAGGATCTGGAATATTAATCATCGCATTCTCTTAACCACTTGAGTATTTACTACTTGGCATAGAAGCCATTTAAAGTTTTGCTAAACCTATTGATAGTTTCAATTTCTCCATCCCAGACTCTTGCATTCCTTCTCACTACCACCCGCCCCACCTCTACCCCTTTTAGTTTCCTTCGGTCCACCCCCATAAGGGTTTTCCCAAAAGAAAGTTTTGGAAAAAGTGCTTATTTTTATCAAAAAATATTTAAATGTAGACTGGAGACCATGCCTGCATCTCCAAAGGGAAGTGAAGAATTGAAGCAATTATCTAGATAATTCAAGCAAAGCCTTCCACAACGGAGTTACCCTAATTATTTGGAAATTTTAGGAAGAATGGAGTTATTTTAAGTTGAAGAAGTTGGATAATTGTTCCAATATTTTACTCAATGTGTTGATTGAGTCATAATTGACTTACAATGCAGATATACAGAATGATCAAAAGCCACCTTTTCAATATGGGAGATTGTTGAAATATTTATGATGTTAGCTTCATATTTCTGTTGTTTAAATGGTAGTACAGTGGAGAGTAGTATTTGTGTACAATGCTTATTATTTCTCTCAGTTGCCAAATACACAACCTTGCGTATTTTGCACTTTAAGGATATATAACTTTCTTTCTGGAACATGCAACCTTGTCAGCCTTTGTTACCTTTCTCTGGTTGAAATAGAATCTAGTTTTCATATGCAAAATAGAATTTCCTCTTTTAATCCCTGGATTAAAAGTCTAGTTATTTCCCCTTTCTGTAAACTCTGTACCAGCATCATCCATTTGTGCTTGAACTGAATGTGTTCCAACGGTTCTGTTGAGCAGCACAGGCAGAAAATGTATCTATAGAGTCAGGGTCAATTTCTTTCAGACATTCTTGCCACAACAGAATTTTTTTTTCCCTCGAAACTAGGAGCCAACCGGTGAGCCCTCTCCTAAGAGACCAAGGGGAAGACCCAAAGGCAGCAAAAACAAGAGTCCCTCCAAAGCAGCTCAAAAGGTGAGAGATTTCTTAAGTCTTCCCAACTTTCTCAACACCCACAGGAACCTCCCTGTAATTTTCCCATTCTAGATCCACACCTAAGGATTTCTCCCAAGTGGGTAACCCAAGACTCATTTCCTACATTTACTATTGGTGAGATTTCCAAGCATATACTTAGAATAAAAAGTTCATGAAGCTGCTTGGGGTTGTTTTCAAACAATCACCAAATAATAAGAAACTTAAAGCAGAGATGGGAATTGGGGGGAGGTAAGCGAGTAGAGAATAAACAAATAAGATTTGCACCAAAAAAAAAAAAGATTTGCACCAGTTGTGAAATAGTTAAAAAAAAAAAAGAATAGATTTTGTTTGGCAGTGAAGTTTTTGCAATTTCCTTAAAAAAAAATAAAGATTAATTTACTTTGTGCTTATTTACATGATTACTGGAAAACCAAATCCCACTCTTCAAGTTAAGGACTTTGCCAAATAGGTGATAATTAGAAGTAAATTCAATTATAGGATTCTGGGGGGAAAATTCACGAATTTTACAGCTTTAAATGTGCTGATAAAGTATTTTGCTTGTTTGCCATCAACCTGCAATATAATACATCATCGTCTCTCAAAAGCCTTTCCATCTCAGGTGATACAGAAATGTTCTGAATAGGACAATGAGAAAGTTTTAAAACAAATGTTTGACTCATTTATTGTACATTTTGGGGCAGAATAGAACCCAACCAAGTGTAACTTCCAGTGTTTTTCTTTATAAATTTTAAATTGCAGTTTAAAAACTTCATGTTTGATGGTATTTGAACTCGCAAAGAAGAAATATCTCAGGATCAGTGCATACACAGAGAAGTGAAGGTGAAGACAAAAATCACAGTTTTTAAGCTTTACAAATAAATCAGAAAAACGTTTCTGTATTTTATTTGTAGGTTTGTATACTCGTTAAAAACAAAGGTTCAAAATTCAGAAGTCAATTTTGATGTATCTTTACAGTAGATTTGAGTATACTATGTACAGTGTTTGTTAAGAATAACTATATGCTCATCTTTGGGGAATTAATGTTTTGTGTGGTTTTCTCTATGACTGTGAGCACTAACCATATTATATTTGATAGTTTTCAGTGTTGTAAACTACCATAGCAACCAGGGATACATATAAAGTTATTTAGGGAGCAACTGTGAGTTCTTGTCTGTTTTAAGTCTTGAACAGAGCTGAAAGAGCAGATTTCTAATATACTTAAATGTAATTGCTTCTCAGAGTGAAGATTTAATCATACTTATATTTAATCAATACACTTTGAAGTAGTTCTAAATTATCTTGTCATTTAAAAATGACAATATGTAATCTGGTATTACTAACATGAATACCTTTTTTTTTTTAACCTGCTTTATTAAATTAAATAAAAAGGGCTAATTTACCAAAGAAGTTTTTTTGTTGTTGTTGCGGAAGTTAATTTTATCTTAATTTGACTCTAATGAAATGCCAAAGGAATATCTTGGTAGCTAGCTGACAGACATTTAAACTATGATGTAATTGCCCTGAAAAGCATCATTATAACATTTGCCAGGAAAAAAAATCTGTAAATCTCATCATAAATTATTTAAAATTTAATACAAAAGAGGGAAAATTATCTCTCAGATTTAACTGTATTACATTTTCTGAATGAGTTCAAGATATGCTTCTATCACCTTTTCTTCATTTTGAAAAGTTTGCCACTAACAAAATCTTATGTTGACAAAAGGAAAGATGAGGCTTGTACCTAATTTACCACTTAAAGCAAAATAACAGAAAGTTGGTCTCTTCCCAAGTAAGGTGTAACTTATTTTTAGTTACTTTGGTGATAGGTGTTTATAAATGACCCTTAGGCTGCTCATCTTTCTGATAATTCTTCATGTGTGTGCACATAACATTACAACTTCCAAACGAGAAGTAGGCTTTCTTTTTCCCAAGCAAAGTTTTCTCTGAAATCTTCCATTCTTCCAGACAAAATTATTTCACACACTTCTGTTATAAAAGTTCCCTTTCTAATAAAACTGGATAAATATTTTTGCTCAGAACATGACTGTTATAGTTCTTCAGTTTTATAAATTACGCTTCATTTGGAAAAGATAATACTTCACAAAATAATGAATGACATTGATGAATTATTCATGGCATGAGTAAACTTAAGGTATTTTCAGTTTCAGATCAGTATTTATTGAGTTTGCTTTTACCTTATATAAACATGATTATCAAACATATTTTTTGTCAAACATATATTGTATTCTAACAAAGCATATTTTTGTTAGGACTTTGAAAAGCAATTTTTTTTGAAAAAGTTACATTGTTCATATCATGTAAGATAAACATACCCTGCTAGACTGACCAGGGTAGGGATGAGAAGTCTTCTGTGATTAATAAATTGGGAATTCTCCTGCAAACCAAAGCTCATCATAATGGAAAATATATAACAAAAACTGGTAAGTATATAAGAGAACAGAGCTCTAAAATTAGAGAAGATGCAATGTACATGGGATCCTGATGATGCTGTATGTTTAAATCTTCTTGCTGCTCAAAATTTCTTTACTTACAAAGAAAAGTAAGTGTTTGGACTCAGTAACTGGCCTTGGGGCATTTGAAAACAAAACTGCTTGTTGGAAAATTAGCAATGTGAAACTTGACAATGCGTGTGGAAAGTTGAAAGACCAAATGGAGGACTACTAAATTAGCTATCACTTTAATTTCAGGCCACATTCAATATAAAATTGATTTGTGTAATACAAAAAACAAACATTTATGAAAACACAATTTGTTATGCTTGGAACTTTTGGAAGAGAATGTAACTATTCTTGACTTTGCTTCTAGTCCATTATGACAAGTTCTCATGGATAACCATTATGTAGAAATTCTAGTTATTCCCAAGAGCACCAGTCTGAGTGCTCAAAATTCATCCCTGAACCAGAGTCATATTGTTATCTTAATAAAAGATCAGAAGTTAATGTTTTCCTGAATAAATAATTTATTCATGTTGAGTATGCATATGTGTGTGTCTTGACCTTTTTATTTATGTGTGTGTTTGAGATATACCTGTGACCAGTTGCCTCTTAATTTCCTTTTTGTTTTATTTTGTTTTCCTCTCCTGTTTGTGCTGGATGAAAATATTTTGTATTTTCATATTTCTCATGTTTGGAAAGTAGAAAGATATAATCTTTAGGGTTTTTGTTGTGGCTTTTTAATCATAAAAGAACACTGGCAGGGTTTCTTAGAAGTCAAAGTCATCTGTAAGTCTCAAGCCAATTGTCTTTCAGGTACTTTTAGGAAAAAAAAAATTCTGGGATTGAATTAAATTTAATTGAAAGAACTGCACATAAAATAGATCTCAGGTGTGAGATAGCCTTCCTTCATAACATAGACGTTCCTAAACTTCCTTTGGACTTTAGGTGTAGTAAAGAGAAAAGGCACAAAATAAAAATAGGCTTTAGGTAAAGTGTACTTCAAATAATGTATTCAGACAAACACTTGATTTATATTTTCCATTTGCCTATACAAAGAAAACCTGATATGAATTGGATACTGTAAAGAAATAAAGAAATTGTTCCTTTTCTAATCATGTTCCTTCCTCGAAAAGTGGTTGATTTTTCACAAATGATTAATAACACTATGCACAGATATTTTAGGAGGAAAGAATGGGGTTTCCTCATCATTTCAGACAAATGTTCAAGCACAGATGCTGAGTGAGGGCATGATTTTTTTGCAGGATATAGTAGGTCCAACTGAAGACAGGAACCAAAAGCATCATTATAGGTAAGTCAGGGAAAGATTGTATTGGAAGTTGTGGTACAATTCCAGCTTATAGCTTCTATGTTACTAATATGACTTAGTTTGAACTCCTTTGTGTTTTTATAGGCAAGCAATTTCCACTGGGACTCAGGGCTCAAGGATACAGATGAGTCCAGTCAGGTGGAGTTACATAAAGCCCAGTTGTTTCTCCATTATATTGGTATTTTAGGCTGTTCTACCTAAACAGTTGCCTCCTTTTTTTTCACTTCACTTTGCCAGAGAGGACGGAGCCTTAATGTATCAGTAAATTCTCTTTCACAATGCCTTTGAGTCATCGTAGATTATGATCCAAATATGGAAGATTGAAATGCATTTGAGTTATTTTCTGAAGTCCCTTTACTTTAGGGGACCCAGAAATCTCTTTCTTTGGCAGTTATCATTCTGAACTTTTTCATCGAAAGCCTCTCATTACTTTGACTGACCTCCAACTCTGGCTCATTTTTATCTCAAGGTCTCAACAGATCATTTTGCTCAAGAGAACACTCCAGATTGGTATTCTGTTTCCTTTTCAGTTCTTTTTAAAGACTAGATGGGTGCTGAAGAACATTTTATGTTAGTTAAATCATTCAGACCTATCTTATCTTGTTACCTGAATTTCTGCTGTTTCCAGAACTCACTTGGGAACCATATAGTTTGGCACAAGGGTAGAACAATGAATTTTACTATCCTTAATTCTGAAATTTTCAGCTCTTGAGTTTTTGTTCTGCCAACCAGGAGAAAAAGGTAAATGGAGAACAGATTCCATTTTAGGCTGCTGCTTTATTATTCAATATTGCTTTAATCTACTGAACATTGCTGAATGGCATCTTCTAATTGATTCAGCAAGGAGCAGTCACAGCCATTTTTTTTTGTCCAGGATAACGTAGGGAACAGTTTGCTTGGAAGGTCACCCCTGTGAACTCTCATATCGTTGCTATTGATTTCTCTGATTACAAAAGAGGAAGAAAGAACCATTTAAAGAGGAGAATCCTAAACTTTGAAAATAGCTTTTCCTGTCATTTTGGCCTTGGCTTTAATTTTGTATTTGTATAAGTGAAGACAGGCATGTGTAAATAATGACATGGGAGTTGACAACAAGGACTTCCTTGGGGAAAATGAGCATGAACTACAATGGATGATAGAATTCACTTTTATTTCCTCTTCGAAAATATGTCCTGATGGAAAGATTGTAATTTTTTTTAAAGACTGAAAATGGTTGCACGTACAGTTTGGAAACTCATCGAAACTAGATTAGCATAAAAGTTAAGTGAGAATTACTTATCATTTAGTGTGACAGTCAGTTCAGTGGATTTTGATTACCACAGCACATTGATTTACACTGTGTTTTTGAAAGAACTACGAAAAGAAATAAATGTGACTTTCTATACTTTTTTAGGTGGCTCCATTTGCTCTTAAGTCTGTCGGTCTTAGTCATATATACATATATTTGTAAAAATACATGAAAACAAAGCAGGGTACCACTAAGCTGATCGTTTCTCTGGCTCTTTTGTGTGTTTGTGTGTAGACTCGCTGACTGATTTAGAGTAGGGGCATTTTGACTTCCATGCATTTATCACAGTATGCTGTGAGCATTTAGAATAACAAAAAGATTAATAGCTATCTAAATTTGACCCAGAAGTCAGAAGTAGATATTGCTCTTGGTTCCCAGTCTCAGCTTTTGCCTATGTCTTTATAGGAAACTCAGAAATATTTTAGTCTTAACTACTCATTTGATTTTCACCCTGGAAGTTTGTTTTTTTTTAATATAATTTCCCCCAGGGATCAAACCTGGGTCCTCCTGCATTGCAGACAGATTCTTTACCATCTGAGCCACCAGGAAAGCCCTACATTTCCCCATGGCTACTTTATATGGGACTGTCTCCCAGAAGAACAGACCTTTTATTGCCTTAAAATCAGATGAGGTCTCAATTCCACCACTTAAACACATGGATAGATTGCTTAATCGCCAGGTTGGGGGGTTAGTAATAGCTGCCCTACATAAGTAAGACAATGCTCAGAAAATCACTCATTTCTTTGAAAACTTACAGAATTGGGAGGGTGGTTTTTTGTTGTTGTTGTTGTTTTCTACTTTTTGGCCTTTCATTTGGGTGTGTGAGATCTTGATCTTAGCTTCTCACCAAAAATTGAACCTGTGCTCCCTGCAGTTAGAGCACAGGGTCTTAAAACTGGACCCCCAGGGAAGTCCCAGGGAGGTATTTTTTTTAAGAGTAACATTTTAAAATATGGAGGGAATTAAGAAATTACACTGGTTTACCTACTCTAGTATTCTTGCCTGGAGAATCCCATGATAGAGGAGCCTGGCAGCTACAGTCCACAGGGTCGCAGCGTTGGACACGACTGAGCAGCTCACACTTTTCTGCCTAGTGCTTTAACTTCTATCAGCCTTACCTTACATGTACCTTAGCTCTGTTAATCTTCTGATGGAGGCTTTGTGGTCTTCATTCCACAAATGAGAAAACTGATTCAGAGACGTGGACTGTGACATGTCTAACGTTCAGCTGTCCTAAATGGGAGCATCTGGATTTGAGTTCAAATCCAGTTCTTAAAACTTAGGATCGTTCCATATTATGTGCTGTCAAATACCTTGTGAAATATTTGCTACAAGGTAGATTATGTTTTCTCCAATAACCAGAAACATAGGTTGGAAGTTAGGTTTTGAGAAACCTTTGCTGGGCAGTTCTATACAAGCTTATAAAGGGATTGGAAGTGTGGGCCCACTGCAACCCATCCTCACAAATTTCTGGCCCCCAAGTAAACCAGAAGGCTGTACCTTTGAAGATCATGGCACAGCCAGAAGTTTTTTTGTTTGTTAAATGAAGGGGCTGGATGAAATGTCTTCTAAAGCCCTCCCAAGCTGTAGAATTCTGATGGCAAGAGGGAAACGACACACAGGTGATATAAATACCAGAGTGACTTTCCGTCCTTCCTTCATGCAATAAATATGGAGTGAGCACATCTTATGCACCAGACACTAATGCTATAACCCTTTCCAAGTTCAAGAGTTCTATTTGCTAGATGAGTTTCCTTTCTTAATTAATTTTTTAGTGCTAATACATTTAAGAGCCTGGAGTACCAGAACTTCTTAGGGGCAGAAATAATTACATTTCCTACTTAAAATTCTTCCCAACCCTCATGAATCTACAGTTCTGAATCTGAATTTCTTTAAAAAGGCAAAAATATGAATGAAGACAAGTCAAGACCGAATAACGTTTCTAAAATAATGACAGTTGCAAATGTTAATGTAACGGTGCTGATAATAGTCTGAAATTCAGTTCTTACAAATGCAGAATTCCCACCGTCTTTCCCTACTCACCCACCCTGAGATAAGCAGTTAAGTATTTAGAGTAAGTTATTGTCTGAATTATACATGGGTTTGTAGCGTGGAACCAAATTCCAGTCTGGCAAAGGAAAACCAAATATACGCTTCCACAGTATTGCATATGTTGTTATATTAAAAACAAAACAGGCCTCTGAAATGTTTTGTTTGTTTTCTATTGAAAAATAATATCCTGAAGAGCATTAAACACAGGAAAAAAAATGTTAAAGCCAGTGTTTTCCAATATGTAAAATTCCTGGATCTATGCTGGTTTACAAATGAAAATCCTAACTGGTTTTACAGGCTTTGTGAAGTTTGATCAGAATGATTAAATAATGTGGGTTTTAAGGAACAATGAAAACCTCCCAGATTGCCGCCACACAGCACAGCTAATGTGCTTCTTCTAGATGTCGTCTCAGAAGAGGGTTTCAGCTTACATGTAATACTGGCCCCAAGACCAAGGAGCAAGTTCACTTTTAACAAGTTCAAGTGATAATCAGGATACTTTGCCCTTCAGTTAATGGTGCAAATTTTATTTTTGAAGAGACTTTTTGTAAATGGGAAGCTCGGTTTAAAGTCTTCTCCTTTGCTGGGCTTTCTCGCTCTATGAGAGATTTGCTTTCTCTAACTCTGAAATGTAGTGAAACAACCCTCTTTTAGAAAACAGCCCTCTTCAACAGATTTTAGGTACACCCGATCACATCATGGATCTGGGAGCATAACCACCATACAGAAAAACCTAGCATAGACGTGCCATTAGCCTTTAAGATCTCAAGCAGACTCCTGTTCTCAACCACACCTACCATCCCCAGGCCCATTAAAAAGGATTTCTATCTTCCGTGTTTGTATAATTTACTACTGAGTAAACTGTGCAATCTTACAGTCACTCCTAAAGATTAAATCAGACACTGCTTCTGTATTAGGGAATTTTGTACTCCTATAACTCACAATGTACCAACCAGAGGGTTTCTTAAAAGCTTCATTCTTAAGGTGACAGATGGGTGTAATGGAATATTTGCGTTGACTGAACCTTCTATGAGATTGGACTAACTTGAAGGGAAACTTTCCCTTTAAGAGTTCGATTGCATTAGAAGTGAAAGAACATTTATTGAACACCTCCTTTATGGCGGCCACATCACTTCTCACTGGAGGCATTATCTCCATTTCACACCTGAACCCAAATTAAGGTTTTCAGGGACCTGCCCAAAGTCGTAAAGCCAACATGGCAGAGCAGAGATTTGAGCCTTAGCTTTCCAGAGCGTGGTCTGTGTTCCTCTCTCTCTCTCGGAGACAACACTCAGAAAGAAGATGTGATTTGCTGGGCACTTCTAGTTTTCACTTAACTCATGCCCTTCTGACTGAAGGTTAAGACAAGGCTACCAATCCCTGAGAAGAAATGATTCCTTTGTGGAACCATTCAAAGTAGTAACCCCTACTACTGAGATTCAGAGTGCCCAAATCTGATGCTTAGCTGGAGCTGAATCAGTGATAATTGCAGTTAACTAAGATGTCTTTTTATAGTAGCGAATATATGAATGCTAAAGGAAGGTAGCATTGTTAGGAGAATAAGAGTCTGGACTTCAGAGTCCAGCAGAACTGGGTTCAAATCTGCTTCGTGTGCAAACTGGGTTATTCACCTTGTCTATTTAAGACTTAATTGCTTATTGCAAAATAAGAAAAATAACAATAGCTGCCTACACAGCTGTTGTAAAGATTAAAGTAACACATGCGAATGACTTGGCCCAGTGCCTAGGGTACTTAAAATACTTGATAAATATGCACTAGCATTATAATCAGACGAAGTTTTGGATAATTCACGGAACCTGTTAGATTAATGCCAGGTCAAGACGATTTGGTGAAAAATCTTGTGATGTAGAAGTCTTACTTTGCCTATGTATCTGTGGATCTTTGTATCTATCATCTACCTCCATCTGTTTTTACCAGGCTGATTGAAGAGAGAAAGAGTCATCCGACAGTGTAGACAGATACTATACAATAGGAAATTGTAGTATCATTGTACCAAATACACTGTCTGCTGACGCAGGTGACAGAAGTAAAATGTAAAACAAGTTATCCTGGCTCAGGTTCCCTGTATTTTGGTGTTTATAGAGCCTTGAGAAGATTCTCATACACAGAAGAGTATGTACTAAGTTTTTTTTGCTCTGGAAATGAAAATTGTAAACGTATTTTTATAGGAGTGTATGATGGTGTGTGTTGGTGAATTTGGGGATTACAGTAGGGGGTGATAAACAGAGAAATTACTTTATGGTATTAAAATCTTACTCAAAGGGAAGAAATAGCTGTGATACCAGAAAAATCTTCTGTGAAGCAAAGCAATGAAACAAACTCTCAAGGGAGTTAGAAATATATTCATGTCAGGTCTATGTTGAGTATGAAATTGTTAATAATATACATTCTTTATTAATTATTATTTTTAGCATCCCTAGTTTCTATCTCAGAGATAAACATTGATGATTTCTGCCAGCTTATTTTGCTTTCTCGGCTTTGGGTGAACTGATAGGTGATTGTTTGAGGCAAAGAATAGGAAATGAACTATGTAGAGGTGTGCTAATATTTGTTTCTTTGATTTGGAAGCCTATATATTTTCACTCACATTTAGATTTGCTTTTGATTAACAGTGCACTTTGTAAATTGTGCAGTAATATATAGTGCTAATTTTCATAATTTTAGTTTGGCTATGGAAAGAAAATCATTTAAGAAACATTTTTTAAAAATCTTACTTTACATAATTATGGATATATGGGAATTCCTGTTTTTATTACAGTCAGAAATAAGGATAAAATGGCTTTTTGGGGGGGGGCCTGCACCATGCAACTTATGGGCTCTCTGTCTTGTTCCATCCTTGTTCTCTTGATCTCTTGTTGTGTCTTACCAGGGATTGAACCCAGGCCCAGGCAGTGAAAGCCTGGAGTCCCAACCACTAGACCACCAGGAAACTACTGCAAAATGGCCTTTTAAAAGCATTTTCATGCATTTCAGAGATCATTCCAGGAGAGTCTATTAGGGTGAGGGTTGCCTAGATCTCTCTTTGCATCATGGAATGAAAAATGAAGAAGATGAGCCTTCAGGAAGACTGAGGTTGTTAAAGCAATGTCAATTCCTCATCTGCAAACCAGAACATTCTTACTTGGAATGGGTCCTTGGTGCAGCACTTACAAGAAATGTCAGGTAGGAAACGATATGACTTCCTTTTTCATTTTGCAGAAAGCAGAAGCCACTGGAGAAAAACGGCCAAGAGGCAGACCTAGGAAATGGGTGAGTAATAAGATAAAATTCGTGTCCTTTTTTTGTAATGAAAAATTTCTGGGTTTTTGTTGTTGTTGTTGTTGTTAATTTATTTATTTTCAATTGGAGGATAATTGCTTTATAATATTGTGTTGATTTCTACCATAACATGAATCAACCTTATCTATATACATGTTCCCTCCCTCCTGAAGCTCCCTCCCACCTCCCACCCCATCCCACCCCTCTAGGTTATCACAGAGCACCAGATTTGAGCTCCCTGCATTGTACAGTAAATTTCATTTTATCAATTACATTAATTTCTAACTTCTGGTTTGATGAATCTTTGAAAGGGTTAAGGCAGATTACCACCATTCCTTACCCTCAGGCTCCAGGAGTTTACTCAAAACACTTTTCTTTCCTGGGAGTGTCTCCTTTTTCTACCTCTTATCAACATGAAAAGAGTCTCCACTCTTCCTTCAAATGCGTAACAATGAGATGACTTGTTCCGTCGGTTGAGTAACTAAGGTTAAAGGGTATTATGAAATGTTGGAAGTTGATTACAAATGGTGATAAAATTCAGATGAAATGTGTGTCTGAGATAACTTTTTACCTCTTTCTTTTCATTTCTTATTGTTACTATTTCCTGGATGACTTGGCTTTGGACATATCTCATTTTCTAGGTGGTTTGTGTTTTCCTTTTCACATTGCCTTTGTTAGGAAACCAGGTTTTAATCTCCAGATTTTCTTGCTTCCCTTAGTGGTCATTTTTACATACTGACAGTGGCTTCCATGCAAGCTTACTTGACTGCATAGGCACACAGATCCTGACTCTTTCTGAGGTCAGAAATTCACTGGTTGCTGAAAGTGCATGCTCAGTCGCTAAGCTGTGTTCAATGCTTTGCGACTCCATGGACTATAACTCACCAGGCTCCTCTGTTCATGGGATTTTAGATAGAACCCAGGTCTCCTGCATTCTTTACTGTTGAGCCACCAGGGAAGCCCTCGTTTGGAGTGATGTCATTCTAAATGACAACTCTGTTCTTGATCCAGGGGTTGAAATCGTGTCTCCTGCATTAGCAGGCAGATTCTTTACTGGTTAAGCCACATGGGATGGCTTTGCTAATTTTACCACTTGAAACTTGTTGTTTATACTGCTACATTACCATGCTCTTCTGGTCTGTCTTTCCCAGTGACAGAGGAGACAAGTCTCAAAATGAATAAAACCATTTCTCAAGAAAGATTAAGGCATCTTCCCTACCCAGGATCATCTATGATGGGATCTTTAGCCTTCCTTTTCTCTCTTCTGTGGTTCCGTCTTCATGCTTCATCTTTTTCCAAAGTTCCTTTGCTGCTCTGCTGGATTGCATTTTCCTATTAGTTTGCCATTCCTCTCCCATCAAGAATTCTGCATCCCTTTCTATTTATACTTTGGTATTGCCTTTCATTCAGTTTATTCATCTTCTTGTATTTTTTTCCCCTCTGCTCAACATGTATTAGGATTAGATTTCTTAGCACAAGGAAATGGGGATGATCTTTAGATTAAAAACATCTCAGTGTTGCAGGGTAGACTTAAAGTAAGAGCATTTCATTCAAAACCTTCTGGTCCAGCTATGAATTCTCTCCAAACCAACCCACCAGGTGGTGATCATCTAGACTCTGCTTGATTACTTTTTATGTTAAGAAACTCATGTCCTCTTAAGGCTGCCTCTTCTTTCCTGGAAAGCTCTGGACATTAGAAAATACTTCCATCTGACTCCCGTAACTTCCATTCACTGTTGCTAGGCCTCCCTCCTAGGAATATACAGAGTAATTGTTGTTACTTTTACTTGTGATAGCTCCTCAGATAGTTGAAGACAATTAACATATATACTCTTTGTTCTCTTTCCTGGTTTGAATATCTCTAAACCTTTTAGCTCTTCCCCATAAAGAAACATTCTTATTCTCCTCTGAGTGTGCTTGTTTTCTTTGTCTCTTGTAATATGTCACCCAGAACTTAGTATCATATTCCAGGTGTGGGCTCCATAACCAGTGGGTTTATTACCTCTCTTGTTAGACATATGGTTCCAGTTACCTATTACTGTTTCATCAACCACCCCAAAACTTAATAATGTAGAAAGGAAAAAAAACAAAACTCTCATGGATTCTTTGTGTCAGGAATATGGATAGGGCACAACAGAAACAGAAAGGCTTGTTTCTAATTCAGGATGTCTGGGGCTTCAGCTGGGAGGATTCAAGAGACTCTGGATGTGTGTGTGGGGCAGGCGGGGGTACCTTTCATGCTTGGGGCAGAATCTGGAAGTATCTTCACTCACAGGGCTGGTGCTTTTGCAGGATTGGCTTAAAGTCTGGATGCGTCTGAGAGTGTCCTCTGGAGCATCCACACACATAGCCTTTGCACCTTGGTGGTCTCAGGGTAGGTAGTCAATCTTCTAGCATGCACTCTAGCCTTCCATGTTCTCCCCAGTGAGGAGAAAGCTGCAAGCAAGGCCTCTTTTTTCCTTTTAAGATTTTTTTTTTTTTTTTGGATATGGACCATTTTTAGAGTCTTACTGAATTTGTAACAATATTGCTTCTGTTTTTAAGTTTTGGTTTTTTGGCCACAAGGCATGTGGGATCTTAGTTTCCCATCTAGGGATCGAACCCACACCCCCTGCATTGGAAGGCAAAGTCTTTACCACCAGACCACCCAGGAAATCCCAAGCCTTTTTTTACCTAGATGTCAAAAAGTGCTATTCCATTACACTAGTGAGCACACTATTGAGTAAGCTGGTGTTGGCATACATATCAAATATAGATCTGCTGTTTTATTTTTTATTTTTTCTTTCATTCAACAAGTATTCACTGACTTTCTTCCAGGGGATGCAATGGTAAGAACAACAGACTCTGTCCCTGATGGAGGAAGATGTGATTAGTTGAAAAGTTATGCACACAACTGTAACTTTCCCATCTGTGTTCAGTGCTGGGAAGGAGCAAGAAGGGTGCTCTCAGGGCTTGCAGTGACGATGTGATCGCTATCAGGGAGACCAGTAAACACTTTTCTGAGGTGATCCTTGGCTGTGGTCTTGGGGATCTGTAGTGACTAACCAGCTGAAATATACCTTAGACAAAAGAAGTAATACTTGCAAAGGCCCTGTGGCTGGAGGGAATACATTGAATAGGGGTGAAAAGCCAGTGTGACTGGGTCAGCGGGATCAAAGGGTGCAGGTGGGAGATGAGACTGGACAGGTAGATGGAAACTTTGCTCACCAAGTTAAGGAAGGGTTTAAAAAATCATATACATTTTATTTATTTGCTTGAATGATTTTGCTCATGGAGGTGAAATGACCAGATTGTGTTTCAAAAAGATGCCTTGGCTATAGCAAGGAGAATATAGGTTTCTCCTTTTTCTAAGCATCAGAACTAAAATGGCATCAATGGAATATATCCGATTGAACTCATCAATAAGGAAAACCTGTATAAACTTTCTTATAGGCAACAAGATAGGAAATAGATAAGTTGTTTGAAATAATGAGATTAATGTTGCTAAAATGAAATGAAATGCTGCTGCTGCTAAGTCACTTCAGTCGTGTATGACTCTGTGCGACCCCATAGGCGGCAGCCCACCAGGCTCCTCCGTCCATGGGACTTTCCAGGCAAGAGCACTGGAGTGGGTTGCCATTGCCTTCTCCCGAAATGAAATGCATTGTAAGCAAATACAACAAACTTCTATCTAAATAAAGCCCTAACCCAGCTTTATTTAGATATAATTGATGCTTTCAAACTGTGGTGCTGGAAAAGACTCTTGAGAATCCTATGGACAGAAAGGAGATCAAACCAGTCAATCCTAAGTGAAATCAACCCTGAATATTTATTGGAAGGACTGGTGCTAAAGCTGAATCTCCAATACTTTGGCCACCTGATGCAAAGAGGTAACTCATTAGAAAAGACCCTGATGCTGGGAGAGATTGAAGGCAGGAGGAAAAGGGGACCACAGAGGATTATGAGATATTTGGATGGCATCACAGACTCAATGGACATGAGTTTGAGCAGACTCCAAGAGATATATAAAATATGGTACAGGAATAAACAAAACATATTTTATGGAATAAAATATGTACAGGACAGGGAAGCAAGCCTGGTGTGCTGCTGTTTATGGGGTAGCAAAGAGTCAGACAAGACTGAGCAACTGAACAACAACAATTGACACTTGACCTTTTGTAAGTTTAAGGAATACAGCATGTTAATTTGACTTATCTTTTGCAAAATAATTACCCCAGTGGCATTAGTTAACACCTCCATCCTCTTACATAATTACCATTTCTTTTTTTGTGGTAAGAACGTCTAAGATCTATTCTCTTAGCAACTTTCAAGTATATAATACTATATTGTCATTGTTGTTATTTAGTTGCTCAGTCTTATCTGACTCTTTTCTCACCTCATGGACAGTAGCCCTCCAGGCTCCTCTGTCCATGGGGATTCTCCAGGCAAGAATACTGGAGTGGGTTGCCATTTCCTTCTCCAGGGGATCTTCCCAACCCAGGGGTCGAACCAGCATCTCCTGCATTAGCAGGTGGGTTCTTTCTCATTGAGCCACCAGGGAAGCCCATAATACTGTACTGTGAACTCCAATCACAACGCTAGATCTCCTGAACTTATTACTGGATGTTTGCACCCTTTGACCAATATTTCCTCATTACCCCTGTACCTTCTCCCAGCCCCTGGCAACCACTGTTCTGCTGCCTTTGATAAATTTAGCATTTTTGGATTCCACACAAACAATATCAGACTTTCTTCACTTAGCATTAATGTATTCAAGGTCCATCCATAGAGATAGCAGGACTTCTTTCTCTGGCTGAATAATATTCCATTGTCTGTGTCTACCACGTCTCCTTCAGGCACTCATCTGTCGATGGACTCTTAAGTTCCATATCCTGCCTCTTAAGTGGCCTTCCTACCTTTTCTACCTTCGGCTCTCCTGTGTTTTCCAGTTAACCTGCATAGGGTATACTCACATCACTGATCTTCATGGAAACTCCCCCTGGATCCAGAGCTGGCCACTGAACTGATTACAACCTTCCCTAGCTCTTTGAAGTCCCCACAGTCTATACCCACCTCCCTTTATGCCTTTATTTCCCACTACTCATTCTCACACAGCCAGTGTTTCAGCCAAGCTGGAATAAAATATATAATAATTAAAGGACCTACATGTTTTTATTTTCTCAATGGATTCTTGCTTATTTGAGGGAGATCTGGATTCCAGGCACCTGATATTCAGGCTGGATAAGGAGCCCATGTGAAGTGCCCACCACAAAAGCCCCTGCCTTTCTGGGAATAATTGGGCCATCCTCATTGACCCTTCCTGGTTTCTGATTTTTACTGGCTGTGAGAATGGAAAATATTGTGTAGTGAATTGTTACAAGACCCTGATTTGTTCCCCAAAGAAGAGTTGTTCTACTTAGAAAAGGAAATAGAAGGAAATTGTGTATTTTTTTTTCTTGACAGCGTGTTTCCTCTTTGCTCATATATATTCTGTTGGGTAGAGTGTGCATGGCCGGTCACAGCAAGGCATTGAGTTCAAGGGCATTCTTTACTGGAGAGCTTGTACTAAAGAAATAAATTATTGCATTTTCCATAGGAAATAAGCCTTGTACTTTATAGTAAGCTCAATTTTTTCCAACAGTGTCATTCACTGATTTCCCTGTATTAGAGCTATGTTTTTGAACTGACAGGATTTACTAGGTACAGGACCTAAAAGACAAATTGCTCCCCTTTTATTCTCCTCATTTGTTTTGTTTTAAAAGTTCTTTTGCTTTTAAAAAGAAATCTTGTACATTTTATAGTGTCCTGTAACAGGCCTGGAAGAAGATATGTACAGTGTAACCCTCTCATCCAATATGATTGGAATCAGTACTTGGTAGGTTACTCCAAAGTCGATTAACCGAAAGTACGTGGCTGTAGAAGCAGAATTTGTGCCAATCTTGGCTCTTTAGGGGCTGGAGTGTTGACTAATCCAGTGACAACTAGCTAGACTTTGTTTAAGCTCACTTATTCTGTTATTTTATTCCCCTTTGCCTTCTTTTTTTTTTTTGTAAGTTTGAATCAGATTTCAGATCCATTATTCTGATGAGCTGTTTTGGACTTTCACATCTTTTGGGTATGGAGGAAGTGAGAGGTAAAGGAAGGAGAGAGAAGTGGGACCTGACTTTTCTACTGGTCTCTTGAGCCAGGAGCTCAGGATTTGGGTTCAGGTGGCTTGGGTTCAAATTCTGGTCCATCACTTGATTCACTGGAATTTGGAGCAAATTACATGACCTTTTAAAAAACACTTTAAAGATTATTTTAAATATGTGATTAACTAATCTTCTAATTTAAAAGATTATTTAATTTTAGGTCATTGTTTCAGGTATATAACATGCTGATTCACAATTTTTAAAGATTATATTTCACTTACAGTTATCATAAAATATTGGCTGTATTCCCTATGTTGTACTGTCTATCTCTGTAGGTTGTTTTAGTCACAGTATTTTGTACCTCTTAATCACCTACCTTTCTCTTGCCCCTCCCGCATACCTTCTCCCCACTAGGAGCCCCTATTCTCTATGTGTATTGGTCTAATTCTTTTTTGTTACAATCACTAGTTTTATTTTTTAGATTCCACGTGTAAGTGATATCATACAGTGTTTGTCTTTTGTCTCTTTCCCTATTCCACTTAATGCAATAACCTGCAAAATTTTCTATTTTAGGGCTGAGTAATATTCCATCATTTTATATATATCACACATCTTAATCCATTTGTCTGTTGATGGGCACTTAGGTTGCTTCCGTATCTTGACTATTATAAATAATGCTGCTGTGAACATTGGGGTACATGTATCTTTTTGAATTAGTGTTTTCATTTATTTTTTATATTTTTGAAAAATACCCAGGAGTGGGATTGCTGGGTCATATAGTAGTTCTGTTTTCAGTTTGAAAGGTCCAGTTTCCTCCTCTTTAAAAAGATTGCAAGAGTGGTACATTTCTTACAGAGTTGTGTGAGGATTAAATAGGGTCTTGATGTAAAGGGCTTAATAGAAGGTCTGGCATATAGTAAGTACTCAATAAATGTTCAACATTATAATTAATTCCACTCTACATTTTCATGTAGATATTACAGACAGCCTAAACCCTAATTACTTATAGCTGCCTATAGTTACACATGGACTGAGGTGACAATTATGTATCAAACTCACCAGGGACCCTTTGTGGTGTCTTTAATATAGCTGCTGAATATCATCAAGTTTAAGAATAGCTTATAAATAATACTAAATTACATTTTAAATCTACTTATAGTTAGGGAAAATAATTTAAATTGCAGCTTATAAGCCTGCTAATCTAGAGGTTTGATGTCATATGTTGTTCATCAATTCAGAAAGTAGAATTTCTGCTGTTTGCCTCAATAGGCACATGCAGAGCTGTTCTGGCTTCTTAGAACCTATTTAGGTATCTGTTAGTCAATCCTTTTGCCAGGTGAAACTAGGCATTTCGTGTTTATTTGTATTTCTTCATTTTGGCCTTAGAAAGGAGCCCATCACACAATTGATTTACTGATGGAAAATATTTGGCAAAAGTTTTAGAGAGTGGAGCTAAGGCTCAAGAATACATGGCAATAATAAAGATGTTAACCTTGTGTATGAAATGCTCCATCCAGATGTTGCTTTGTGAAGCAGCTAGTGCTTCTGGAGGAAAAGAAGCAAGGACAAAATAATAAAGAATAAATCAGTGGGAACCAGGGATGTTTTTAGGTGTTTTGTTTTCAGAGTATCTTTATGAGAAAGGAAATTAACAACGGGAGGGAAATACTCCCCAATATGAATTAATGGTTTGTAAAGGGAAAAAAAAATCATTCTGGAGATACTGAAATTGACCTAGAAATTGACCCAAGTACCAGATGCTGAAGCTTAACTTCAATTGGTCACTAGAAAGTTACTAACAAACCCCAGCTGTTTTCTCAGATTGCTGATTCTCTTCTTTTGGTAATGGGGTGTGCGGTATGTTGATTTAAAAATATGCATTTCCATTCCGTCTCTTTTGAGAGACAGTTGTCTTTCTTTTATAAAAGAACTTGTAATCACGAGAAAGTGATGTAATTTCATTTGTTAGTCAAACATTCTAGATAGGTGGCAAGAGCTTTTGTTTTTCTGAGTTTGTAGAAATCTAGAAACTTAAATTATGATTTTAAAATCAAGTGGGAGGAACTAAATCAGAGTAAAACCTATTACAACTAGACTGATTGAAACTCTTTGGGTTTCTTCTAAATATTCCAAGCATTGATGTATTGAAGAACCTGAAAATCTACTGTTGAAAACATTGGGTTTTCATTTCCATTATTTTTTCCCTCCAGATGTTTCTTACTTTTTTTAAACTTTTAGCCACTTGTAATTTAATACTTGCTTGTTTAAACTGAAAATATTTCTTCTATGATTAGAAAGAAATATCCAATAATGCATATTGCAAATAATTGTAACATTTTACTGAGGGAAAGAAATGACTTTGATAGAACATCAAAAACCATCTATTAATGGAGTACGTGAAGATAAAACCATTTTTCATTTGAACATGTAAAAACAACATGCTTTAAAAACCTAGAGATGCTTCCTCTAAAACACATGAGTTTTTGACATATGCTCAATAATTATAATACAAATTTTCTGATGCTTATAAGGTGTTCAGTATTGGTAAACTATATTTTCTGAAACTACCTTCTTTGCAGTATTTTGTAATAAAATTGGAGTTTAGTTTTTTTTGGCAAACCATAACAGAACTCTGTGGGGGCAAAGTGATTTAAATTAACTTTCTTTTTAAATAACTTATTGCAAAATTCCCTAAAATGCTTATTTTAAATTACAAGATTAAATAATGAAAACACTAATAAATAAATCATGCTCAGAATGGAAGAATTGGATTTGATCATTAGTATTCTGATCCAGTCTCTTTTTTGCTTGTTTCAGTACTGAAGTCCTGTTCTTAATTTTTCAGTTAATGATATTTTTAACAAAGAGATTGATAACTAGCTCTTCTTGGTCATCCAGTTCATTTTGGCATGACTGGCTTCTACCAGCTGCTGACCATTCAGGATTATTCAGACATTGACCTTTGGGTCCACTGCTCAAATGATTCTACCACAGCGGCCTTGCGGTTTTATTAAACTATGATCCAGGAAGAATATGTTATCCACTTGTGGCTGAGTGGCAGATTATAGACAGGAGGCAGTTAAAATAAATGTCCTATTTCTCCACCCAAATAATCAGATCAGTGAAATCTTGGCCAAGGTAGTTATCTCAGTTTCACTCTAATTAAATGGCAGGTGCTATGAAATTCAGTGATCATTTTATATGACAGTAAATGTATTAAAGACTTTATCTCTACTATCATACACTTATTTACTTATGTTTCCCCAAATCTGAGTTTTTATGGATGGCAGTAAATATTTCTAAAACACTGGAAACCCTCCTGTCATGTATAAATGACACTAATATGCCATATATATATTTTCAACAAGGTAAGATATAGGTAAAAATATTACTCCATATGTCAAGAGAATGTTTTTGTTCTCTGTTAAAGAGTGGAATCTGTTTTTCAGGGTTGGTTTTTTTTTTTTTTAACCAAGGAGTTCTTGATTCTAAACTCTTCCATACTTGACACAAATATTTCACTATTTTTGGCAAAATGTCAATCTAGTGGTATTTAATCAAACCTACTGTTTCTTTTCTGGACATAGGTAAAGATGGTTTTCATGAGCTATGTACCTTTGGGCAGGTTGCTCAATGTACTCAATCCTTTTTCTCCCATTTAACTAGGAATGGTCTATCCATAATTAATGACTGTCAAGCATTTTGAGTTGCAAAATATAAAAACCTTTATTACTACTACCAGCACTATTATCCAGGGACTGACTGTTGATTTTGTAGAAGGTTCAGCCTCCTGTTCCCTTTTTTGTGGTGTTTTTCCTGCTCCCCTCTGCTGCCTGCCCTTTGGCCATTTCACTGCTCATTAGCGCCTCCACCAGATGCAGGGCAGGCCTGGAAACAGGGTTCAACTCTGGTAAAAGGCTTGGAGGGAAGGAGGCTGGGAGTAATGACAGACATAGGGTTTTCAGATTACCTGTCGATTTGATACATCCAAGCCACCCCCAAACCCTGTCCTCAGGGGTAAATTCAGTGCAGCTATGACATTGAAATTTATTTTTTATTCATTATTCATTCTTATAATACATTTATAAAACTTTGTAATTTTCGTTCTTATAATTTTTGAAGTAAAATATCTTTTTCAGAATGCTGTTGGAAGTGAAGTCTCTTTTTTGTTTTTCCTTAGTACTGATGAGTGGCTGCAGATCAGGCTTGGTTTAGCAAGGCTTTGTCCCTGTTCAAAGACAGAGGAATTGCACTGTCTGCTCTTGGATTTTGCGACCGTATGGACTGAATCCCGCCAGGCTCCTCTCTCCATGGGGTTTCTCAGACAAGAATACTGGAGTGGGTTGCCATTTCCTTCTCCAGGGGATCTTCCCGACTCAGGAATCGAACCTGTGTCTGTTACGTCTCTTGCATTGGCAGGCAGGTTCTTCACGACTAGCACCACCTGCTGAGTGCACTCTTGGATTAGAGGCAGGTTGGGAAATGACAGTTGTTTAAATTCTGGCAAATGGAGACTACCTTATGAAGCAGCAGGCACCCTGTTGGGGTGGTAGAAGATCATAGAGCTCACCCTACCTCTATGACCAGGGGAAGCCGTGTCGTCACATTGTGCTGTGGTTTCACTGTATTAAGCCAAAAAATGCACTTCGAGTGTCTCTTTGAACATAATATTGTGCAGAAGGCTCAGCATGTAAGACAAACAGTGTGAATAGAGAAGAAACTTAAGCACTTTGGTTCACTTGTTTGTTTGCTTTTGTCTTTCTTGGCTTGACCATTTAAACTCTAGGGCTTCAGTTCTGAGACCTGTTGACTTTATGACTTTCCGTTTGTCTAACAAAGTCTTCTGGCAATATTATGGATCAGGGCTTGTGCTAGGTCCTGGGAATGTAGAGGCCAACAAAATTGGTGGAGGCTGCCTTTGGGGTGCTCGCAACCAAATAGGAAACCTGATGCCAGCTCATTAGATCACTGCTCTGTGCTTCAGATGTCGTGCGGGTAAATGAAAGCCCAGATTTCAAATATTTTGAGCTCTTTCGAATTAAAGAGACCTTCCATAGAAGTGATTATGTTGCTTTGAATTTAACTATATATATATATATAGTTAAATTCAAAGTATATATTTATATATATATATATATATAATTTGTGAATTAGTTGTACTGGTGGGCTCAGAGTTATATTCTCATTATCACCACAGCACATATCCAGGCTAATATCAGATGTATGATTTATTAAAATAGTTCAATTATATTTAGTTACATGTGTGCTCAGTCATGTCTGACTCTTTACGACCCCTTGAACTGTAGTCTCCAGGCTCCTCTGTCCATGGGATTTTCCCGGAAAGAATACTGGAGTGGGATTAGCTGAGAAGCTAATAGCTGAGAAGCCTATATGTAGTTAAGTTAGACTTAAAATAATTAGGTGGGCTTCCCTGGTGGCTCAGTGGTAAAGAATTCACGTGCTATTGCAAGGAGACTCGGGTTCAGTCTGTGGGTTGGGAGGATTCCCTGGAAAAGAAAATGACAGCCCACTTCAATATTCTTGCCTGGGAAATCCCATGGACAGAGTAGCCTGGCAGGCTTCAGTCCATGGGGTCGCAAAAAAGTCAGACACGACTTAGAAACTAAACAACAACAATAAAAAGATAGGTATTAAATAGTCAGATACAGGCTCCGAAAAGAAAAGGAGAAAGGGAAACAGAAAGACCAGAGTAATCCTCTTGAGCTGTCATTCTAGCATACATTCATCTAGTTTTCTCTCTTTGTTCTTGCAAAAAGAATTTAATTTATATTTATCAAATAATTTAAAGATCACTAGGTGGTAAAACACTTGATTATATATTTTAATGTTTCAGAATCGTGCTACCATTTGTATTTAAAAATTAGCTCTGGGAGGGTAGCGAGCACATTGTAGTTATCTTTTTACCCTCAGCACCTAGGACATAGGAAGGAATTCAGCAAAGTGATTAAGAGCTCAGACTGCCTGGTTCCCTTATCAGCTTATCAGGGCAAGTTGCTCATTGTCACCAACCCAGTCTCCCTGGGTGCAAAACAGAGGTTAATAATAGTTCTCATCCCCTAGGATTGTTTTGTAAGAATTAAATGAGAAGCCTTCAAAAATTTGTATTCGTCAAGAGACAAGCACTCAATAGATCATAAGCATAGATGTTAGTATAGTTTCATGTCCATAGCAAGACTGAATAAATGTCTGGTGAACAGAATGATAGTATTTCATTAGTGTGCATAAAGCATGACCTTTCAGTTTTTGTTTCCAGTAATAAGTGTGGATCTGAATTGAGTTCCTTCTTTAATCAGAGGATTTGTATTTTTGGAGAGCCCACACAAGGGTTAAAAGTACAACCTGTAGGCATCAAAGCAGTGTTTATCATGATTTTGAATTCCAGCCTATGCCTTTCCACTTAAGAAGTACGCTGTGAGCCACTATCAGCCAGGCCCAATGCAGACTTTGAACGCCTTGCTCTATATTAATGTTTCCATTCGCTCACCCCTGGAAATAGCATTCTGCTTTCCAAAATAGACTCTGGCACTCTACCTTAAAAGAATTTTTTGTCACAGCTTTGGATCATCAGAAAAACAGAAAAGAGCTTTATTGGCAAAACGTCACAAGATAATTTTCAAAGATAGTTTCGGATTTTTTTTCTACATGAACTCATTTTCATTGTCTATCTCCCATTTCCTTCCCTCCTGATTTTTAGTACTAACCTGCAAATAAAGATGAGGAGAATCAGTTGATAACTGTTTCTTTGAATTCTTTTAAGGCTGTTTTGAAGCACTTAAAGTGACACATATAGCAGTGGGGTTTATAGCTAGGGATTCACTGGGGGGAAATCTAATGCCCTAGGTTTACATCACCGTGGGCATAAGGACTTCACAGTTGGAATAACATAGGTAGCAATATCACATAACTTAGAAGTTTAAGCATTAACATTACCAATAAAGGAAGTGCAGGTCGGCCAAGTTTCTAGACAATCCAAATATTTTCAGTCTTGAGGGAGCACCCTATTGCAGGAAGCACCAACACCCAGGGAGGTATGGAGGAGCAGGGAATTGTAAAGATTATAGCTGATACTATTCTATATCAAATACCATTTGTTTTGCAGTCTTTTATCATTCTCTGTTTCAAATGATTCTGACATCAGAGAAGATGTATATCCCCCAGTGTGTGTCTGAAGTTGATCCCAGAATCTAATTTCTTCATTACAGAATCTCAGTAAGAAAACACATTTTCTTTCCTGCCATTGTCCTCTCAGATGGCCCAACTTTAATGGTCTTTAAATTCCCTAATGGACTTCCCAGGTGGCATAGTAGTAAAGAATCCACCCACCAATACAGGGGACAGAAGAAACTTAGGTTCCATCCCTGGGTCGGGAAGATACCCTGGAGTAGAAAATGGTAACCCACTCCACTATCTTGCCTAGGAAATCCCATGGAAAGAGGAGCCTGGTGAGCTACAGTCTGCAGGGTTGCAAAGAATCAGACACGGCTGAGCACACACACACAAATTCCCTAATGCATTTTGGTGAAGCATAATTTGCAGACCTGGCTCACTCTCAGTTGGTAGATCTGGGGTGGAACTGCAAGTACAAATGACCATCTCTGTGGCCCCCCCATTCTCTTGAGAGACTGGCATTTGGTGAGTAGTGCTTCTCATACCACTGGACTTTTCGTACCACTTATGAAATCCCATAACATTTCATTCTCCTGCGCTCTTACTCAGCTTTCCATTTCTCTTCTAGGAGTAGGTTATGTTTAGTTTTTACATCCTTCCATCTCCTTTCTTATCTTTGGACCATATATTTCCCATATGGATTGGATGAAAATGAACTCATTCCCTACCCTAATTCACATCCTTATAATTCTTTTCAGAGAAGTGGTATAGAGTTTACTGACTTTCCATTTGGATTTGCCATTTAGAGTGCTCATTTCCAGGCTATCAAACCAAAACAATGATTTATTAAGTCTGTATTTTTATTTGGTCATGCTCTTCCTCCAGTGGTAATCTACTTCTTTTGTAGGCATTAAAATTGACCAATGAATCAGCCAGGCTTAGGATTTTGTGTATTGTTTGCATGATATTCAGGCAGCTGATGAGCTACACAGAATTGTTTGAACTCTATAATATTATAAGCAGAAAAATGGCAACTTTGTCTAATGCATAACCAGTCTGCTTTGCTGTTAAATCCCTAATCTCAGTGTTGATCAATTGGGACCCTTTTTAGAAATTATAGAAACAAAATATCTCTGTTACCTTACTTGCATTGTCAAAACCTCTCAAGGATTCCTTAGTATTCACAGAGAACTCATTCATATCATACTCTTTGGCAACACATGGTTTCCTATTAATTGCATACATCATATTAATATATAGATTGTATAGTGTGAGAGAACTTGGCCGTACATGGTCATAGTATGAAGAATTCCCTTGTGACTGACAATTTTTTTTTTTAATGAATAAAGAATTTTCTGCCTGAGATTATTAAAATATGGTGTGTATTCAGCACTATTTGCTATTGTTTTAAGTAATATGTTATGATAAGATTTTAGACCCCCATGTGAGAAGCTGACGTTTTATATCCATAAGGCAAACACAGCTTTTTGAATCTGCATGAAAATTTAGGTGTCCTATTTTATGGTTTTATCTTCTCATGAATTTTTTGAGAAAATGTTTAGACTGATTTCCTTACAGTCATGAAAGTCTCTTTGGGAGAACTTACGTATGTGAAAAAGCCATCTAGAAAGGAGATTTCTTGAGGACCCTTGGTAATGGCGTGCAAGTTTAATCACTCCGCCTGTGACAGGAAGGTCTTAAGACGTTCAACCTAAATTTCTCCTTATACGGTTTTCAGTTCATTTCCTCTTGTCTTGTTCCTAATGGTGATAGAGAACATCTGGTATGTCCTTTTTCAAAATAAACCTTCCTACTTGGAGTAGCAGAAAGTGTGCACACGTTGGGTCCTAACAGATTTGGGTTTGAGTCTGGGTCTTATCTCTTACTAACCTTAGGCCGTTGTTACCTCTCTGATCCTGAATTTCTTCTTTTGTAAAGTGAGGCTGATCATCCTTCTCTTGCAGTTTTAGCTAACATGTCCGATTCCTGGTAAAGCCTCAAAATGTGGTATCTTGTATTGTTATTGTTAAAATCTGTAAAATTTTATTGTCAGCTTTTTCATTTTGCGTAATAACATTCCCGGGTCTTTCTGACAGTGTTCTTTTTTCCAACCCATTGATCATGGTTCTGGTGATCAGGCTTGGTGGTAAAGAATCTGCCTGCCAATGCAAGAGACACAGGAGTGGGGGCTTTGATGCCTTGTTGGGAAGATGCTCTGGAGGAGGTAATGGCAACCCCCTCCAGTATTTCTTGCCTGAAAAATTCCGTGGACAGAGAAGCCTGGCAGGCTGTAGACCTTGGGGTCACAAAGAGATAGACATGGGCAGACATGACTAAGCATGCACACACACAACCATGGTTCTAAACAAGACTTCAGATGGTATGGTAGTAGAGCAAGGTCTGCAATGAAAAGCCTCTCAGACTTCTTTTCCAACTTAATGAATTTCTAGCTGTATGACCTTGGACAAGTCACTTAACATCCTTGAGTCCATTTGCCCATATGTAAGATGGGGATGATAATTCTATCTTCTCTACCTTCCTCACTGGATTGGAGTGAGGATTAAAAAAGTCTTTTATGAGTCACCAAGCACCACACAATCATAAAATGATAGCCGTAAGTGTAATCAGCAAGTAAAAAATTTAATACTTTACAATAGGGTGAAAGAAATTGGTCTTGTTACTTATGTAACTTTTAAAACATAGGTCTCTGAACTCAGCCTCACCCTTATCCTGCAGAGCAATTACAGGACATTTACTCTTTTTCTGTTTCCACTTTCATCAGCTCTTAGGGTTGGAAGGCTAAAACTGACAACTTTCAAAGATGTATGACAGACACATATTAAAACAGTTCCAACATTACAGGGCTTGAGTTTGTGTACAGAGAGGCTGAATCAATAAGCAGAGTTAGGTGCATAAAGACAGGGCCAGGTGTAATAAAGAGATGACATGACCCAGGAGGGGGGAAATGAGCAGCAGAGATCTCTGCAGCGATGGACAATTATGGAGAGGATTCTGAGACTTAAGATAGCCACTGCGAAGTTCCGAATGGAAGAACAGTGTGGTCAAACACATCTGAGTAAGAAGAGAACTTTAGGACTTCTGGGACTGCTCAGAATCTAAGTGACCTTGGAAGTTAGAGGGAACCTGGGCAGTAGAGGAGATAGCCACATTTAAGTAAATATTTACATGTTTTGTTGGTTTCATTGTTTAAATCTATCGAATATACAGTTAAGAGTTTGTAGTTAATCAAAAGCTTTTCCCCATATTTGTATTTGGATTCATCTTTTTGTTCTGTTACCTCAATTCAGTTTGGTGTCAGGTTTAATTATGGAACGGAATGTGCTTAAGTTTGGGTACTAGAGAGTGGAATTTGGTTAAATATCCCTGTTGATTACTTAAATGACTCGAGAGTCTAAGAAAACTAGCCACAGTGATCCAGCTGTCCTTTTCGGATTTGTACATGCTGCCTTCCTGGAGTCCTTTCTCCCATGGCTGTCTGTGACCTTAGCCATTGAATCATGTAATCGTTTCTGGCCTCCAAAGTCAGAGATTCTGAGTGGGCAGAGTGGTGGTGTGATGTCATGTCTGGGGCATGAGCCTGTACCCTCACCACACACAGGTCCCACCCTTCCTGGTCTCGGCAGCTCAATACACAGTGCTTGGCACATCGTGAGCGCTCAATAAATTTAGCTACTTTTCCTGTCTCTCCCTGGTTCTCAAATAGGAATATCCAAATTTGAGAACACCACCATAGCATCTGACTCCCCAGTTAAAATCCATGGAGAAAGCTGAGGCAGTCGTGAGGGAATGTAAGTCTAAGAAGATGGCTGCACTGGTTTACAGCACGGCTTCTCATGAATCATAAAAAGACCTCTTACGGGATTAATGAGTTTTAGCTTAATGCAAAATTGATAAACTATGTATAATATTGTGACATTTGAAAGCATTCCGAATGAAAAATAGCTGATGGGGGTACATGTTTTGAGACTCTTGGTGTTCCACATTTTACTGACCTCACTCTGTGCCCCCCAAAAAAAGATCAGAAGGAAGGCCCCCCTCATTTGCTTCCAAATTTCTAAATAGGGAAAATATCAAACTGGAAAGGAAGCTTTTGACAGCTTTACACATTTACAGATATTTTTAAAATAAAAAATTTCTTTCTTGCTCTTTCTCTGGGTAGAAAAATTAGACCCCTTTTCTTCTTTTTTTCCTCCTTAACCTTAAATTTTAGAAAATATATTCTTATTTTTCTTTTTAACTTTTTAATTTCAGATTCACATGCAGTTACAAGAAATTATACAGAAAAATTCCTTTCTCAGGTTGTCGCATTTCCCCCTCAACAGTGGCATTTTGTGAAACTGTAGTACAATGTCCCAGCTAGGATATTGTATGAGTACATTCCCCCCAGATTCCTCCAGCTCTGTGTGAACACAGTTGTGTGTGTATGTGTGTGTTTTCAGCTCTGTTCAGTTTTACCACCTGTGCGGATTCCTGTATCCACCACCAGAGGTATTCTTTCTGAAGACTGTCAGTTGCTTGAGAGTTTTCAGCACATCCGGTGATGACAGACATGGAGATGTGTCTTCTCTCCTAAACACACAGGAACTCTGTGTGACTGTAGGGAGGTGGAGAGTGGAAATCTGGCCCGTGGCTCCTGTCTGTGGCTGTGTAGTTACTCTTTCACATTCCCTCATTAGAAAGGGCTGGCTGGCCCAGACAGAATCATAGGTGGGCTTGGCACACAGCTAACTACTTGCCTGGAGTAACTTACGCTTTTGTACTGTATTAAGAGTTCTGCCAATTTCAGAGGCCAGGAAGCAAAGAGTTGGCCTAGGAGTGTAACACACCTGCTTTTCCCCAGGCCACAAACAACAGGCTGACGTGAGTACCTGTTTGCCCTAGTAAGTTATACTGAAACATGTCTCCAGAGACCTGAGGTTGTGGATAAATACTTCCCCCCACCCACCCCCAGAACCTTGCTTCACACAGATATTCACTGGGGGAGATGTCCTATTAATTGCACTTTGCCTATCTGGCCCAGTCTCCACAATGAACTATAGTAGAATCCCATTATCGTGAGACCTGTAGGAATATATACACTTGAGAATGCCACAATAAGGTGTGTATGTGTGTGTGCGCTTGTGTGCTCAGTCGTGTCCAACTGCTTGTGACCCCACGGACTATAGCCCACCAGGCTCCTCTGTCCATGGAATTCTCCAAGCAAGAATACTGGAGTGGGTAGCTATTTCCTTCTCCAGGGGATCTTCCCAACCCAGGGATCGAACCCGGGTCTTTTGCATTGCAGGCAGATTCTTTACCACTGTGCCCACCTAAGAAGCCTCACAATAGCATTACATTCCCTAATTTTAAAACAGATTGGACCTGTCACACACACACACACACAGAGCAAAGCTAAACTGAGATGCAAACAGTAGGCAGATGGACAGGATGCCTCACCAGCTAAGTATCCTATACTCCAATCTGAGAAAAACTGGATTTGTAAATCGCTCCAACTGTAAATATGAAAATTTCTGAATAATGAAGGTCTGTTATGTTACACTAGTCACTCCTGGAATCTGAGTGTTTGATTAGATGACCAGAATTTATGGTGATGATGCTGATGTTTGGACATGAAAACCAATGAGCAAAAAGCTGTAAATCTGATCACTATGGCAACCATTTAGAGAACACATGTGCTATATTTATTGCCACTGTCCTATTAGATCCTAAATCCCAACTAAGTCACAGCATATAAAGTGCTTGTTTTCTTCTCTGGATGAGTACTTTTCCTATTGGCAAAGTGAAATTAAAAAATCATGGTTTGCAAGTGACATCCTTTATTTTGGGTGGTAACAATCATCTTGTCTAAACACAGGCTTACTTTTGAATCAGATGGAGACATTTTGAAAATCTTGGACAGGCAGAAAAACTATGTATTAAAAAGAAAGTGCTATAAAAGAGTATCAGGACAGGCTACTATTACTTCCATAGCAAAGTTCTTTGGACCTGACTTGAACCAAATAAATGTAGTAGAAACCGCTGGTGTGACCATGGAAGTGGCAAACGAGAGCCAGCGGTCCTGTGTCCTGTTGTCTGTCACTGAGACCTTGTCAAAGCAATGCCCGAAGAGTGATTTTTGTAAGTATGAAAATGTTGGTCTGTCTGCTGCTTTATCTGCGCGTCAGTAACCCTAGACTTCGAGATTAAATAATTGAATTCTCTCATGTTCTGCAGGTGACAGTATGAAAGCTGAGAACAATTAAGTGTCCAGCTCAGGGTCACACAACCTCGTTAGCTGGGACGAGAACCAGGTTTCCTGATTCCTAGTCCATTGCTTTTTCACTGCAGGGAGCAGCTTCCTGTCACCCCACCAGTCTTGTCTTGGTTTTCCATTTGTAGTGTTGACAGTCCTGTGGCGCCACCTCTTCCTTCAGGTCCTGTGTTCGTTTCCTAGGGCTGCCGTGACAAAGGAGCGTGAACCTCGGTGCCTTAACACAACACAGATTTATTCTCTAATGGTTCTGGCAACCAAACGTCCAAAAAAAGTAGAGCCATGCTCTATCTGAAGGCTCTAGGAGACACTGTGTTCCATGCCACTTCCTTGGCTTCTGGTGCTACTGGGAACTCTTGATGTTCTTGACTTCTAGCTGCATCGCTCCAGTCTCTCCTTCTGTTGTCTTCCTGTGTGTTCTCATGTCTCTTCTCTTGAAAGAACACCAGTCATCTTTGATTGTGTTGTGTTTAAGTTGCTTCAGCCATGTCCAACTCTTTGCAACCCTAGGGACTGTAGCCCGCCAGGCTCCTCTGTCCATGGGATTCTCCGGGCAAGAATACTGAAGTGGGTTGCCATACCCTCCTCCAGGGAATCTTCCCAACCCAGGGATCGAACCCAAGTCTCTTAGGTCTCCTGCATTGGCAGGTGGTTTCTTTACCACTACAAATGAAAAAGCGCCACTGGGGGAGCCCCATCTTTGATTACGGCCCACCCTAATGACCCCAGCTTAACTTGATCACATATACAAAGACCCTGTTTCCCCATAGATGCACAAAGAGTTAGAACTTCAGCATCTTTGAAGGGGATCACAGTTCAATCCATAATAGGTCTACTTAGCTTCCAAACCATATTTAGAACTAGGCAGGCTTTGTAACACACCATGAGAACTGTAGTGAGTTTCATTAAGTGTAAAGCATCATATCCAATATTTGTAGTTTGTTACAATAACACATTAAAAAGATTTATAGACTGTTTTGGGTGTGATTATTGGATTAATTCCCCACTTTGAAACCATTTGTTGGGTCCTGTTTATTTAAAGGAGGGAATGAATAGACCTGAAAACACCTAATTTTCAGTTTAGCCTGGAAGCCAATAAAAGTTTTTTGTAAAGAATTGAAAACTGTGTCACAGAACATTAGCACTGTATTTGTGTAGTACTTTAGTCTTACCTTCAGTTGTTAGATGCTTGTTTGCATGTGCTAAAGCCTCTAGCTAAGATTTAAAAAAATAAAAACAAAAAACAAATTTTTCAAAAATTATTTTGTGGTAATAAAGTCTAGAACAGAATGTATGCTCAAAATATTTCATGGTGTGTGTACAATTTTTAAGTAGAAATTAAAAAGAAAGAAATCCTACCTGCAGTCAGCACTCTCCACTGTTTGCATTCCCCTGAACTTCCCTTGTTGAATACAGTCATTTGTGTTCATAAACATTCTTCCTGACCTCATTCTCTTTAGCATTATTTGATCGATCTTGGAGGAAATGTCCATATAACCTTAATTTGTACATTTTTTTAAAAAGTCTTTTTTAAAGCAAGTAATGGGAATGTATGCTGTTTTTTATGCTGTGTCTTTTATTAACTTTTATATATGTGATTCCAAATCTCTCTTTAAATTAATGTCTTTTAGCTTCAAATTGACTTCTTCCCATAAGGCTAGTCCCCATTTCCTATAATCTTACAGACCTAGGAGAACAACATTTTCCCTTCTGTCGTTTTGATAATTACGTCCTCTGTGCTCAGTGGTGGCCTATTAACTAACATGAATACCATGGGCTTGCAAAATAGCCTCAAATTTCCATATATTAGAACTGTGAGAATTTTCTATAATGGTGCTTTAGCAATAATGATGGAGGTGCAGGCATTTCCTGAGGATTAATGACCAGCTGGGAGGAACCAGTGGCCCTTGGCTCTGCCTCCCAGCCAGCCATTAATTCCGAGGAAATGTCTTTTGCTGAGGTCGTTACTGCTATTACAAGCTTAAAATGGAAAAACATAATAGGCGTATGAGTTACTTTTATGGGTTGATGCAGTTTCCAATGGTATGTACTAATTCGAGAAAATGACTGTGTATACATACAATTGTAAGTCAGACTGTTTGAATCATCCTTTAGTATTCCATATGTTTTATAACTGGAGTTATACAGTTCTCTACCTTTCCTGCTCAAAAAAAAAAAAATTGACTCCTTAATTTCTACGTTGGTTCAAGGCTTCAAAGTATTGTGTTCCACTGACATATTTGAAAACATCAGTTTCTGTTATCAACTTCAAATAATATTCAGGTTTCACACATGGGCTGAAAGGAAAAAAAAATAAGAGTTCATTTTCCATTTTTGTGATAATACTTTTTCTTTTAGAATGAAACACTGAAAGAAAACATTTTAAGCCCTGTAATAAATTGCTGTGCTGCTTTGATTTTTTTTTTTTTTTGCTGTCATTTGTATAAGAGACAGGCTTATATTTATACTTTTCCATAGTGAATCCATGAGACAACAATGCACAACTTAGTTTTTCAGCACTGCAGGGTTTTTAAAAAATCTATATTAAATATTGCAACTATGGGAAACCCTTTAATACAAAAAACACACAAAAAACTCTCAAAAATGAAGCCAAAGTGTCAAAATGCCGCTTTCCATGCTCCTTTCTCTTTTTAAAAAGTAGCCTTTTTTTGTATTTTTCCTTCTGATCTTAATCATCTGGCACTGTTTTTCATCTCAGTTATTAGCAGAGCCAACCTAGAAACATTCTTAAAAGTTATAAAAGGGAGAACCTGAACAATCCTGGAATATTGCCATCCTTGCCCTGATGGAGAAATGTGGTCAGCATCATGCAGGCGTGAGCCTGTGGGCCGTTTTTACCTGTCTCACCTGTTAGTGACTCTCTGTGTTTGTCAAACCTCCGATGTAGGCCAGACTCAGTGGGGAATTTGAAATATTGCAGGACACAGATGTGCACTAAAAGCAATAGGAATCAAGCTAAGAAGTCCTGTCCTATTTGGCCCGCAATTTCCTGTCCCACTTCTTCAAATTTGCTTGTAGCCTACAAGTCATTGTTCATGTTGGTAGACTCATTTGTGCTCAGATTTTCTTGAGCCTACTTTGTCAGAGGTCTTTACATCTCCCCATTCTGCTTCTCTCTCCATCTCCTCAACTTTTGCCATCTACAGAAAGCATAGATGCCGCTTTGCCTCTCTGACTATTCCTTTGCTTTCTTTCACTTTTGTTGAAGGTGCTAGGATTCTCCCAGTTCTTCTGGAGCAGCAATGCCGAATAGAATATTCTGCGTTGATGGAACTGTTAATGTTCTGTATCTGTGCCATCCAATATGGAAGTCACTAGCCACATGTGGCTGCTTGAACAATTGAAATGTAGCTGGTGCATTTGAAGAACTAAATATTTGGTTTTATTTCATTTTAACTAATTGAAGTTTAGATAGCTTCACATGGCTAGTGACTACTGTATTGGTCAGTGCAGTCATCTTGGATCCATTATATCTTTGCCTTGCCTCCATTATCTGTCCTTTTTACCTTTAGTGCAGTTTAGTTCAGTTGCTCAGTCATGTCCAACTTTTTGCAACTCCATGGACTGCAGCACACCAGGCTTCCCTGTCCATCACCAACTCCCAGAGCTTACTCAAACTCATGCTCATTGAGTTGGTGATGCCATCCAACCATCTCATCCTCTGTCATCCCCTTCTCCTCCCACCTTCAGTCTTTCGCAGCATCAGGGTCTTTTCCAATGAGTCAGTTCTTTACATCAGATGGCCAGAGTATTGGAGCTTTAGCTTCAGTATGTGTCCTTCCAATGAATATTCGGGATTGATTTCCTTTAGGATGGACTGGTTGGATCTCCTTGCAGTCTGAGGGACTCTTAAGAGTCTTCTCCAACACCTCAGTTCAAAAGCATCAATTCGTCAGCACTCAGCTTTCTTTGTAGTCCAACTCTCACATCCATATGTGACTACTGGAAAAACCATAGCTTTGACTAGACAGACCTTTGTTGGCAAAGTAATGTCTCTACTTTTTAATATGCTGTCTAGGTTGGTCATAACATTTCTTCCAAGGAAGAAGCATCTTTTAATTTCATGGCTGCAGTTACCATCTACAGTGATTTTGGAGCCCCCAAAATAAAATCTGTCACTGTTTCCATTGTTTCCCCATCTGTTTGCCATGAAGTCATGGGATCAGATGCCATGATCTTAGTTTTCTGAATGTTGGGCTTCAAGCCAACTTTTTCACTCTTCTCTTTCACTTTCATCAAGAGACTCTTTAGTTCATCTTCACTTTCTGCCATAAGGGTGGTGTCATCTGCATATCTGAGGTTATTGGTATTTCTCCCAGCAATCTTGATTCCAGCTTGTGCTTCATCCAGTCCATCGTTTCTCATGATGTACTCTGCATATCAATTCTGTTGTGTCTTTTTCCCCTGGAGGGGACCTTAATGCCCTCCAACCTCAACTTTGCCATATTCTGCCTTTGGTCTCTTGCCTAGTTTGATATGACAAAATCGAGAGGCCTCTGTGCATAGACCTGGAGAAAGTATAGAGACCAAGAAAGTGTAGTCCTGGGACTTCCTTGATTGTACAGTGGCTGAGACACTACTCTTCCACTATAAGCGGTGCTGGTTCAATCCCTGGTTGAAGAACTAAGATCCCACATGCCTTGTGTTGCAGCCAAACATTTTTTAAAAAAAGAAAACAGTCCATTTCATCTCCTCTAAGGGCTTACAGAGTAGAAAGAACCAGAGTTTTCTGTGTTATAGGGAACAGACAGCTCACGATCCAGCATTAACCAGGAGTAAGCCATTTACGGATTTTTCCTGAAGGACTTTATGGCTTTGAGATGGGAGGTATTACAAAAGAGTGTGATTTTATTTAGAAAAGGGTTGGAAACTTTCAAACTATTTTAAATGGGGTAGTTTATAAGGTATAACACCATTACCTCTTAAAGTACCGCACTAGTGCCTCAGAATTAAGGTGATTGTATGTCATGGGTTTTTTTCAGTACAGTTTCAGTTTATGCTGCCTGTTCCAGTGTAACTACCAGTAGGACCCCTGCCAGTCTCCAAGGTGTCCAGCTTGGGAGGGTAAATCCTATAATCCCCTTGCCTACAGTCTGCCTAAATTTTATACACACACACACACACACACACACACACGCAGTTTGTGCCTCTCCTAATCTTGTTGCATTTGTGCTCTTCAGTTACTTCCAGATTTTTCTTTCATGTCACTTCTCTATCGGGTCATTCCTCTGTTTGGGAACTGCCAATAGCTCCTGAATCAATTATAAATTTTTCAAGTCTCATAAATAGAACTATTGAGCTCTGTTTTTTTCCTCACATACATGTAGCCAAGTGAATAAGCTTCCTATTCCACGAACAAGGCAGACACTTTCTCACCTTCACTTTGACTGGAATCTCTTTCTCGCATGTCCAGCTGCTGAAAATCTTCTCCAGCCTTCCACGTCCAGTCTAGACACGACTCTTTTATGAAGTAACCCCTGACTCTCCTGGTCAAAAGTGGGCTGTCTCACCCCTGAATATGAACATACATTGTTAGTGCCTTGCTTAAAGCATGATCCATTTTCCTTTGTACTGAGACTTTTTGAATAGTTCTCATCTCTGTTTAGCAGTTTTATACTCTTTGAGAAGAGCTACCACGTGTTTTGCATTTTCTTTAAAACCCAGGACAGGGGTATACAGTAGTTGCTTAATACATATTTGTTGAATAAAATTTAAAATGCTTATGGCTGGGCAACTTAGATCATTCCCCAAAGATGATTTCTTAAAACTGTGTAATTGGAAGCTTTTTTTTTTTCCGAGTATTTCCACAGTTTATGCCATTAATTATAGTACTCAGAGGAATTACCGCTGCTATTAATCTCTTGGATCCAATACTTAGAGACATAAATATAAGTGACATTAGCTCCACCACTGCATTCAGTGAGATTACAAAATAGAGTAGACTTAGAAGCAGATGTCAGAAAAATACCTGCAAAGATAACAAAATGTAGAAAATCTTGCTAAGTTTATAAGTTTAGTTCAGGGACACAGTCTAAGATGAAACTGCCAAACAAGATTGATAACATGGTAGCCTACTCTTCTGCACTTCTGGAGAGAGCTGTGTCTGTTTGGGGGAATTTTCCTCCAAATAAAAACCAAAAAAAAATGTGTTTGAGTGACTTTTAAAAGATCATTTAAAGAAGTAACACTTGTTGATTGGGATGGACAAAAGAAAGTTGCATGTGGCAAAATTTATATGTGAATATACTTATTGTTTTTAATCCTTTTTCTGTATATATATGGTACACTGAATTTAGAAAATAAATTAGTTTTCTTTTTAAAAATTATATTGTAATTTTAAAAGGTACAACTGACATATAACATTATATTAGTTTCAGGTGTATTGCATAATGATTCAGTGTTGGTGTATATTGCAAAAGGATCACCATAATAAATCTAGTTAACATCTATCATTAACTATAATTGCTATGCTGTAAGTACATGCTCATGACTTATCACTGGAAGTTTGTACCTTTTGACTGTCTTCTAGATTTCTGTATATTTGATTTAAGCATCTTATATGTCCATGGTAAACAAAATGGTAAAATCTTAAGAGTAAATTCAGTAAAGAAATATTGCAACTATTTTCTGAATAGACAATTCTTTAAAATTTAATTAATTGACATTTAAAAATTATGCATGGGCATGTTCCTAACTGCACAATGAAACTTTAGATTGTAAAGGGTGGTAACAAAAGAATAAGCATTGGATATGTTTACTTTTTCTCAGACTCTTGCAAGAAACTTACCAAAACACATATGCACACCCTATACAACTTCAAACAACAGAAAATAGCTTTTTCTCTACCCACTTCTCTCCCTGCTTCCCACAATCCCTATCATGACCATGTGGTATCCAAGTTGGTCATGTCCAACTCTTTACAACCCCATGGTCTGTAGCCTGCCAGGCTCCTCTGTCCATGGAATTTTCCAGGCAAGATTACTGGGGCAGGTTGCCATTTCCTATTCCAGGGGATCTTCCTGACTCAGGGATTGAACTTGCATCTCTTGCATTGGCAGGCAAATTCTTTACCACTGGGCCACCTGGGGAGCCCACCACCACCATGACTACCAATAGGCTTAAGTATTTGAAGTACTTTCACATTTTTATGTTACATAAGAAGTGAAGAAAAACTATTCCTGAAAGTGCATTTAAAATACTGTTTTCAAATAGTTAATCTTCTGGTTGTACAAAACAGAAGCCGGTTGTTAGAAATCTCATGTGCTTCAAACATTTAGAAGGCGGTAAGTGTAAAGGACTAGAAGCATGAGTCTAGTGCTTCTTGGAGGGTGGCCATATGCCCATAGCTAAGAGACAAAAAACCCAGGAAGGAGAAGAGTGGGTTTAGATAAGTTCCAAGTAGAGATGAAATAATCATATCCTTGTCATGTATGGATGACATTTGAGAAAGGAAGCTGAGCCACAGATAAAGATACGAGGGCTATTTGTGGTAGTAAGTGAAGCCATGACTGTGGATAAAGATCACTAGAAAACGTGGAAAAAGAAAAGTGATGGAAAAAAAGGAGGTGGTGCAGAAAGTGGAGAAGAAAGGGAATATGGGAGCATTACACACAAAGGAGATGAAATAGGCTGCTAGGGATGGTTTATGGCCCAGTGGTTGCACCATGAACAGGACGTCTGTATGACTCCCTGGCCCCTTCCTCACCCAAGCTCAGCTCATGGTCTTTAAGTTCTCCACAGACTCACTGAAATAAGCACACCGCAGACAGCAGTGAGCCCTGCATCCTGGTGATACCATCAGCGCTCAAAGACAGCAAGGGAATGAGACCAAGGAGAATCCTTTTGGAGGCCAGATCATTAACTCCTATCTATGACATCCCTTTTTCCATCTGGAAAAGTTAAATTCTCTTGTGCAATTAGCTTTGCAGAATGGAGCAGTTTTGTTGGTTTACTGATACTGGTGAGCAAAATGGGCACAAGTGCAAGTCCTGGCGCCAGCAGTTGATTGCACCTTCCTTTCTGAGGCAGATGTGAATGTAAAGAAGAGAGAAATGTCCCTGGGGTGTTGTTGATTAAACTGACAGCCTTAGCTTTCAGGATCATTAGATTTCAAAGACCAAAAAAAAAGGGCCCGCCAAGATGATATCCTTTGCACGGATCAGATGATGAGGAACTGAGTTGTAATTTGGGACTCATTCACAAGAAAAGGTCTGAAGGGTTTTCACATGAATAGGATCATAAGGGTCAGAATGCCAGGATCTGTGCCCACCACAGTCTCTCTGACCTGTAGTAGACTTCGCATCTAAGACTGGCTGAACAGTTTCAGTAATGCAACAGAAAGGCTCTATTCTGTAGAGCTAATTGCAAAACAAAACTCACTTCTCCAGATGAAAAATGGGATACTCAAATCCACTGAAGGAAAGAAACACGGTTTCCCCCACCACAGCTCTGCAGTCTTAGTTCCATGGGTCTAATGTATGCGCAGTAAACATTTATGACCATATTTAGGTCCAGGCAGCATGTGGGATTTTGTGCTAGTGGTTGCTGATGAATACCTCCAATAGGAATCCTTTATGTCTGAGGTATCCATGGTAACTAAGTCGAGCCCATTTCCATTGTGCTGTTAGCTGGCCATACTTTGACTCTTTGGGCTCCAGGATTCCTAATTCTTATAACAACCCAGAGAGGTAGGTAAGTGCTTTTCAGAAAAGCAAACTTAAGCAAGGGATTTGAGATTTGAAGAATACCACATAGCTACCAAGATGATAATTTTTGACTCACGGGTTAATTTAATTGAGGAGTGCTCCAAAGTCAACAATTCCATAGCTAGCAACAGAATTATGATTATTAGGAAAATAATAGCTTTTTCTCTCACCTCTGAAATTTTCTGCGATGTTATGGACTTCATCGTTGGTTGTATATTTTGTAGGTAGCTCGTGTTCACCCTGCACTTGGCAGAGATCGCTAGATTTGTTACCTTAATAGCAATGTTCATTTTTTTAAGTACAGGGAAATATTTGACATACTGGAAAAATGCTTTAAAATAATGACATTAATATTATAATGTTGTATATCCTTTTTTTCCCCTAGGATACCCTGCAAATGTCCTATGGTGTCTGCATTTAACACACGTAGTAGATGTGCTTTTGTTCGCATGTGCACTGGCCACTTGAGCCCCAGCATACAATTGCCAGTGGCCTTTATTTCCTAGCTCATTTAACTGGGATCAGAAATAGTGGGATGTATTTTACTCACTTCAGTTTTTTTGAACATTAGTGTATTTTTGCTTGATTTTCTGATGGTGAACTTTTTTTTTTTCATGGAAAGGCATTTTATTTTAAATATAGCAGTGTGTACATGTCAATTTATTTCATACTAAACATTTATAAGTAGAAATGAAAGCACTGTATATAAATGAAGTGTGAATGCACTGAAAATATTATAGCTGCTGTTTTAAAATAGTTATATTAAATTTAAATCTAAGTTAGTCCTCAGACTTTCTAAAGTTTTCCTATTTGAATGGAAATACAATGTGGAATGCACCAGAGTGACATTTTTCCATTTCCGCATTGCCAAGATGGGAAGACACTTGCACTAAGCATCTGAATCCACATCTTTTTCACTAATATTCATACTGTCATTATGGCTAAAATGATGGAGCATCAAATGTGTGAATTCTAGGGAATCACATCAGATTTACTTATAATTGATTTGTGTGCAAGGAGGGCAGGCCTCTATGTTGGAGAGAAAAAAAGTTCTGAAATGTGTAAGAAAGAATGGAAACCAAGAATCATCCCTAAGGAGAGCTATTTGCTCATTCAGCTCACCTTTCTCCTATCAGTGCTAATCCTGGGCACCGACCAGATATTGAGGATACACTGGTGAGCACTTCAAGGCCCCTGCTCTCATGGATCTTACATTCTAAAGAGGGACTATGAACAGCGACCTAGTTACTCAAGAATAAAGATGATCATTTCTTGCCGTGATGAGAGCTGTGGATAGAGGTGAACCATGTTCATGTAATAGAGGAGTCGGGGAGGCTGCTTTAGATAGGGCAATCTGGGTGGGCATCGTGGAGGAGGTGCCATGTGAACTGAGAGCCCCGAGTGAGACTAAGCCAGCCTCATAGCTGGTAGATCTGGTGGTCTGGCTGACATTAACAGCAGATGGGGACGAGGGGTGGGGGGTTAGAAGGGGCTTGCTGAGCATTCAGCTTTATTTTTCTTATCCCTTGGATTATGAAGAATGCAATAGTCAGAATACCCAAGGATTTGTTGGAGATATTATAAGAGGCAGGAAAAAGGTGACAGGATTCACTCTGTCTATTCTTGTGATACCTATGTGAGTGTTTGTAAGCTTTAAAATATAATAAAGGTTACCTCTCCCACCTTAGCCCACCTTTTATTTTTCAGCACAGATTTAAGAAAGCAATCAAAGCAGTCATTATTAAAAATAGTCATTCTTCTTAGCAGTGCTAACTCAGAAAATAAAATCACTGGCACTTAGTTGAGATGTAGACCACATGTATCAGCACTGCTTGGCCTTGTGCCCCTTAAACCCATCTGAGTCAGATTGTTCTTTCTGCTGCTGTTTTTCCTGTAGAAATGAGAGAGACAGAAAGTATGTGTGTAGGGATGGGAAAGGAGAACTCACTTCTGGTTTTCCGGTTTCTACGCACTGCAGAAGTGCATAGTAGAGGGGGAAACAGAATATGTGAAGAAAGAGGTAGAATGCGGTGCAGCAGATTCCTTAGTTGTGGGTTGAATTACCAGCTCATATAACAACAACAAAATGTGGACACTGTGAATTAGGACCTGCTGTTGTTCTTAGCTGGTGCTCATGAGGTAGTGGATGGCATGAACTGTGAAGAAGTGACTTGTCCTGTTTTGATGATAAACAGAGGTCTAGCCCCCAAGGCACTGAATTCTTTTCCAACTTCTTCCTCTGAGATCTTCCTTTGACATCTTCTGTGATGTTATGGACTTCATCGTTGGTTGTATATTTTGTAGGTTGAGAACATGTTCCTCTGTTGGGAAACAAAGGTAGCGTGAAAACCTTGAGATCTTCTCAGGAAGAGGAACCTCTAGGAACTTATTCTTCCGGGGAGAGCCAGGACTCAGAACACTTGGAATGGTGTCTGAGCAGGAGGAGTTGGAATTGGCTGGCCAGTGAGTGTTTATTATGCTTAAGCTACAGAGCTAATTACTGTGAGCAGACACAAAGGAAAGAGAAGACCAAAACCCTATCCTCGTGATACTGACAGATCAGTTGGCCTGAGCACACAGGAATTAACCAAAGAACACTTCTGCCAAGTTCCAGTTGTGTAAAAGGGGAGGATATGAGTCTTGTAGGGAACACAGAGTTGAGGCATGAGCAATTGGTCAGTAAGGCTGCCTGCAGGAGAATTTTGGGCAGAGTTTTGGAGGAAGTGAGGACAAGACTGGAGTTAACATACATAAAACTTGTCACCTGAAGAAGACTGGAACCACCTGGAGGTT
>NW_011494735.1:7448436-7491143 GCF_000754665.1 Bison bison bison | reverse complement strand
CTGGAGGTTGAGAATGCAGTATCTCTTTCTTATATGTTCCCTGAGGTCCCTTGTTACTCTATAGCAGTGTTTACCAAGAGCTGGAATGAGGGACTTGGGCGCCATGTTGCTACATCCATGAAAGACTGGCCTTCTACTCTGCCACTGGCCACAGCTCAAAATGGAAACAAGTGTCACAGGTACCTGTAGTCCTGTCCCTTTTGTCTTCCTATGTCCACTCGCTTTCGAGCTCTTTCTCCGTCCAACATTGCTCACAAAGGAATCTCTGAGTCTGAGAAAGAACAAATATCCAGTAACCTTCTGCCGCTGGCCTCACTGAAAGGGGAGAGAATTCTGTTGAATGCCATTGGAAATGTAAGGATCTCTTGTGACAGTCAAGTCTCAGGAGGAAACTAGTGGTTAAATTGCTAAGTTCTTTGAGGCACTTGCAGTGCAGATAAGTGCCTGACCTCTCAGTATCATGTTTCTGACTTCTTTGTTCTGGCTTCGTTTTTTTTTTTTTTCAAAATGCCATTTTCATTTGTTCTTAGAGTGAAGAACACGTCAAAGAGCCTTTCTAGCAGTAGGTGGTTTTACAGAGCACATGAAGAATGAAAACTAAATTATCATCCTGGAAGCAGTCCACTAGCATCAGGGAGGTGTCAGATTACGTTCCAGGCTTGGCTGTGTCAGAATGTGAAACAGGAAAGGGAGGACGGAGGCAATGTTGCATCAATTGGGCCCAAAGCCCCCTTTACCTTGAATATGGAGAAAAATCGAGGCAAGAATTTTTTTTTTTAACTATTTTCTCCATGGTTCTTATCTAATTCAGTACATCTTAAATGATAGTTTATAGAATGCTGATACATCAGGAAAAAAACCCAGGTTGTACTGGTCTTGCATGTTCTCACCTAGCTCTTTTACCTGAATCCTCATTACAATCTATGGGAATGTTAGCATCATTCCCATAGATTAGTTTTAATTAATCTATATTAGTCTTAATGCTATCAGCTAGGTGATTCGTGGGTTTTATTGGTTATTCTTTTTTTTTAATTTGACCGCACCATGAGGCATGTGGGCTCTTAGTTCCCCACTCCTGCATTGGAAGCACAGAGTCTTAACCACTGGACCTCCAGGGAAGTCCCCCTTTTTTGGTTATTCTTGATAAACTAATGGAATCGTGGCATTTGGAAATTAAAAATTAACTCAAGAATTTGTGCCAAAACTCAAATTACAGATACTATTGTATTTTAAGTGCCAGTGCTGTCCCAAACCACCAACACATTGTGTACCAGTTAGTCTAATAGATTACCATTGATTTCCTGTTCCGTATATTTTAAGAGATTGACGTTAGTAAGCTGCTTTATTGTTGTTGTTGTTTAGTTGCTAAGTCGTATCCGACTTTTGTGACCCTGTGGATTGTAGTCCACCAGGTTCCTCTGTCCATGGGACTTCCCAGGCAAGAGTACCTGAGTGGGTCGCCATTTCCTTCTCCAGGGGATTTTCCCGACCCAGGGATTGAACCCTCATCTCCTGCACTGGCAGGTGGATTCTTTACCACTGAACCACCAGGGAAGCCCAGTAAGCTGCTACACTTCCTTAATCAAAGAGGCAGAAACCTTTGCAAAACACTCAGCTGATGAAATGGCTCACTAAAATGAGTCTAGAAAACTGTTAACTGTTTTCTAACACTCCTGCTGAACTCAACTCACTACCAAGTAGACTTTGATTAATTTGTGTGTAGAGTTCCCTAGGCCAGGTTAGCCTGGCTATATATATATATATTTATCAGTTGAAATAGGGTACTGCTGCTATTGTCATCATGTATTTATACATAAATCAGAGCAAGGCCAGAGGAGGAACATGGTAGATCACAGAGCAACTGAGAAAGATGACAGCAGTGACTAGAAAATAAAACATAATGGTTGTATTTCAGGGACTCTACCCAACAGATGGTAGTTATCATAGCTTTTGAAGTTTCATCTGATTACTTTGCCAACAAAGGTCCATCTAGTCAAGGCTATGGTTTTTCCAGTGGTCAGGTATGGATGTGAGAGTTGGACTATAAAGAAAGCTGAGCACAGAAGAATTGATGCTTTTGAACTGTGGTGTTGGAGAAGATTCTTGAGAGTCCCTTGAACTGCAAGGAGATCCAACCAGTCCATCCTAAAGGAGATCAGTCCTGGGTGTTCATTAGAAGGACTGATGTTGAAGCTGAACCTCCAATACCTTGGCCACCTGATGCGAAGAGCTGACTCATTTGAAAAGACCCTGATGCTGGGAAAGATTGAGGGCAGGAGGAGAAGGGGATGACAGAGGATGAGATGGTTGGATGGCATCACCGACTCAATGGACATGGGTTTGGGTGGACTCTGGGAGTTGGTGATGGACAGGGAGGCCTGGCGTGCTGCAGTTCAAAGAGTTGGACATGACTGAGCGACTGAACTGAACTGAACTGATAGGTTGATTGATCCTCAAGTCTAACCTGACATTGTAGTCCACACTCCTCTCTTGCTATCTGCTGACATAATTGGGGAGAAGTTGAAGTTACCTTCTGTCAATGGGGTAACTCCTCAGCAATCATAGTAAACTACCCTCCATTGTACCACTCCTCCCTATAAAATGGGCTAGAGATTCCTGTTCCATTTCTGTATTTAAGAAAGAATGATCAAACTCTTTTATTTCGAAAGGATACACATACCCCCAATGTTCATAGCAGCACTACTTACAATAACCAAGACATGGAAGCAACCTAAATGTTCATTTACAGACAAATGGATAAAGAAGATGTGGTGTGTATATACAATGGGATGTTAGCCATTCAGCCATGAAAAAAAATGAAATGATGCCATCTGTAGCAATATGGATGGACCTAGAGATTATCATGGGCTTCCCTGGTGGCTCAGACGGTAAAGAGTCTGCCCACAATGCGGTAGACCTGGGTTTGATCCCTGGGTTGGGAAGATTCCCTGGAGAAGAGAAAGGCTATCCACGTCAGTATTCTTGCCTGGATAATCCCATGGACAAAGGAGCCTGGCAGGCTACAAGTCCATGGGGGTCACAAGGAGTCGGATACAATCAAGCAATTTTCACTAGAGAATATCATATGAAGTGAAGTAAGTCAGAGAAGGAAAGACAAATACCATATGATATCACTTATATGTGGAATCTAAAATATGATACAAATGAACTTGTTTACAAAATAGGAACAGACTCATAGACATAACAACATACTTATGGTTACTAAAGGGGAAAGGGGTCAGAGTGGGATAAATTAGGTGTTTGGGATTAGCAGATACAAGCTACTATATAGAAAACAGATAAACAACAAGGCCCTACTGTATAGCACAGGGAACTATATTCAGTGTCCTGTAATACACCATAATGGAAAAGAACATGGAAATGAATTTTCATATATATGAATATATATGAAATACATTTATTATTTTATATATGCATATACATCATATATTATATATATATATAAAATTCTGCTGTACACCAGAAACTAACAACTTCGTGAATCAACTATACTTCAATTTAAAAACAAGAATGGTCAAGAAATACAGTGCACATTTCATTCTGGTATATACTATTTGAGCGTCTTTTCTCAATGTAAGTAATGTAAATTGGGCATCTAAACATAGTCCCACTTAATATTCATAATCAATACTTATTAAGTGACTCCCAAATATCAGGGTATATTCTAGAAGCCTCAGAATAAACCTTTAAAGGGTACCTTATTGACATAATTTTATAAATGAAACTGAGTTTCGGAAAACTGAAGTAATTTGCACAAATACACAGTTCAGTTCTGTCTCTCAGTTGTGTCCAACTCTTTGCAACCCATGGACTGCAGCACGCCAGGCCTTCCCTGTCCATCACCAATTCCCGGAGCTTGCTCAAACTCATGTCCATTGAGTCAGTGATGCCATCCAACCATCTCATCCTCTGTTGTCCCCTTCTCCTCCTGCCCTCAATCTTTCCCAGCATCAGGGTCTTTTCTAAGGAGTCAGCTCTTCACGTCAGGTGGCCGAAGTATTGGAGTTTGAGCTTCAGCATCAGTCCTTCCAATGAACATTCAGACTGATCTCCTTTAGGATGGACTGACTGGATCTCCTGGCAGTCCAAGGGACACTCAAGAGTCTTCTCCAACATCACAGTTCAAAAGCATCTATTCTTCGGCTCTCAGCTTTCTTTAAGGTCCAACTCTCACATCCATACATGACTACTAGAAAAACCATAGCTTTAACTAGACAGACCTTGTCAGCAAAGTAATGTGTTTGCTTTTTAATATAAAGAGAAGGTTGGAGAAGGAAATGGCAACCCACTCCAGTACTCTTGCCTGGAAAGCCCATGGACAGAGAAGCCTAGTAGGCTACAGTCCATGGGGTTACAAAGAGTTGGACACAACTGAGTGACTTCACTTTATTTACTTTACTTTTTAGGTTGGTCATAGCTTTTCTTCTAAGGAGCAAGCATCTTTGAATTTCATGGCTGCAGTCACCATCTGCAGTGATTTTGGAGCCCAGGAAAAATAAAGTCTGTCACTGTTTCTATCGTTTCCCCATCTGTTTGCCATGAAGTGATGGTACCGGAGGCCATGATCTTGGTTTTTTGAATGTTGAGTTTTTAAGCCAGCTTTTTCACTTTCCTCTTTTAGGTTCATCAAGAGGCTCTTTAGTTCCTCTTCACTTTCTGCCACGAGGGTGGTGTCATCTGCATATCTGAGGTTATTGATATTTCTCCCAGCAATCTTGATTTCACCTTGTGCTTCATCCAGCCTGACATTTTGCATGATGTACTCTGCATATAATGGAGAAGGAAATGGCAACCCACTTCAGTATCCTTGCCTGGAGAATTCCATGGACAGAGGAGCCTGGTGGGCTACAATCCATGGGGTCGCAAAGAGTTGGACAACACTGACTAACACTACACTCTGCATATAAATTACATAAGCAGGGTGACAATATATAGTCTTGATGTACTCCTTTCCGGATTTGGAACCAGTCCATTGTTCCATGTCCTATTCTAAGTGTTGCTTCTTGACCTGCATATAGGTTTCTCAGGAGGCAGGTAAGGTGGTCTGGTATTCCCATCTCTTTAAGAATTTCCCACAGTTTGTTGTGATCCACACAGTCAAAGGCTTTGGCATAGTCAATAAAGCAGAAGTAGATAGTTTTCTGGAATTCTCTTGCTTTTTCTGTGATCCAATGAATGTTGGCAAAAGTTAGGGAGTAACAAAATAAGTCTAGAGTCCAGATCTATCATACTCACAAACCCATGATTTTTCAATACTATGTGGCCAATCCAATTAGAAAAATCTGAAAATCTTATACTTTTCAGTCTTTCTTGTACTTGGCTTTCAGATTAAAAGTATTGGTTATGCTTTGCAAAAATGTGGTGCTCAATATTCCAATTAGATTTAATAAACATTTATTGAGCACTTAATAGGTTCATAAGTAGATAAAATATGGTTCTTAGCATTAAGAACTTAAAATCTAAGGGTAGATATGCATACACTTGAAACTTCTATTTGGAACTCCAGTTATGAGCCAGGAGCTATGCTAGGTGCATTGCAAATATTATCTTGCTTTACTATTATATCTTTCTAAGAGTCTTATAAAGTAGGTATTTTATAAATATTTTTGCCAAGATGTAAATCGTAAACAAAGATCAATTAGGCCTGTATTCCAACTAGGTAAAATAAGGAAAGTTTTATCAAGAAGATAAATGGCACTTCAAGCTGAGCCCTAAAGAGTATCTGGGATTTAAATAGGATGGCTGGAAGATGAAGTTCCTGGAGAAAGCCTTCCATGCTATGTGAAAAGAAGGAACAAATCAATGAGGGCAAGGAAGTGTAGGGCGTGTTCAAGTGAGAACAGATAGTTTGTATGGGATAGTATAAATTAGGCCCATAGTGTGGGAAGGAAGTGATAATATAGGTCATGAAGACCATGCCCTGCATGCTCACAGAGATCAGGCATCATAGGAAATGGGAAGCTATTAAAGACTTTGTCATAAGAGAATGATACATCTGATTTGATTCAGAAAAAAAGTCAGTCAGAAGCCTATATCAATAACCATAGATCGTCTCATGACCAATGCATTAGAATTATTTGCTATAATCATTTCCTTTAAAACATCATTTTTAAAAAGAAGTATTTAAAATACAGGTAATTAACATTTTATAAGGGCTTACCTGGTGGATCAGATGGTAAAGAATCCACCTGCAATGCAGGAGACCTGGGTTTGATCCCTGAGTTGGGAAGATCCCTTGGAGGAGGGCATGGCAACCCACTCCAGTATTCTTGCCTGGAGAATCCCCATGGACAGAGGAGCCTGGCAGGCTATAGTCCATGGGGTCACAAAGAGTCGGACACGACTGAACGACTAAGCACACACACAGCATTTTATAAGATGATTTGTATAGTTTTCTAATGCCAGGAGCTGGTAATCACATGCTTTGACTATGTTGAAAGGATTTTCCTCCTTCTAGCTGTCTGGTCTAAGTATTAGCAATGAGTCCTCTCCCTTTACTTCTTGTAAACTTGATAGAATTTATTGTATCACTGTTTTGATACATGAGTCTATTGTCACCAATAGATGTAGACTTTGGAGGATTTGGACTGCGGTTTTTGCTTTCTTTAATATCTCCCAAGCTCTGCAGAAACCATTATTACTTCGTGAATACTTGGTGGATGGATGAAGAATTGAATGGAGAGCCCCTAGCTTCACTGTAATTTGCACTCAGCATCAAGGTGAATGCTTAACCCAGGGCCACAGTGAGAAAGCCCTTGGGACTTCTGAAAACCAGGTTTCTGTAAATTGTCAAATAGATAAATTCCATGGTATCTACAGATCAGTGGGTTCCACACACATAAATTTGAATTCACTAAATCTAGGCTGATGGAAGAGGTTGACCTGGATGAGGGTTTTCTAGCACAGGAGTCAACAGTGAATCACGGTCCAGATCCAGCCCATTGCCTGTTTTTGCATGACCTGCAGTCTAAGACTGGTTTAAGACTCCTCTGGTGGTCCAGTTGCTAAGTTCCCAAGCTCCCAGTGCAGGGGGCCCAGGTTCGATCCCTAGTCTGGAAACTAGACCCCACACACAGCAACTAAGACCCATTTTCTCAGTCTCTCAGTCGTGTCCGACTCTTTGCAACACCATGGAGTATAGCCCACCAGTCTTCTCTATCCATGGCATTTCCCAGGCAATAATACTGGAGCAGGTTGTCATTTCCATCCCCAGGGGAGCTTCCCAACCCAAAGATCGAACCCATGTCTCTTGCGTCTCCTGCACTGACAGTCAGATTCTATACCACAAGTGCCACCTGGGAAGCCCTAAGACCCGGTGTGGTCAAATTAATTTTTTTTAAAGAATGGTTTATATATTTTTAAATAATTGAAAAAAGGAATAATAGTAATATGTTGAGATGTGAAAATCAAGTAAGATGCAGAAACCAAGTTTCATTATGCAGAAACCAAGTTTTACTGGGATACAGTTACTCTTACTTGTTCACATCCTGTGTCCTGTCTGACTACTTTCTCACTACGGTGGCAGAGTTCAACAGTTGTCGCAGAGACCACCTGGCCTACAAAGTCTAAAATATTTATTCTCTGGCCCTTCATGAAAAAGTTTGCTCACCCTGGCTGGACTGTGTCTTTCTGGCCTTCTTAATCCATTTATATGGCTTTCTTCCTTTTCTGTGCAAATGGAAAATGAGTTTAACTTCATTAGAAGCAAGAAACTTGTAGCTTTGCCTTCAGGTTTTTTTCCCCCTCCTTCTCTTGAGAATCTTGAATGTTCTATATATATCTAGATTTGCAAAGCTAAAGAATAATGAGGTAGAATATGTTTTATCCATTAGTATATCCCTTTTCTATGGGGATCCTGCAAGTATGGTTTTCTCTTTAGGTTAAAGAGCCGCATTCCTTTTCTAATCATATCCCATTTTTAGTTCACACTCAGGCTGTCAGTTCCACAGAACAATGTCAAATGAGCTTAGGATCTCTTTGTTTTTAATTTTTATTTTTTGGCTCTACTGGGTCTTTGTTGCTGCACGATCTTTTCTCTAGTTGCAGGAAGCGGGAGCTACTCTCTAGTAACGGTGTGCTGGCTTCTCACTGCGGTGGCCTCTTTGGTTGTAGAGCATAGGCTCTAGGGCACACAGGCTTCAGTAGTTAGAGCACATGGACTTAGTAGTTGCGGCTTGCGGGCTCTCGAGCACAGGCTCAATAGTTGTGACACACGGGCTTAGTTGCTCCGCAGCATGTGGGATCTTCCCAGATCAGGGATCAAACCCATGTCTCCTGCGTGGGCAGGCAAATTCTTTACCACTGAACCACTGGGGAAGCCCTTTAGGATCTCTTGAAAACCTCTTCCAGCAGCCTCTGCCAGTGTCTTACCCGGGGAGTTTTCTTCAAAAAGGCTCAGGGATAGTGGAATAACCTTGGATGATGATCAGTATATTTCACCTTCCTGTTTGGTGTGTTAATGCCATCTGTGCACTGCGGTTTTGTTTGCACTTCTCAGCATCATCACTTTCGGAGCTTTCAGGGCCTAAAGCTGCAGCCATTCTAAAATATCAAGGAGGCAACAGGACCCAAAGTGAAAAATATTCCCACCTCGTCAGGTTTGTGATTCACCCCTGAGGCAGATGTGATCTGGCTTCCATCCCCTTCATCCCACGGAAAGCACTTGACTTCATCAGGAACTTGCTGGCTGCCAAATCCTAGGGACGCGTCTCGGTCCTCATCCTGATGTCTTTTTTGAAGAATTATTCAAACAGGAAACCATTCTTCCCTGTTTCACTCTCTCTCTCCTTGGTTCCCAGAACAAAATCTAGTCCTGACATTTGCTCTCTTTTTTCCTGAAAGCTCCTTGGAGCTGCTAGGTGCTTCTCTTTTCACCTGCCCTTCCCACATATCTTGTCTCCAGGGAGACAAGTGGAACCCACTATGTTTCACTAGATGTGTCCGTTCTGAGTAGACTCCTGACATCTGTGTTTTGGCTGTTATCTCCATTTCGAGCACTGTACCCATAGCTATCGTGAGTGTGCCGTCACTCATCTGATCACCCTGAACTCCCTTCTTTCTGCATTTTCAACACGCACAGAGTCCTGTCATTTATTTACTGTACCATATGTTTTGAGTTTTCTTTTCCTCCATTCTCACTGCTGCTTCCTTTGTTCAGGCCCTCATCATCCCTCCCTTGAATTCTTTGCACTGGTCTCCTGCTAGTTTCCCCCGCTGACTCTAGTCCTCTGTCTCCAACCCCCTCAATACTCCTGCAAGTGCGGTCTCCAAGACCAAATGCCTCCAATGGCTTCCATTCACCCAAGGGCAGAAGTCTACATTTCTTATGTCGCTTCTGGCATTAGGCTTAGTTTCGCATCTTGCCTCTTATCGTCTTCTGGTTGTAATCTTCGCTCCGTTAGCACGGAAAGCCTAGTCTTTCTGAAACCTCTATTGGTTATTTCACGCCTCTGCTCTGATTGTTGTATTCTTGACCTTCGTCTCCATCTGGACAAATCTTGCACACCTCCCAAACCCCCGTTCAAATATGGTTCTCCGTCTCCCGAAATGACCACCCCCTCCTCTTTGCCATCATTGGAGTTTTGTACACTCCCTGAGGAGAACACAGTTCACAGTGTACTATAATTGTTTGTTTACCCTTTTTCACACAGAGGACTCTGTCTCCTCCCTCACTGTATTTTCAGTTCATAGCACACAGTCTATCTCAGGAAAAGCATCCAAGAAACGAATGTGTCCAACCTGCATGTCAGTATCTACACCATGTCCTCTGGGTGCAGTTATGTTGCCAGGCATGTTAGAAATGAATGGCGCTAGGAAATCCAAGTAGGCCAGTTATCAGCAGAAAAGGTTTATTTCCTTCTCTTAATGTTTAATTTGTGTTGAATCTAGGCTGAGTGTATGTGGCTATATATAGTCACTCTAGAAGTCAGGTATGGGAAGATTGGTATTTATTTTAATAGACCAGAGTGAAAGAGAAAAAGAGAGACTTCTAATGTAATTATTAGTGAGTCACATACATTAAAGTTTAATTTCTCGTACTGATACAGAGAGAGCTTGGTAGAAAGCTTAGTGTCTAATTAGTCATATAAAGTATGTGAATATGTGTAATATTAAATATATGTATATGTACATATATACTTAAATGTCAGCCTTATAACATTACTAAGTTGATGGTAAAGCATCTGTCTACAGTGTGGGAGACCCAGGTTCTATCCCTGGGTGGGGAAGATCTCCTGGAGAAGGAAATGGCAACCCACTCCAGTATTCTTGCCTGGAAAAATCTCATGGACAGAAGAGCCTGGTGGGCTACAGTCCATGGGGTCGCAAAGAGTCGGACATGACTGAGCAACTTCACATAAGTTATAATTTATTATAGTCATCCTCAGGAAATTATCATTGTAAGCCCCATAATAAACACAGGGGACTTTAGGGGCTTCCCTAGTGGTCCAGTGGTTAAGATTCTGAGCTCTCAGTGTAGGGGGGATGGGTTCAATCCCTGGTCAGGGGACTAAGATCCCACATGCCAAGCAGGGCAGCCAAAAACAGGAACAAAAAAAAAGACAAGGGACTTCATGGGGTTAACCTGTGGGGTTAAACATATCGTCCCTGCTTTATAGAACTCAAAAATCATATACATAAAAAGATAAGTAATAAAGCTGTTTAAAGTAAGCCAATTAATGGCAAATAATAAATGAGATTCCATTTTGTATCCTAGAGGAGGAAATGCCAACCCACTCCAGTATTCTTGCCTGGGGAAATTCCATGGACAGAGGAGCCTGACAAGCTATAGTCCATGGGTTCTCGACAGAGCCACACACAACTTAGTGACTAAACACCAATAACACCTTACTATAGCTCTGTGCACACAGTGGGTGTTTAATAAGTATTTGCTTAGTGAATGAAGTGACAATGGGACAGACCAAATTTGTAATAATTTTTCAATTGTCCTTCCTTCACTTTTTGCATTTACCTGGAGTTGGGTCTTGCTCTATTTTTGACACTAGCTAATTGTGCATAAGAGTAAGAATTTATCCTTAATACTTTTCATAGATCTCAGATAAAGCTTATTTTTGTTTTACAAGTTAGAAATCAAAATTAATAAATATATAATGTGAATAATTAATGACATGAGGCAAATATTCAGGAAATTTTAACCGTTGTCTTTTCAATGGGAGCAAATTGTTTCAGACAACAAATTGTAGGTTTCCAATAGGAAGGAAACCAACTAAACATATGGTTCCTTCTAGAAGTTGTTTTAGTCTTTTTCAGAAGGAGGTTTAGGGTGATTCCAGGTGCCTCACCAGCTTCATTGGAGTGGAATACAGGTAACCTGTGTACACTCGATCTTTGCCAATTTGTGAAACCTACCAGGCAGCCCAGATTTACCCATGGAACCTCCTTATGGCTTAGCAAAGTATCTTAAAAAAAAAGAATGGATGGTCATGTTCTAATTCATCTATTTTTCTGTATCTATATAGAAAGGTTAATATTTTCATTGCATGCATGCTAAGTCCCCTCAGTCATTTCGGACTCTTTGCAACCCCATAGTCTATAGACCACCAGGCTCCTCTGTCCATGGGATTCTCCAGGCAAGAACTGTGGAGTGGATTGCCATTTCCTCCAACAGGGGATCTTCTCAACCCAGGGATTGAACCCCAGTCCTTACATCTCCTGCATTGGCAGGCAGGTTCATTACTACTGATGCCACCTGGGAAGCCCCTAATATTTTCACAAGTATGCTTAACTATTAGGGATTTCAAATGGTCATCCCCAAGGCCCTCTTCTTAGCTTTTTCCAGTTTGGAACTCCATCTTATGGAAATAGCCACGTTTTGAAGCAGGTGTAGCTCTTCCTGCAAGTTTCTTCAGTGCAAGCAAATTGGAATCTCACAGGTCTGCATGTACTCCTGTCTTCTCTTCCCTCTTTACTCAACCAGAAAGAAGATTTTCCCCAGTAATAGTCTTGTAGAAGTACCATCTTGGAGCTTGATGCTATTGCCATAGTGAATTTCACTTTTCAAAACTATACATGTGTAAAAATAAAAAGGAACAGTTATATCTTATTAGGGTTTATGCAGCAGGTAAATTATTCCAAAGTAGCTCCAAACTGAATTTTCACTTCTCCATTCTCATCTTGGAAGACACATTGACAGTGGCTCAGCCCATGCTTTCTTTGGTTATCTTATTGACAGTAATATCAGATGGACCTTATTTAATTGAGTACCTGTATGTTCTTAAATAAGTAAATAGTATTATTCCAAGTTGACCTATTGACATAATCTCGAAGACCATGTCATTTATAACACCTCAGTTTATTATTTCAACCATCACACTGGCTTGCAGAGAATTCCTTATTTAAATCACTGTACATTTTATTTTTTTTTTTAATTCCAAGGCTTATTTCAGTCATAAGTCCATTCTCTATGAGGTGGAACTACCAATGTGATATCAGTGACTTTCCTTTTTTAAATTTGCTTTTCGTTTGAATTATCTTCACTGTCTTAAGAAACGAGCAAGGTTAGTCAGTAGAGAAAGAGCTCATCGCCACTCCAGCTATTTTTAAAGACTTTGATTTTTTAAAAATGGTTAGATGGAAACAATAGAACTATGATTCAACTAGGCTGCCCCTGGCCTCTGTTTATTCTTTTATTGTTGCTTCATGTTTTTCAATAACACTGTTTCTTTAGAAAATCTTTCTTTTTTCCCTAAACTACTTGCTATATAAGAATGTAGCAACTAGAGATCATTTTAATACATGTTTATAAATAATTACCTTAGCTGAGCTGGTCTGTTGATTAAGTATGTATTAAAGACACTTTTTCCCCCCTATAAAACAGCAGTTCTGTATAATGTTTTTCATAGAATGAATTCTAATTTCCTCAAAATTCATCAAATATTGCATTTCAATATTTTCAGGAGATGTGCCGTGCTGTGCTTAGTCGCTCAGCTGTGTCCAATTCTTTTCGACCCATGGGCTGTAGCCCGCCAGCCTCCTCTTTCCACGGGGATTCTCTAGGCAAGAATAGTGGAATGGATCACCATGCCCTCCTCCAGGGGATATTCCCAACCCAGGGATTGAACCCAGGTCTCCCACTGCATTACAGGCAGATTCTTTACAGTCTGAGCCACCAGGGAAGCCCATTATTACACTCACTCCCAAATCATGGTGTCAAATATAAATCAGATATGTTTAGAAAGTGATGGAAAATATCTTCTTTGATAATTCTTTATTTGCCAATAAGTTACTTTGCAGAAGGCAATGTAAAATAGTCCCATTCGTCTCCTAATTTTGACCTGTATACAACTATACATCTAGTTTTTCTTTCAAGAAAGCCACATCCTAGGAACCCAGAAAAGGATTCTATCTGGGTAATTCTCAATTTCTCTTTGTATCATTTACAAAGCAGGCAAAACCACTCCTGACATTTGATTTTTGAAAACCATAAAATCATTTCACCACCAAAGCCCAAACTTTCTAAATCAAATTTCAACTGAAGAACAAATACTTTTGTCATTTATAAACCTTTGAAGTTGGGGGTTCACGTCGAACTTTCCAGACAGCCGTCAACAAAGCCATATCAACGCATGTCTCTGAAGCACATTAAATTATACAGTGCTCCCCATGTACGAGCTGTGTTGGCCACTGAAGGAAAAGAACTTAACTCTTGCGTAGGCCAGTTTGTTGGTGTGGGGGTGACAGGTGTGCTCCAGCGGGGCCACTGGGAGAGGTGGAGTGTAGGGTGCCTGTTGGAGGGTGCAGGGAGTTGGCCCTTTGCACTCCACTTGCAAGGCTCATTCTTTGTAGCTCTGGTTTGTGATGTGATTTATGGGAGCTGCAGCTCACGGGCCATACATCACCTTCCTGGTCGGCTTTGTTGACACCTTGTCACATTCTTGTGAGCTTGAGGAATTCATTGTTCTTGTTTGAACCGATAAGAACCCAAAAAAAAAGAAAATGAATAAAAAAAATTTTCTCACTGAGACCTTGGGAAAGGCCGAGGGGGTGGAACGTTGACGTGGAGCAGCGAGGCTGTACTTTCCCAAGCAGAGCAGCCTCGCCACCTTCTCCTGCCCCAGGAAGCCTCACCCTGAGGTGTGCAGCTCTGGGTGCACCCCGGAAGTCGTTTTCTGGTTGTGAGGTGTCTCTTTTTTGCTGAGATGGGACGGGAGAGGGGCTTCAGGAGGAGTAAAGAAGAGGAGGGAGTTTTCCTTCCAGAAATGGGAGCTAGACTGGCTAAGAAGAGCTGCCAGTGGAAGGTAAAATGACCCTGGGCACTGGGGAATGTAAAGCACGCGGTGACTTTTGATGTGAGCCGGTCTCTTCGAAGTTCATCCTTTGTAGAGCGTGCTCTTCGGGCATGCTGCCATGCTGACCTCTCCCCTTTGATGTGTAGCGCCCCATGCCTCACTTAGTATTTTGGCAGCCTACACAGGCTGCCATCTGAGGCCAGCACTTGAAGAGAGTAGAACTTTTCAGAATAGCAACTCATAGAGCCACTGATGTATACAGAGGATATTACCTCCTGTTTCCACAGAGCAAATGCATGATCTGCCTGCTGCTTTTTTTATTTTTTTTAAAGATCTTTGCAGAATAATCTCTCTGATAACTTTGCTTCAGAAAACAGAATGGATTAAACTTCTTTTTATCCAAGAAAAATAACAGGTCAGATCATATAAACCACCTCATGGGATCCTTAGTGCTCATACTTCCTGTGTGAAAACAAGAGGTTTTCTTTGAGAGCAGCTTAGCACAAACACAGTCCATTCACTAATATTCTCTGTCATCAGCTTTTGTTGATTGGAAGGAGAAGAACCGATTCGCACCCCAGCCAAGGGCTGGTGTCCAGGGAGTTTAGCATTTTTGTGTTGTACTGTTAACAAGTTCATGTGTCCTGTCGTAAATCCCTTCACCTGGAAGCATCATTCACACATCCCCGCTAGGAACCTCATGTTGAACTGGAGCCACAGCTTCTTAAAACGGCTCTTGCAACCACGTTTCCTGTAGAATGCATGTGTACAAACTCCTTCTGGCACTTGATTTGCCAAGCAGTTACTGTGCTGCGAACAAGGAATGCTGGAAGAACTGCCAAGGTAGGTGGTCGGAGAATAAGACTGAAGAGTTGACATTGTGATAATATTGAATGCAAATGAAAGTGACCTAATATATGTATGATAATACAGTGATTGCATGATTAAAGTGAGAGACTAGTTTTGGAAGGCATATACTTTGTGTGTGGGTCATCTGTCTTGCTCTGAACTGCTGTTTTTTGACTAATAGTTAAATGTCTAAATATATGCAATGCTGTCCGCATCGGCATCAAACCTCTAACACACATCCAGCTTTGAAAATCTACAAGCCCAGATCCTCCCATTCCTTACAATGCTGATGAGCCTGCCAGTTCTGCTTCTGCCTTTTCTCTTAGCTCAGAAGCTACTCTGGCTTCCAGAATTAAGTTTATTGACAGTGTTTCACTGCTCTCTGCTGGAGAAGCCCAAAGCTAGGCCTGGCTTCCAGGGCTCAAATCGTTTGCAAGGAATGCAGGTAAGATGGCTCAGCTGATAAACTCCCCGCCTCTGAAATTCACCTTAATACAAGACTTACCCGTCCTTGTCATAGATCACAGTTGAAAAGCCGTGGTGTGCAGACTAGGAACGGGTTTCTCAGAGAAGAAGATGGGTAAGATGAAAATAGATCGCTGCCCAACCTCCAATTTGTTACCTCCAAAGTTGTCCCATATAAAGCTAATCCATGTGGTGGTACACAGAAATGTGCACCACTCTCAAGTTAACTCCCATCCTTCCATTTTGACACACAGATGTATACCTTATTCTGCTACATACGTCTGAGATGATCATCCCCCAGCCCCTCAAAAAAGAAAAGAAAGCTCTCTTGGCCAAGCTATTTCTTCTAAACTCTTTCTTTAGTATGTGTGTGTCTGGAGAAAAGAGATCAAAAGTATTTAATCAAATAAACCAAGAGTGTGTTAGGGACATTTTTTTCCTAAAATATTTTCTAGGCAGGAATAAATATTAATTTCCACCTTCATTTTCATGAACACAAATCCATACCTTCACTGAAATGTTACACTTCTCAAGCATGAAACAAAAGTACAAGTGCAGAAAGAAAAACAGCCAACGCTTTTGATGAATATTGTTTTTCATATCCATTTTGAGTATGTGTATACACATCAATTTATGCATGTGTGCATGTGTGGTTATTGCATATATTGTACATATGTATGTTTTGAAGGGATAAGCCTAGTACATCTCCAGAGTGGACTATGCTCTTTTAGGCTCTTTTCAGTCTGGCATCTTTTAACTTAAAAACAACTTGATGAATAGAAATCATAAAAAGCCATGTTAGAACAGCATTAAAGTGCTCTTCTATTCTACAGCATTCCAAGTGAATTATTGCTGTGCTGTCAAAGAAAACAAAAACATTTGGGAAGGACTGTTTATTTTACAGTGGTTGACCAAAAGTATGCAAGTGGTTATAAAAAAATGTAGACAGCTAACGATGGGAGGTGCCACTTGCACATTCTGAAATCCATTCACAAACCTTTGACGCTGACTCCCGATCACGATCACGAGAGATAATATTAGAGGCAAACACATTTTCCATGGGGAAGATACTAGCGCTTTCAGAGCCTTGCTCATTCAGAGTAAACAAATAAAACAACTATCTTCTATCCTGTATCACTGGCATCTTATCACAGAGCCTGCTGGCATGATATGTTTTTCTTCCAAGAAGAGCAAGGAAATTTTTGCAAAAATATTTCTCTAGGAGGTTATGGCAACATGATCTTTTTTTGTGCTGTGCAGCCTTTGTATTTAAAGGTTAAAATAAAAACTGCCGTTGACAGTGTTAATAGTCTTTCATTAAACAAATACATGATTTTTAAGCTAGATAAGAAATTAAAAATCCTTAACACAGTCCCTTTGTATTAAAGATAATAAAATGTATAATCAGAGAAGATAAATTACTTGTTTTAAAGTTGCATTGGCTAGGTAGTGTGGAGGGATGAGAGTTAGAAATAGGAGGTTGCTGTTTCTGAGATGGCTCAGTGGTGAAGAATCCTCCTGCCAATGCAAGAGACGCAGCAGATGTGCATTTGATCCTTGGGTCAGAAAGACCCACTGGAGTAGGAAATGGTAACCCACTCCAGGATTCTTCCCTGGAAAATCCCATGGTCAGTGGAGCCTGGTGGGCTTCAGTCCATGGAGGTCACAAAAAATCTAATGCGACTGAGCATGCTCGCACACACAGACTATACAGAGTGAAGACCTCATTAATACTTCCTGGGAAATGCTTATTTTAATGTTTAAGGATTTCTCATTAGTGAAGGGACCAAGGAATCTAGGTCCCAGGGTTTAAGTTTCTTTTAAAAAAATTCACTGATAAATCAGCATCCACTTAACCTTCTGGTAGATTGATCACCAGATATATTTTTGAGAAATGAGAATGGTCATAACCAGCTCTAATTATCTTTATCACAGGGTGAAAGATAAGATATGAAAAGCTCTTTGATAGTTCCTAGCATGATTCTTTCACATCAAGCCACTCCATAAACATTAATTGAAAGAATTCCTTCCTGTCGACGCCATTGCAGCTTGTTTTCTGGGTGGTGTGCGTTGTAGGAAGACCCCACGTCATAAGAGTATCCTTGTGAAAAACGGACAGACAGCTTACCACCATTCACACGTATTAGACGCTTTGGGCATCCAGCTTTCCTAACACTGTGCCCCCAGAGTGGAGAGAGTGAAAGAAAAAGAGAGGAATTGGAATCAGAATCACGTGCATCTGAGCCCCTACCTCAGCAGCTCCTTCTGGTCCCTGAGGGTCTCCAGGCTCGGAGTTTTGTGTAGTGTTGGCCCGAGAGACGGTTGTCCTTTGGACAGCTCAGCTGTGTCTGTCTCCTCACCGAAACAGCATCCGATTTTATTCAGATGTAGCATTTGCCTTCCCTCCGTGACATCCTTGGGTTAATCACGTGCTTGCTGGCCAGGATATGTAAATAAAACTTGGCTACAAAACACTTAAAGGATTATGAAGCAATCTTGCTTAATAGTAGTGAAACAAAACAAAACACCACTCCAGCAAATCCTTGTGTGTGCTACTAAGTCATGGAAAGATCCAGTTATGACTGGAACTGTCCTGGCCTGAGTATTGTCCTAGACTCAGAAAGAGAGAGAGAGAGGGAGAGAGAGTGGGGGAGGATGACAGGGAGAGGAGAAACTGTGCTGCAGACAGCCCCAGCATGCGATCCCTGCAGGCAATTGCTAACGAGGACGCGGAGCCGGTGGAGGGAGCCTGCTAATCCGGGGAACCCGCCTTTCCCACCCATACTGGAATGACTGAGTCACCGCCGCTTACACATCCTTGAACTGCACACCTTTTCCTGTGTGCTCAGAGGTGGCCTGGACCCAGGGAGGACCTCCCCAGGAGGTTGCAGTCTGCAGAAAGAGAGATTCAGATGTGTGTGCCTGTGGCAGGGGGGTGTTCCTGTGTGGCTTTGCAGTTAAAGCTGTCCATCTCCTGTCCCTGGCCGGTTGCTAGCACGGGACCACGAAGCATCCCCCTCCAAGTTGTCTATCAGCAGAGCTGTCTACTCTGACCGGAGGGAAACGAGCGTGGAAACCCCAGGTGGCTCTGCGTGCCAAGAGCAACCTTAGTCAATGAGAGAGCTCAGCAGATGGCGGGGTCCTGCGTGCCGACCTTTCTGCTGCTCGTAGGAGAATCATGTGCTGCTATTTCTGTGGCTTCTGCCAGTTGGCCCCTGCCCACCTTTTCTGTTCATACTAAAGCGGCCAGGAACTGAGCGAAAGAGGAAGCCTCCTCGGCTGTGCTCCGGGCTGCTCTGCCAGGAGTGCGTCTGTAGTAGGTCCAGCAGCAAAAACAAAACAGGGCAGAGCCAGGGGAGGCCCCGGCCAGAGCAGCTGAGCGTGGAAACAAAGAAGCCCGCCAGCAGCAGCAGCAGGCTGTGGAATGTCAGGCTAAAAGGGAACTTTCAGAGTGGCCACATCGTCTCCAAGAAGGGAAACTGAGGCCAGAGAGAAAGTAGCAATATCTGGGCAGTGGCTGAACCAGGTCTGCTGAGGACCTGCCCACACTGCTGTTGGATTTTAATAGCTCTGGGGTTGACAGTGCAGCCCTGGACAACTCAGTCTTCTGGACCTCAGTCATCTCATCTATAAAATGGGGATCAGACTAGATCCTCCCTCCTCCTCCGAGTTGCTCTGAAAATTAAATGAGGAAGTGTAAGCAAAAGCACTTGGTGGCGTGCCTGGCCGTTAGGAAGTGCTCGGTACACGTTGGCTGGTATCCTATGATCAGGGACTTGAGATGCCACTGAAGCAAGAAAGAGAGATAGGGAATTGTTCCTACATATCTGATCTGTGAAACGTTTTCTAATTTTGAAGGCCTTTCCCAAGGAGAGGTAAGCACATTTGATTAAGACCAGGCTGATTTTGTGATTTTGCTCAGTGTTGATGTGATTGGAATGTTTAATCAAGCAGCAGACTCCCCCTTCCAGGAAGAGCCCAACTGAAATAACGAGGAGGAAGCGGGTAATGTGAGAGCCCTGGAATTGTTGCCGGTCAGACTTCCTGAATGCAGGGTTTATCCCCTTTGTGAAAGCCAATTCTGAACCTTCCTGACTGAGAGTTTAGAATAGTCGGCTTCGAAGTTACATTCTGACTGAAAAATGCTTCCTACAAGCTGAGGAATTGCTCTAGGGGTAAAAGAAGGGAGGAAGTGGTGAATAATACTGCATTTTGCAGAAAAGGCTAATGATAGATGATTTTGCCCTCTTAGGCCCAGGTGTAAGGAAGGAATTAGGAACCAGCTTCCCTTCACTTCACTTCTAACACTTAATTCCCAAAGTGCTTTACATCAAGTTCTGACACCAGCTGGTTGGGAATCAGTTAGAGATCACAATACAAGAACAGTGACCATGTACTGAGCCCTCATTGGAGTCTCAGGTATTGTGCAAAAGCACAGTGTATTTGTAATCCCACTTCATTTCCACAACAGCCCCATGAAATATTTCCCTGTTTTGCGATGAGAAAAGTGAAGCTTGAAGAAGTTAAATAACTCACCCAAGATCATGCAGCTAGTAGACACTCCTGTGCTCTTACCTTAGCCAGTGTGCCATGCCCTGCTTTCCTCTTAATGGTAACCTTTCTTCTAACCTGAATCTCTGTGGCCCGCCGTTTTTTTTTTCCCCCTGTAAATTTAAGACTGCGCTACATTCTTGCCAAGGCTACTTCTTTCAAAATTCTAAATGTTTCCAGAAAGAGGTACAGTTTATAATAAGGAATCTTACTTTCCAAATAAATTCTACCCTATTAAAATCAAAGGACCAGTTGCCTTTCTTTTTTTTCCCTCTTTTTTGGTATGTATGTGTCATTCAAGTTACAGAATTCAGAAAGGGATTAAAAACTGGGAAAAACCATCATGTGGTATTTTGATATATGTGCAAGCCCAATGACTCTAATGAAAAAGGAACATTTTTACGAAATTACGCCTGCCCAGTTGATCCTAATAAGTTTAATTGTTTAATCCTGATAAGTATATGAATGCACAGGTGTATCTCCTTTTGTTGTCAGAAGCAAACAGTAAACTTTATTTGTGCTGGCCTTTATTTCAAGAAAGACTGTGTGTTCATGCATATTATAATAATTTATATCCCCAAGGTAAGCCATCTAGATATCTCAGCATTATTACTTTACTAAGGGAAATTTCTCTATCAAAAATTTTTATGTTCTAGTGGAATTATGCCTCTAAGTTCTCAATATTTATCAGTGTCTTTGAAATTTTGTTAGTTAGCCAATGGCACCCCACTCTGCTACTCTTGCCTGGAAAATTCCATGGGCGGAGGAGCCTGGAGGGCTGCAGTCCATGGGGTCGCTAAGAGTCAGACATGACTGAGCGACTTCCCTTTCACTTTTCACTTTCATGCCTTGGAGAAGGAAATGGCAACCCACTCCAGTGTTCTTGCCTGGAGAATCCCAGGGACGGGGGAGCCTGGTGGGCTTCCGTCTATGGGGTCGCACAGAGTCGGACACAACTGAAGCGACTTAGCAGCAGCAGCAGCAGCCTCATCAAGATTACTGTGTGCTAATAATCACTAGCTGTGTGGCCTTGGACAATTTTCTTAAGCTCTCTGAGCCTTAGTTACTTCAGCCACAAAATGGGATTTATAATGGGATCATCATATTATTATAAAGGATTGTTAAGAGCATTAAATGAGTTAATTTTGTAAAGTGCTCCAGATTGTTCCTGACACACAGTATTAACTAATATTTTTAATCACTGATGGTTTTCAAACAAATTTGCTAAGAATTGTATCCATTAAGTTTTCAGTCATAATGAGCCTTCAGCTTATTCTGTTTTTATTGGTATTCAGCGTTATAAAGTTTGCTTTTTTCATTTCTCACTGATGTCTATAAATTGCATTTACTTAGAAAGGCTCTTAAGAAACTTTCATATTTCTTTTACTTCATCATTTCTTTTACTTTAGTAAGTGGTGACTTACTGTTTATTTTATCCTTCGAATTTTATCTAGAGCAGCTTTTGACTTTAAACTGTGACATATAATGCATCAAATTACACTCATTGAATTGATTTACTCTGAACTGCAGATTATTATAGGTAGAATTTGCCCTCATTTTTTTTCTTGGTGTCCAAGTTTCAAAGAAACATGTTTTTGGTCCTACTCATGGTAAATAGTGGGTTTTTAAATGACATCTTGAGATACATATTTCTCAGATACAAAAGTTTGTTGTTATGTTCTTTTGGCCAGAAAAGACTCCTCTTCCTGGGAAATGTAGCCACAGAATGCTGGGTTTGAGTTTTATTAATATCCTTGTAGATTGAAAACAAAATGTTTTCCCTCCCCATTTTTGTTCTTTTCCATTTGGCAAACCCGGTGATTTGCCACATGAGCCAATGTGTGTCTCATTTGCTTATTTTCTTGTGCACTAGCAGCCCTGGTGATGTCATCTGGAATGTGCACAGTCCCTGGGAATAAATAACATGTTGGAACAAAGTTTTCTTTGAGGCAGCAGAAGCATTCATGCACCTTACAGTACACTCTGGGCTTCCCAGGTGGCTCAGTGGTAGAGAATCCTCCTGCCAGCAGAGGAGATGTAGGTTCAATCCCTGAGTCCGGAAGGTCCCCTGAAGGAGGAAATGGGGGAGGAAATGGCAACCCACTCCAGTATTCTTGCCTGGAAAGATCCTATGGACAGAGGAGCCTGATGGGCTACAGTCCATGGAGTCACAAAGAGTCAGACACGACTGAGCATGCGCGCGCGCACACACACACACACACACACACACACACACACACACACACACACACACACACACACACACACTACACTTTAAATAACCTAATTTCCTTGTTAAAAAGTAATGTCAGCTGCTGGGCTCTGTGCTCTGAGGGAGGGTCCAAGCCGCTTGCTGCCGCCGGAGGAACCCCTTGGGCCGGAGTAAGCATTAATAATGTCTTTCATCTTTGAGTGGATCTACAATGGCTTCAGCAGTGTGCTCCAGTTCCTAATTTAAAAAAAAAAAGTAATGTCAAGGCCACCGCCTCTCCATATTTCTTGCTTCAAATAATAATAATCACGACAATGATATGTAAAGATTTTTATTATAACTATTGATTATAAACTGAGAGCCACATTTTCAAAATTATCTTAAAATTTGACCTGATGATATCAAGTATCTATACTATGAAAATGTCTTGTAAAAAAAATGAATTACTAGGTTAAAAGATCAGACAACTTAAACTTGGCTTATGTAAATATCTTTGTTACTCTGTTGTTACCATTCTTAAAAATGATTCATTGACTAGAACGAGTGCCATTTTTTATGAGTTACAGTGCTGCAAGGAATTCATACTGTTTTCAAGCTGATGGTTCACTGAAGGTTAAAGATTCTCTGGCATCCTTAGTCCCTGTTTCCTCCTCCTGATGGGGGGTTACGTTTGAGTCATCATTCTTGCAGGGAATTACTGAGAAGTTCGTTGGCTAGAAGACAACACAGAGGTATTTGGGGAAGGAGGCAGATATCCAACCAGGACATACCATTGAATTCTAGTGATATTTCCAGACAAAGCTTCTCAGTTTGCCAACCAAAAGCCAACTGGCAGTGGTCACTTTCACTCTCTGCCTTATCTGGAGCACACTCTCGCTTTTTGAGGGCACAGTCCATTGAATTCCTCATTTCCTGTTTCATGCACTGCCTTCCTCCTGTGCCCCTTAATAAGTAAGCAAAAGACTCTCTTGACCAAAAGGTTAGATTATGCAATTCTTGTGATTTTTAATGACTTTGAGCTCATTTAGAAAGTAATGCCTGTTTCTCATGGCCCAGAATTATAGAAGGCCAATTACCTCACGCTATTTATTTGGCGATTTAAGTGATGCCTTTTCTATAAAGAGCTCATTACACAAATGGTCCCTGTGCAATCAGTGTTATTTTAGTGGGGAGTTCCAAAGACGGAAGTTTGATCTTCTAAGGCCAGCTCGACGAAAGCAATGAAAATTTTAACTTTTCTTTTTAAAGGTGGCGTTCCAGTGAATCACCCTATGGAAGAATATTAAGAAAGATATTTTATACTTGGACTCTGTTCAGTTCTAAAAGTTTTAAAGAACCATAGTCAGATCTTAACTTTTATAATTAAAATAATTGAACAGTGAAGATTTCCTGGAGTTTAATCCCTAGGACCTCTATGGTAAGATATCTGTACACAGTACAACGTGACACAGATAAGCTTTAAAAAAAATTTTTTTAATTTATTATTTTAATTGTGCCTTCCTTGCATTTGACCCCCACAAGGCATTTTTTGACTTTTGGATGGCTGCTTCTTGATCTCTCCCACTTACACAGACACATGCACACACCCCTTCACAAAGACTACTAGAAACAGTAGTTGTTTTTTCTGAGGTCATTAATAACCTTTTCCATAGTGGTTTAGGGGCATAAGATGTCATGTGTGAGTAAGGGAGGCACAGATTATTTTCATCAAAAGAAAACACTGAATAATATGTTGTTTACATCTTTCACTTACTGATTCCTTCGCTAGTATATATAGAGTGTCTCAGAGCACTAGACATTTTGATCAAATTATCTTGCACAATTTTTAGCAAAGATGACTCAAGGAACCACGGACCAACATCCCTTTAGAGCTGCACTCAGCCCAGCTTACCTGACTTCAGAGTCTGTGTTCTTTCAGTGGTGAGCTGCCCTCCACGTGCAAGGACAACACACCTGATATCTTGTTTTATTATACTACTGAATTCTATGGGCACCCTACTCCAGTCTACACCAAAATAGCAAAGTATTAAACATTTCTTAAAAAAAATATTAAATGTGCCCATTTTAATCTCCTGAACTTTTATTATTCTTGTTATATAAACTCCAGGATCTCAATTAGATATTTAAGGCTTCTTTAATTTGGATTTTGGTAAGATTTATTGTTGTAATTAGTACAGTATCACCATTGTTTTTTTCTTTTCCCCCTCAAGTTCCAAGAAAGAAAAAGGGCTTTTCTTTCAACAGATCAAACAATCCTCAGTGTACTACAAGCTGCCTTGTTAGCTGGCATTTTTTTCCTTCTCTTTCCCAACACAATAATCTTAGATGCACTATAGATGGTCAGACAACCTGATCTATACCTATTGGGTTGGCCAAAGAGTTTGTTTGGGTTTTTTCATAAGCTGTAACTTTTCACCAACCCAAAACATGAGTAGTAAATAACTATCAATACACACAGATAAAAAGAGATGAATACTATAAAGAGTTTCCATTCCAAGAACGCTACCTTAAAACCCAGTACACAAAGCCAAAAAAGTGTAGGACAGGATATTTTAGCTTTGCAGAATGGTAGGACTTTAAATAGGTAGATAGGTAGGTGATTGTGTGTGTGTGTGCTTAGTCACTCAGTCATGTCTGACTTTGCAACCCCATGGACTATATAGCCTGCCAGACTCCTTTGTTCATGGGATTCTACTGGAGTGGGTAGCCTCTCCCTTCTCCAAGGGATCTTCCCGACCTAGGATCAAACCTGTGTCTCCTGCATTGCAAGCAGATACTTTACCCTATGAACCACCATCCATTCAGATAATAGTACAATTCAATGAAGTGGTACTCTTATCATCCCCTTTTTGCTGATGAAGAAATCAAGGCACAGATTTTTAAAGTAACCTACTGGAGAATTCAACAGTTGAATAAGTGATAGAGCCAGGCAAAACAGGATGGCTTCAGAGCTGTCCTATTTGATCACCTATTTTCTTCTATCACTCTGAAAAATTCTTCTGTCTTCTCCACTGGAGAAAATCCAGGCTCTTTCTCCCCAATTCTTACTCATTTTATTTCTTCCACAATTACTATGAAAGTGGATCCATACAACAACATTACCAACTCATAGAGTAATTAGCACAAAATCATACAAATTCCTCTAGGTTAATTTTATCGGCAAAAACACTAAGCAAGGTGAGAGTCGGCCAGATCTTGGAAATTATCATGCTGTGAAGTTAGTAGTTCCTAAGTACAGGCCTCTGTTGAAGTGTAGCACTTAACACATTGTATTATTCCACTCTGTTCAACTCCAGTAGGACAGAGAGCATGTTTATTTTATCTTTGTATGTCCAGGCCTTAACACAATGCCTGAGACATAATATCTACATAATTAATTAATAGTAAATAAGGAATGGACTGATTAATAGGTCTTGGTTTGGAGTCTTTTAAAATTCCTACTTAATCTTTCATTAATAGATTCTTGGAATTTGGCCAGTGCCACAAAGAGTAAGACTGTCACCTGGCATTATTCTAAACATTATATTTCTTAAGATGAAAATCTTTCTTTAACAGCCTTATTATACTACCTACTCAAGCTAGCTAGCTAGTTGGGCCACTCCCACTGTTCTTTCGGGTAGACCGTAACTCCAGGGAGGGCTGTCCCTTCTTGGATTAGGATGAGATTGAAAGGACCACTTTCTGCTTCTCCTGTAGACTCTTGGATGTGAATTGGGCCTTTCTGTCCTTCCTCTGCTGCTTCTTCCATGTCTTCCTCTTCCCAGCCATTGGGACAAATTTGTCTTTAATGCAAAGCATAGAAACTTCTTCCAACCCTGTTTTGTTTTGTTTAGTAGTTAGTTTTCAATGTTGTCAGTTTCCGCTGTACAGTGAAGCCAATCAGCTACATATATATATATATATATATATACCCCCTCACTTCTGGACCTTCCACTCAACCCCCAATCCCACCCATCTAGGTCATCACAGCAATGAGCTGCTCACCCTTACACCTAATAGCCTATTTAGAAGCCCTGTTACAGCAGGGAGTTTCCTGGTTTCACAATCTGTTTCTGCCTCTTAGAGGCCAAGCCTTGCTGGGTTCGTGGGAGATTTAGCCAGAAAACTGGCAAGGCAATTAATCTGTAGTTAACCACAACAATGAATGAACACAAAGAAATGCAGATGTAAGTAGGGGATAAACTTTAGGTGGTTCCATCAGTAGTGATTCATGATGTTGAACTATAATAATGTTTTTCTCCGTGTTCTCTCCCAGTTCCCTCTGTGACCCTAGAGCAGAATTTGGAGATGACTGTTGGGCTTGAGGGGGTGGTGGTTCTGTGGCCATAGCTGTGAAGGTTGGTTCAGTGGATGTTAATCTGGCTGATGCATACTTTAATAAACATGTGGTTGAAAGTGGCACTGTGTTTATTTAGGGAACAGTGGTAGACTACAGTCTATGGGGTCACAAAGAGTCGGACACAACTGAGCGACTAACACTATAGAAACTAGGGACTGTATAGTTAAGAGAGTGGCTTAAACATTAAAAAGCCCAAGACGACAGAAGAGTAGTTTCTGGCTCCTCCACGTTTGGGCTGCAGAATCAGAGTAGAGAGGGAAGACCGCTAGGCTGGGCTCCAGCCTAAGCATGACCTTCCTTGGCTATGAAACCCTGGAAGCCACTTCTCTGATCCCCATGGGTCTCTTGCTTCCTCACCCCTGATAACGGGCAGTCCTATCTCAGGAGTATTCCTTGAGAGCGTGAATTTAAAGTGCCCAGCCCCACACCTGGCACAGAGGCTGTACTCTTGAGGCATCCGTTCTCTCCAGCTTCTTCCCTTTGTGTCCCTTTGCTGACTTTTGTACCCTCCTGCCCACTCGTTCCATTCAGCAATCCCGAGTTGTACAAGAATGTGCCTCCTTGTGTCCTGGTTGCAGAGTAGAGTGCCCTGGCTCTCCATCGGCTCTCGCCCTGATGCTCTTGGCCGGGAGACAGGGGCTGCTGGCAGGAGCCTGAGAGGGAACGCACCGTGGTAGCAGCAGGAAAGAATTTGGCAAGGAGGTGCTCGCCACATGATTGTGATTCATACTGTACTCGCGAAGTGTGGCAAGAGGGCTAGGAGAGGCTTTTAATGCCAGCGTACAGAGAGCAGAGACACTCATTTTCAAACATCGCATTCTTTTTATAGTACAGGCATGCCTCATAGGGAAAATATTGAACTTGGCCTGCCAGCACCACGAGAGTCGTCCCAACTGTGATTTTATTACTTGAGTCACTCCCTGAATCAGATACTGGCTGCAGGGAGGAAGTCTTCTATTAAGGATGCTTTGAAATTGTGTTTTTAATTAATTAACACCAACTCCGGGCTGGTTTTTAATTTACTTCTAGCTCTCTCTTTTTTTTTTTTCTCCCTCTTTTTCTTGCTGGAAACTTTTTTTTGTTTAAGACATTTCCTGAAGGTCTCCGCTGGATCATTTCTGAGTATGTTGGTGAAAGAGTCATCTGTGTCAGCTGAACAATGGGAGGGAACTCTTCAAAGTAGAGTTCATCATCTCTGAATGAATCTGATACATGGGAACAGCGTAGTCAGGGCAGGGGGGTTGTGGTGGGGAAGGGTCTTTAAGGGAAAAAAAAGGTCTGGCATAATGCTTTTTGATCCCTTCAGCTGTCCTCAATTCATTCATCCTGTTGTTAAAACTTAAAACTGGAGCTGGCCAGCTGTTGGGAAAAGTCCTCCGTTTTATTTCAACCAAATGCTGCTGCCTCCTGGGGCTGGAAGGGGGCTGACTCCAAGCACAATTATAAATGTGTAGCTTTTTCAGGCGGCGGAAACCTACAAAATGGCCTTGATTCACAGGGCCCCTTTGGCTCAAAGGCTTTCTGCTTCCCGTGTGCCATAAATCTGTATCTGCATCAAAAAGTGTAAAGGCTGCAGTGTATGGAAGTCCCTCTTCCTCTGCGAGTGTGTCTATGACAGATTTATACTGATGGCTACCCCGCTGTAGTCACAGATCCCTATTATAGTCATGCCCCACTAACTTGGCCCCCATTTCCTGGAGACGGGGAGACAAGGTCCAATGTGAAGGAAGGAGGGCTGAAATTACAGCTTCACTTTCTAATTGCTGTTAGTACAGGAGGACCTTTAAGGGCTGCATTCTCTTCGTAGCCCCATCCACCATCTCTTCCCGCCCTGTGTGGTTAAGCCTGAGAGCCCAGGCATTTACTCTCACCATGAGATCTGCCAGGACAGGGCACTTCAGAACCTCACGTTGTCTGAGGACTGGCCAGACGTACCTTTGCAAAGAAGAAATAACCTCTTCTGTTATCATTTTTTAATATCTCCAACGTGACGTTTTCTTCCAGAGAGCACGTGTTAAGTGTGAAAGAAAAAGAGGAGGATTGAGTCCACTTAGGTTCTGTATATTAGTATTTACAAACAGATACAGAACAGAATTTGTTTTTGCAACTACCTCCTTCTCTGAGCTGTTTGTCCTTTGAACATTGTAGATCTCAGAGCAACGGCTTGTTAGAACCCGCTTCTGTTCTATCTGCACCTTCATGGTTTACAGCTTAACGACAGTCCCTGCTGACAAAGAACTGAACCAGAGCTATGATTTCAAGTGTTAAGCAACTAAGTGGCAGACAGTTTAATTGGTTGGATTTCGGTGGGGGGACTGGGATCAATAGGGAAAGATGTTAGAACGGTTTGAGCCTTCTAAGCAAGAAATCTAAAAAGCAAGACTGATTGATGTCTATCTTTCTGACTCCATTTAGAGTCTAGAGTGCCCTTCCTCAGCATTGTGTTATTGTTTTTGCCCAGAGTACTCAAATACACCACTCGCTGAAGTTGAAAGTTGCTACAGATATTTTTATTTTACTTTTTAAAAATTTTATTTATGTTTTACCGTGCTGGGTCTTCGTTGCTCTAGTTGCGGTACTCCGGCTTCGCACTGCACTGGCTCCTCCTGTGGAACATAGGCTCTGGGCATGTGGGCTCAGTAGCTGTGGTGCATGACAAGCCTAGTTGCTCCCGGCATGTGGGATCTTCCTGGATCAGGGATCGAACCTGTGTCTCCTGCATTGGCAGGCGGATTCTGTACCACTGAGCCACCAGGGAAGTCCTTTAATTCACTTTTTTAAAAAATTGTAATACCATGAAGAAATGATATAGAAGAGTATAAAGTTACAGAGCCAACAATTGTGATGTTTTTGAACTTCCAGATCTTATTCATTTTGCTTCTTTGCCTTTGGCCAACTTAACGTGAGCATAGTTATGTGCTCCTGGTGTTTGTATTATATCCACTGCATTTTTTTTTTAACATACTGAAGATTATGGTTTAAATAGAAAGTCAGATTGCCTTTTGAAAAACTGAGTTTTAGCACTCCACCATCTGCTAGATTTGTGAAAGAGGATCTGGTAAATGAAAATTGTGTGTGTATGTGTGTGGTTTATTTTATAGGCACTGCATACTTCTTTGATGATCTATTTTCCAAGCTCATTCTTATCTTTTAGAAGATGTTTCCAGGATTTATGCATTTGGCAAGATTTCAGAGAACTCTACAATGGTGCAGAGGTACACTGCATTTATAGGGAATCCTGAATCAGGGTCGTTGAGAGAGTTTATCTGGTTCTGTGCTTAAATTTATTTCTGCTCTGGATATGTCTTCAAATGGATCTTTTTTTTTCTTTATTGGCAAGATGAAGCATTGTATTCATAAGAACTCTAATAATAGAGCTTTTTCAGTCCAGACGTAGGAGGAAATTTGCAAAATGTATCAGGAGAGTATGCCAGTTGTTTTTCAAGCTATCATGTACATTGAGAAATTATTGTATTCATTAGTGCTTGCAAAACTATATATTTAATGATGCAAAAGTAAAATTGACCTCTCCCCTTTGGTGCACAGATGTATAAACTTTATGGGAGTACACCCTAAGGTAGAGACTTTTTGGAGTAACTCTTAGAAAGCACAGAGTTGGTCATAAACAGTGATGCAATAATCCTACAATTATGTATGCTCAATTATTTGGAGGGGAAGTCTGGGGAAAGTGTTTTATATGGTTACATAGACAAACAGAAGTGAGGATGGAAAACCACAATCCAAAGGCTTGGATTTGTTGTGTCTACACCAAATAGCATCCTGATACAAGCTTTATAATGCAAATCCACTGGTACCAGTAAAATGGCACTTAAAACAAATAATAAAATGAATAACATTTGCAAAGCAATAAAGATACCACCTTTGCAACCACTTTACTACAGTTTTGAAAAATGTTAGTAAATGACTCTCTAAAGATGCAAATAAATAATATTTTATTAGATCTCAGCCCAGGAGAAAGGGGAGGAAAACCTTCAACTAGAATTACATGATTATTACTTTGCTCCTCCCTCAACCCAGAAAATGTTAAAATGGAGCATAAAATAAGTCTATAACAAGATTTATGAGGAAAGGTATTACACTTAGGGGCACATTGTGCAGAAAAGTCATTAAAATTGTTTGGGCCTGAAGAAGCAGAGGAAAAACCGTCTTAGAAAAATGAGAAATTCAGCTGCACCAAATGCCTGCCTGATGCCTACCTCAAGTGTACCTAAGGTTCAGGTCCATTTTCTGTTAGGCCAGCTTCCTTGCACCAAACAAAACCCTAAGATTCTGTTTTCCTCAGGAAAATTTGCTCAGAGAAGTATTGTTGGCTTTGCGTTCCTTCTGTCCGCTCTGGTAGATCCAGGCTATTGAAGAGTAGCAACAACGTAAGGCTGTAATTTTTGTATCCTTTAGTTCATTAGGAGGTTTTCAGTAAAATGTTGCCGCTGTGTACAGAGTAAAGGAGAATTACTGATGTCCGGGTACTCGTGCCTTGGTGTCCCTTCTTCATCCTATTTAGCCTTCCTGGTGGATTTTCTTTCTGGTTGGTTGTCCGCATGTTTTGATAATCGTGATAACTCAGCATTATCCTGTATGTTTTGCTGCGGTCTGAGTTTGGTTAATACCCTTGATTCAGTATTCTGTGTTCTCCTCTTTCCTTGCCCAGTGCTTTTATGTTATGCTAAATCTCAGTGGATTCTGTCAGTCAATTTGAGGGGGAGTGAGGGAATGTGTTTTCTTATCTGTCAAGTTTTAACTCGGACTTACTGTTTAACCAGGAAACTCAGCAGGACAAAGGAGATCTAACGAAAACACTATTCCTGTTGAGAATCTCCAAGGTTATGCAATCCTATAAAATGGTGGTTTGGGAAGAAGTTCTGTAGTTCACCTTTATCAGAGTGATAGTTTGAGGGTGTTTTTTTTTTTAAAGGAATGTTTCAAGGAGGTCTTTGAAAAACATTTTCTTCAAATGTTCATTGCATCTAAGGTCCCATTTTTGTCCTTTTATTTGCTCCAGAATACCGCCAGACTGCCAACAAAGGAAGGCCTGTACTCCCAGGAATTTTCTGCATTCCTCCCTGGAGTAGGCATTTTTCTCAGCTACAAAGGCCCTTTGGCGAATTCCCTCTAATCATTGGATTTACCCTGGGCTCTGATAGGTGCCATTCATGGACTTGATCTGCTGTTTGATGGGGCTGAGGCATTAATGGGATCTTTTCATGATAAACAAAACTGGGTAACATTACCAGAGGGGTCACAAAGCCGCTCTTGTCGGAGGTGTACTGCTTTCTCCCTCGTTCTCTTTCTATTTTTTTTCCTCCTTCCTCTCAGTCTTTTCCTTTCCTTTCTTTTTATGAATGTACATTTCTGTCTGTGTGCAGCAGGGCCATTTCCAGAAGCAGATCTTCTGACCTTCGCCGTTGCTCACCAGTCAGTGGCCAGCTACAGGTCTTTGTTGGATGTAAGATGGTTCTATAAACTGATCTGCAGTAGCCCCGCAGCCTGCGGGGAGGTCTGTGTTTTCCTAATTGATAAAACATTGCAGGAACACTGCATGAAGAATATGGTTTAGAGATCTTTCTTACGTGCTGGCATTTAAGTCCTGGGATTTGTGATGAATGAGGCTATGGGAACCAACACTTAGAGTGAGAATCTGACTCCATGTGGCTGCTCTGCCTGATACACGTTATACCTCTAACCTGTTGTCAGTGTCATGCTTTTTAGGGCAGTTCCTGTTTGCTTCTGAGAGGAATGTAGAACTGGTTTGTCGAAACCTGATCCTTGCAATAGTACAGAAGTGAAAAGCGCGGATCAGATTTGTTTTAGGTGACACGACACTGGTTTTTGATGAAAAGAGACTGACATCATGAGCTAGAGAACGTGCAGTGATGTTATCTACATCATTTTATAAGCTTTCGGGAAAAAAAAAACTGTCTTATTTTGAATGGGAATCTTTGTGATATAACTCAGGAATAAGTAGAATTTTAGGCATCCTAATAGAGATATCTTGTTTATTTTCAACACATTGTCTTATATTCTGGCTTCATACTGGGGCCCAGGAAAAAGGACCAAAAAAGAATAAGAAGTGCATTGAACAGTGTTTTAAAATTCAGAAGGAGAGATGTAGTCCACTAGTTATGACTCTGCACTACCCCTGCAGGGGGCCTGGGTTCAACATCTGGTCGGGGAACTAAGATTCTCCATGCCATGTGATAAGGCCAAAAAAATAAAATTAAAAAGGGAAGTTAGGACCTGGTTTGGTAGGTAAGGAAAGATGCTTACCACTTCTCCTAAAGAAATAAGAAAGTTAAATGATTCATCCATAGAAAAGAACAGCACAGTGGTTACATGTTTCCACAAGCCATTTGTGTCAATTCTTTAATTTTGATGTGTCCTGGTTAACTGGGTGTTCCGTTATGAACCTCAGTTCCTACTAGGAAACAAACATATTAGGCTGCTTTCTAACTAAGATATGGTCATGCTGTTTCATAGCCCCCAAAGATCCCTCCCTTAGTAAGCTTTTTAATATACAGGTGCTGTAGTTCATAGAGAAGGCAATGGCACCCTACTCCAGTACCCTTGCCTAGAAAATCCCATGGACGGAGGAGCCTGGTGTGCTGCCGTCTATGGGGTCGTGAAGAGTCAGACACGACTGAAGTGACTTAGCAGCAGCAGCAGCTGTAGTTCAAGTGGGGAAAGTTTGCTAGCCTGCACAACAGGATGGAGAATCATTATCTGTGGTAGATCAGTGTTTTATTCATTTTCTTTCAGGTTTTGTTTTTTAAGTACCGCTATTTGGGCTTCTCAAGTGGCGTAGTGTTAAAGGATCCACCTGCCAATGCAGGCCAGGAGACACAGGTTTGATCCCTGGGTTGGGAAGATCTCCTGCAGAAGGATATGGCAGCCCACTCCAGTATTCTTGCCTGGAGAATCCCGTGGACAGAGGAGTCTGGCGGGCTGCAGTCCATGGGGTTGCAAAGAGTCGGACACAACTGAGCATGCATGTATTTGTTACAATCAGTTCAATATAATCTATGGAAATCATAAACCAGTGTTCAAATCTGTTTTCAATGACTTTTGCAACTGTTCCAAAGTGGAGCTTCCAAGTTTCAGTAGAAACCTACAATGGCTGGTGTTGCCTGCTGAGCCCCATCACACCAGTTCCCAAAATGCTAACTAGGAGTTTTCATTTTTTTCCATAAGGAAAGCTTCATGAGAGGCTTCTTTCACAGTCCAGTAGTTAAGACTGCACACTTCCACTGCATGGGGCACAGGTTCAGTCCCTGGTCGAGGAACTAAGATCCAGCATGCCATATGGTATAGCCAAAAAGTTGTTGTTTTTTTTTTTTTTTAAAAAGGACTTCCCTGGTGGCTCAGATAAAGCGTCTGTCTACAATGCAGGAGACCTGGGTTCTATCCCTGGGTCGGGAAGATTCCCTGGAGAAGGAAATGGCAACCCACTCTAGTACTCTTGCCTAGAAAATCCCATGGACGGAGGAGCCTGGTGCAGGCTACTGTCCGTGGGGTTGCAAAGAGTCGAACACGACTGAATGACTTCACTTTCACTTTTTTATCTTATTTAATATTCTGTGGTTTTACATATATGGTTATTGAATATATTCAATGCACTTTAAGGGCATAAATTTCATTTATATCTACTAGGGTCCCAGCCATAATGGCTATATTTTGAGCACCAACTGTGTCAAGCACTTGCTTCACATTATCCTTAATCCTCTGAGTCCCACTTTACAGGTGAGGAACCTGAGGCTGAGTGTGGCAACAGTGTTAGAGGGTAATGGAGCCAGATTCCAACTACCTCAGGCAAACTGCAGTGGCTATATTCTTCCCCGTCTGCCCTCTTGTCCATTCATTTATAACTCATGCTTCCAAACAGATGAAAACCTAACAATTTGGTCAAATATCCAAATGTTTCCAAATATCTGTGTTTCATAGATTTTAGTTTATGACACGTTGGGGAGCAAGTCCTTTTCAATGTTTATTTATTCTCTATAGCACCTACATTTAACTGTCCCCTCCCCCAACTAATGGCTCATATCCTTCTTTCCCCTGCTTCAGAATTCACCCCATTACTTCATTGGCTTTCTTCCTTATCATCACAAGACATGCACACTTGGAAAAATCTGCCTTATGATGTGATAATCGCAAGATATTTTCTGAATTGCAAAAGGTTTAAGTAGAGGGGGGTGAGGGCTTGAATCAACTTTATCTCTGGATGAGAAGAATTCTGGTCTGGGGAATTAAATGAAAGCGTTCTGGCCAAGTTTTGAATGCTTATTGAGGAAAAGCCTAATTCACTATCTATAGCAAATTCTCTACATTCTAGACATTTTACCACGGTCTGTAGCCTTTAGGATTCTGTAATTCTGGGGAGGAAAGTGATTATTTCCCAGATCGTGTTATTTTTATGATGAGAATTGGAGACTTTTTAATCTCTAGATAGTTTTCATTGTAATTTATAAACACCTCACTGAATCTTAGGAAAGCTGGCATTTCTAGTTCCATCATGAATGATCACATCTCCCTTCAACATTTCTGCCATCAAAGTAGCTCATTTCCTGATACTTGGGTTTTTCAGCTTCTCACAAAGTCAGACATTGAGGCAGCTATGTGGGGACCTCAATAAAATGATAAATATATAAGATTACAATCCAAGGAAAGGGGAAAACGTTTGTCTCAGTCATCTGGCTATTTTGAGTTTTTCAAAACTCCAACTTACAAAATAATTATTTCACCATTGTAGATTTTGTTGTATATGCAATTTAGATTATTTTACTAATTCCTGGTAGCAAATCAGGTCATACTTGCTCTATTGACAATGAAAATAATTTGAATTGAATTCCCTTTGGATTATTTCAGTCATTGCTACCTCTGAATATGATAGGAAGAACGGTAAATGTCAGTCTCTACATTCTTTAGTAGAGCTTTACTGTATTCCACATTTTATATAGTGAGATTTTGCTGTGAAAATACTAGATCTTCGGATGTGAAATGGCTTAGCATTTCTCACACTGCGATTCCAGGGATTCATTTCTGTGCCCAAGATAGGCTCCAGTTCTTCTCCTCAAGATTCCTTCTCAGGGTGTTATCAAACAGGATAGAATCTGTTCCTTGTTCAGAGCATAGCCAAGCACTGGAAATCAGAGCTTATCAGACAAGAATCTCATTCAGGGTTCAGGTAGGAACCAGATGCATGGCATTAACGCTACCGCAGTGAAATCACATCAGCTGCCAGTCAAGGGCCAGCAGGTCAAAGGAGACTGACGACTCTGTGAACTGTAGTGAGTGCCCAGAGCAGGCCATAGAGAACACGGCCACGATTTTGTGGCTTTCAAAATCCGCCCCATTTTTGTATCAGAAGCTCCAGTCATTTCTGGAGACTCACTAAATTCCACGGGCTCACAGATAAAGCTGGATAAATCCACACACTAGCCAGAGCAATTAAGGGAGATTTTGTGATGTGCTCAGTTGAACCAGATTATTAAATTATCGGGAATTTTGTGAGCTGGTTGTTACACACAACAGTTATTAAAAAGTTAAGGTATGTACACATATAATGAAATATATTAAAAAGAAAGTTAATACACAAAGATCATTATTTCCAAGTTTTTACTGGACTTTACTATTATTTATGTGCTTGAGGTTATTTATGTTTATTGTGTTCATCAGGAGAAAACAGTATGTAACGCATGCTTTTCTTCCAGCCCTACATTAAGTGATGACACAGTGTGGTAGCTTGAAACTGACCACAGTGGGAACATTTATGTTACAGAAACTGAAAAATGCTACAAATAGAGCTTGACATATTGTTTTGATGATTGTCCAGATTTCAGATATGATCACTGACAACATTTTAACAGTTCAGGTTAAATTTAAGCATGCTGTGTCTGTAGTCTTCATTGTAAATAGAGAAAAAAAAAATGAGGAAATGTTCTTCAACTCTTCAGAAACTATTATGTAATTCAGCAAAGAAATTACTCACATTATTGATGACTGAGCGAAGTTCATTATTTCACTTTGGTCTTACTTGTTAGTATAAATGAAAATATCAACCTATATTTGTATTGGAACTGCATTTGTTAACAGCATGGCGCTTTCTTCGCTAAATTGAATAGGAATCAAGCATGCCTTTGTAGCCTGATTTTGTGACACTATATTTGGTGATAGAATTATTAAAAGTGATTATGAATTTTGTAAGAAATAGCAAGTCAAACCACAGTTACAGATGTTTAGAATTAACAAATAGAGTATTATATGTCTCATTATTATTATTTGAGATTGTTTGCCATACATTTTTCATATCACAAAATTTACAGTCAACTTGTGTAAATGTAAAAGTGCACAGTTTTTTCACCTGGAGGGCCTGGTGTTAACCATTTACTAGATAATGGAAGACAATAGAAGCTTTATGACGCGAATCCATAAATCCTCCACAAATTTCTCTTGAGTCCTATTTTTAGGTCCTTGTCATTTCGAGGACGCCTGTGGAACTTTCAAATGGAATGAAAAGTCACGTACGCACACACACACATACACTCACGCACACTTGCACCTTGGAATAAAGCTATTACCATGAACCTATTTAATCTTTGAAAATCTAATCAATACTTATATCTGAAATGCACTTAACTATTTCAGAAAACTAAGTCTTTTATGTTAGGCCCATAGAAGAGTGTTTCAAGAATAGTAAAAATTAATGATTATATGAACTTTTTTTTAATTTCAGTTTCTTTTTTGAGAACCAATTAGGTGCCAGACTCTGTCCACGGAGACTTGGTCCTTGTTCTCTAGGTCAGGCTCAAATGTGTGTTCACAATACGGATCATCCCACTTGAAAGATATTTCTTCCATTCCAAATACATAGGAAAATTAAAAAACCAGTCTCAGTGTCTTAAGGAGAATTGATGTGAATTTGTGAAGGCTGATGTTCATCTGAATTTGTTTTCCATAGACTGGTAACACTAAGTCAACACTATTGACCATTGGTTTTGTGTGGTATTCTGTAGCAGGCACATTCCTCAAAACTAATATTTTAATAAATTCTATGATCTAGGTTTTGATATCTCCATTTTACACCAAAATGAGACATTTTACACAAGCGTCTGCCTGCAATGCGGGAGACCTGGGTTTGATCCCTGGGTTGGGAAGATCCCCTGGAGAAGGAAATGGCAACCCGCTCCAGTACTCTTGCCTGGAAAATTCCATGGACAGAGGAACCTTGTAGGCTACAGGGTCGCAAAGAGTCAGACACAACTGAGCGACTTCACTTCGCTTTTGCTGGAGATGGGATTTGAGTTCGGGTCTTCCTGATACAAAAATTCTCTATCTTTTCTGAAAAGGTTTTTACCCTGAGGCCCTCAGAAATAACACAAAACAAATACAAAATATATTCTTTCTTACACCATTCCTGAACACCCACAGAGCCTGGGGAAATGCTTTTCGACAAGTGAGAGGATAAAACCAAGTGACTTCTGGATGACCAGATCCATTTTCTGCCTTAGATAGCACAGCATGAGAAAACAGCCTCCCAGGAATGAGAGCATGGAACAGGAGACAGAGTCTTGAGATCTCTTTTTGGTGGAGAGGAAAGTGGGGAACCATATTTTGATCTTGCTGTTTATTGCTGATAACAACCAAGTGTTTGCCCCACTGATGCCACAGGATACAATCACTCCCCTCACAGTATGGTCTAATGCAGTTTCTCCTCCGCTCACTCTCCATCAATGTGCTACTTACCAAGCATTAACCCAGTATCTTATATCTCAGTTGTTTAAAGTAAAATGATCAGATAAACCAGGTTGTGTAGTTAGAAAATACACCACACTGAGGTGTGATATAAAAGAATAGAGAATATGTTATTTATAAATACCGATCCAAGATATATATATATATTTTTTTTTTTTTTTTTAAGAAATAAACATCAGGACATGCGATGTCACTGGAAATACTGTCTCCCTGTAGTTGCTTTATATCTCCCTGTATATTGGTCTGGATTTTTTTCTTTATATCTTTTCCACAAAACACACAATTTGGAACCGTGGCTTTGCTGATAAGAAAGGCTGAAACTTGGGACACTTCACTAAAGAAATGCCTGGGAAACTGTTGAATGTAGAAATAGTGTACCCTAGGAAATGAAACAGTAGGATTGTTGGTCTTTTAAATTATGATTATTAATTGATTTAAGTCATCAGTTGGAGGTGATATAAATTACAGTCTATTCGGAAACTTTGGAGAAATACTGAAGAACACAGAAAAGTAATCTGTGTGGGTGGGAAAGGATTCTTTCTGGTGAAAGTTGGAAAGCCTGCGGTCACAGGAGCAGATTGAGACATGGGGTAGGGGTGGGGGGGGTCGGAGCAGTCCCTGTAAAAAGGAGCAAATAGAACAGGTTCGAAGTGTCACAGTGAATATTTATATAGGTCAAATGTTAGCAAAATGTTTCTGACAGCCCTGTCAAACACTGCATCGGTGGGCCAAGAGAGGCTGTTTGTGTTCCGAGCACAGTGCTTCTTCACCTTGAAAATGACTAGGGATTAAATCACAGAATTTTCTGAACCCAAAGTTCAGCCACATCCTCTGGCTGCTAGATTGGTGCGATGCGGACTTCTGTGCATAATTAGCAGAAAACAGATAACATTCATTTCTATGGCTGGAGTGAGACAAAACGCACGCTGACAAACTGACATTCACAATAACTGCTTGATTTCCTGGTAGAAGAAAAGGGAACATGTTTCACTTGAGGGAGGTGGTGTTAGATTTGCCAGGAAGAGTAAATAACAAAACCAAACATATCCCATTGTGATTATCATGAGTAGTAATTATAATATCTTGAATGTGTCGGGTAATTTGCAAAGCACTGCTTAATCCAACAGATAAATCACTCGTTTCATGTTATAGGGAACTCTGGGCTGGGGAGGTTGGGGAGATTTTTTCCAAGGTCACTGTCTGGGACTAGAATCTGGATTTACTGCTTCCACGCATTACTGTCCTTTGGCTGAGTGATCAAAGCTTTGGAATCACTATATCTGCTTCTAGATTATAAACTTACCTAACAGTTGCAAGCTGCAGAGCAATTCATTTTAAAACTGCTTCTGATATCAAGCATGGTACAATTATCAGGTAATCTCTTTCAAATAATTGTGGCATATCCTATTTTTCCACAGTAGAAAGCATCCCAAATTAAGATGACAGTGCAAGCCACTCCTGACCCTCAGTTCCTTAACAATAGTTCCTTCACTGCATTTTTTGTTGCGGTCTTGCAGGTAAAGTTTTGCTATTTTGTAAATGAATAAAGCAAGGTGCACAGAGAATGATCCCTATATGCCCAAGAATCATTGGTTTGTCTGATGATTCAGAATAATATTGGTTATTAATCAATTCAAACAATTGTTTGGATATTTGGGGGATTACATTGCCTGCTAGTTTGACTACTTACTTTAAAACTCTTAAGCATGTACTGTATGTATAATTCTATAGCTTAGTGAGTTTTTGATTAGGCAAACTGAGGAGTGAGACAGCATTTTTTACAAAAATTAAAATTTGCAGTTAAATAGAAAATCATTTACATCAGATTCTATAGCACATGTCCTCTTTTTCTTCTTAGAGTTTTGGCTTTCTGATTAGTTGGGGAGGTTCTAACAAATTGACTTTATCTCTTAAATACATACGTGTGTTTTTATGACTGGGGAATAAGGATAAATACTAAAAGAGTATTTATTATTATGTAGGATTAGTGATGTTGATATTTTCAGTTAAGCCAAATGAAACTGATGTTTTTATAAGACAAAAATGGTTGGATATTTTCTGTTTCTTCAGCTTCAGCCCACTGATTCTTTATCAGGCTTTTTATCAAGCTTCTTCCGTGTCCTTTCACTAGCTTTTGAAACTAATTCCTTTTCAGTGGAAAAGAAAAAGAAAAATCTTACCACTCGTCTATCACTTTGCTTGTTCATCATTACTTTTTTCTAGGTTGAGGAATAGAAGAAAAATTAACAAAAAAGTAAATAAAATACTTCATATCAAAACTTGTCCTGCACCTGGATGCTGCTGTGATCACAGTCGGATGAGTCCTCAACTGCACTTGCTCTGAAAATAGCCACACAAAGCAATAATGTGCATGTAAATGCTTGTCTCTGTACATGTCACTGTTTTTTGCATGTTTCTTCTTACATAAGGAATATTTTTCTTTAAACATGTATTTTGAACACATATATTCTTTTTTCTGTTTAAAGTAGCATTTTTTTAAGAAATTTTGGATAATTCATAAAAGTACAAGAAATCAAATAAAAATTGCCCTTAATCTTAACTCTCCAGAGGCAGTCAGCATTAATATTTTGGTATAATTCTTCCAGAGACAAAGGAAAGAATTGTTTTTAAAAAACCAAATGTAATATGGAGACAATCTCACTTAGAAAATTTGGATAATACTTTACCTATAATTTGTATTCGGCTTTTTACACTTCACAGTATACTGTGAGCATTTCCCACGTCATTAAATACTCTTCAGAGTAACCAGAGTAGATCAGCAATAGTTCATGTAAAACAAGTGAGCAGGCTGCATTAAGAGCCAGCGAGAGCCTTACTAAAGAGCTGATGCTATGAATACCAATCATAGCTTAGTTGCTGTTCCATATGTTAATTTAATTTGACAGAGTAAGAGTCTTTGAAGTCCTAATTCTCTTTTGCATCCAATAAACCAGTTTTTATAGTGCCTGAACTTTTAGACATCAGCCTACAGCTAAACTCTTGTCGGGAAGTTGCCATGAGGTCACATGGAACAATGGCCGGAGGGGGAGGTTCTCTGGAAGTCTTGTGAGAGAGGTGAGGGGGACTGGGAGGGGTCACTGGGGGGGGTCAGTGCCTGTGCGCCAGCATCTTGTAGGCATACAGATGTGTTGCCATTTTACACGAGAGCCCTTGAAGGGTGATATCTACAGAAATGGATTCAGTAGCCCAGCAATATTCATTAATAAGTGTTTAAGTACATCTTTGTGTTTCTCTGTGGGCTCCATGGCTTTAAGAGGGAAAAGCTAAGCAGAAGCCTCAGTGGTACGTGGTTTTTGCTTCCCCTCAGATCAGATCAGATTAGTTGCTCAGTCGTGTCCAACTCTTTGCGACCCCATGAATCACAGCACGCCAGGCTTCCCTGTCACTCACCAACTCCCAGAGTTCACTCAGACTCATGTCCATCGAGTCAGTGATGCCATCCAGCCATCTCATCCTCTGTCGTCCTCTTCTCCTCCTGCCCCCAATCCCTCCCAGCATCAGAGGCTTTTCCAGTGAGTCAACTCTTCGCATGAGGTGGCCAAAGTACTGGAGTTTCAGCTTTAGCATCATTTCTTCCAAAGAAATGCCAGGGCTGATCTCCTTCAGAATGGACTGGTTGGATCTCCTTGCAGTCCAAGGGACTCTCAAGAGTCTTCTCCAACACCACAGTTCAAAAGCATCAATTCTTCGGCGCTCAGCCTTCTTCACAGTCCAACTCTCACATCCATACATGACCACAGGAAAAACCATAGCCTTGACTAGACGGACCTTTGTTGGCAAAGTAATGTCTCTGCTTTTGAATATGCTATCTAGGTTGGTCATAACTTTCCTTCCAAGGAGTAAGCGCCTTTTAATTTCATGGCTGCAGTCACCATCTGCAGTGATTTTGGAGCCCAGAAAAATAAAGTCTGACACTGTTTCCACTGTTTCCCATCTATTTCCCATGAAGTGGTGGGACTGGATGCCATGATCTTCGTTTTCTGAATGTTGAGCTTTAAGCCAACTTTTTCACTCTCCACTTTCACTTTCATCAAGAGGCTTTTGAGTTCCTCTTCACTTTCTGCCATAAGGATGGTGTCATCTGCATATCTGAGGTTATTGATATTTCTCCCGGCCATCTTGATTCCAGCTTGTGTTTCTTCCAGTCCAGCGTTTTTCATGATGTACTCTGCATATAAGTTAAATAAGCAGGGTGACAATATACAGCCTTGACGAACTCCTTTTCCTATTTGGAACC
>NW_011494735.1:7439850-7448236 GCF_000754665.1 Bison bison bison | reverse complement strand
ATGAGTGCAATTGTGCGGTAGTTTGAGCATTCTTTGGTATTGCCTTTCTTTGGGATTGGAATGAAAACTGACCTTTTCCAGTCCTGTGGCCACTGCTGAGTTTTCCAAATTTGCTGGCATATTTTGTGCAGCACTTTGACAGCATCATCTTTCAGGATTTGGAATAGCTCAAAAAGGAGATTCTGGAGTCTTCCCCACCCTCAACATTTAGAATTCAAACTGTCGCAGAATGTTGGGGGGAGGGGATATCTTTGTTTTCACGCTGATCAGAATTGGTGGTACTGGTCAGAGCGGTGGAGGCCATTAAAGAGGAGGATCCAAATGAAAGAGGTTAAGAATAAATGATGCTGAACACTAAGTCCTATGGGGGAAGGATTTTGAGTTTTCTTTTGTTATTCTTTAGATTGTAAGTTCTTTGAGGGCAGAATAGCATGCCTATAAGGTTTTATATGCTTAGGAGCCGCTGTGAGAGTCTTAGTAGTCATTCTAGTCATGCTCATTCTCAGTTGCTAAATCATCTCCAACTCTTTTTGCCCCCATGGACTGTAGCCCACCAGACTCCTCGGCCCATGGGATTTCCCAGGCAAGAACACTGGAGTGGGTTGCCATTTCCTTCTCCAGTGGATCTTCCTGACCCAAGGGTCAAACATGGGTCTCTTGCATTGCTGGCGAATTCTTTACCACTGAGAGCCACCGGGAAGCCCTAGTCATACTAGAGGCTCACCATTAAATATAGTGGTATAATTGCTACAAGCATTAAAGATCAGTACCTTTTTAAGCTGGGTTTCATTCACAATTACTGCTCATCTACAACGTGCCACACCCATGCCACGTAAGCAACTTGTTCCAGTATTGAATGGGCAGTCTCTGAGGCTGAAGACGATGGAAACCAAGCATGTGAACTGTTCACTTCAATGAAGTCCTCTGGTGGAGTCTTGTGCTGAGTGTTCTGGGCCTCTCAGCATTTGTGTAATGTTAGATCACTCAATGATTAACGAGCAGGAGGGAAAATGATGGAGAGATTCAAAGAGGAGTCTGTGCCCCTCTTTGGAAGCACCTGGAAGGCCTGTCCTTTGGGGAGTTCTTGGTTAATGACAGCAGTTTGGGAATAGGGAGCTGAAAGATAGAGTGGCCCCTGGGGAGATACACAAGCCAACATTTAGGGAAATTGGTCATTAACGGGAAATTATTGGACAAGCGCTTAATTTTTCCAGTAGGGATGTTTCTAGGTAACAATCCTGTTGTGGCTAAGTGGTTCTGGGACGTGGTAGACATGGGATTAGGCAGCTGCACTGGAGAGCCATGATGTCATTGGGTTTCCGACATCATTTCCAGCCCTCCTACTGCGCCTGAGTGGTATGGACTACCGCTGTGACCTAAGTTCCATTTTGGCATTCCCTTTCAGCTTCTACCATGGCTTGTCAGTCTTTACAAATGTAGCTTGACTGCCTCTTGACACTAAATTTCTCAGTTTTTACTCCTTTAAATTAAATGGACACTGTGTCTGTCTTAATCCTGTTTGTACTGATACGACACAGTCCCACAGACTGGGTCGATTATAAACATCAGACATTTCTTTCTCACAGATCCAGAGGTTGGAAGTCTCAGATCAGGGTGCCAGTGTGGTTGGGTGAGAGCCCTCTGTGTATTCCCGTGGTGGAAGAGGCAAGCCAAATCTGGGGCCTCTTTTATTTTTTATTGATTTACATTATAAATTTATTTGACTGTGTCACATCTTAGTTGCAGCACACAGAATCTTCGTTGCAGTGCACCAACTCTCTAGTTGCAGCTCCCAGGTTCTCTAATTGTGGTGCTCAGGCTTAGTTGCTTCATAGCCAATCGGATCTTAGTTCCCCAATCAGGGATTGAACCCACATCCTGCATTACAAGGTGGATTCTTAACCACTGGACCACCAGGCAAGTCCCTGGGGCCTCTAAGCACTAATTCCTGAGGGCTCTGCTCATGACCTACTCACCTCACAAAGGCCTCCCTCCTAAAACCATTACTCTGAGGGTTGGGATTTCAGTATATGTATTTGGGGACACACATTCAGACCATAGCGATAACTATATAGTCTTAAGATTAAGCATTTAGAAGAAACTACATTCTCTCCTTGTGGAGGAGAAAGGTCAATTAGACAATCAAGTTGACCAAGAATTTGACTAAGACTTGGTATAAATACATTGTGAGATCTTACCTGATTTTTATGATGAATTATGGTCCGGTATAAAAGGCACTCTGACTTGCTCATGCCTGACTTTGAAACAGTCTTTGCATACCAATGACAGCTATATATGACCTGGCCTTCCTCACCCTGCTCAAGAACAGGCCCAGAAAACTGTTGGCCTGGGCTATGAACTCATCCTCTCAACTTGGGTTATCTCACACATCATTGTAGTATTGTTCTTAAGTCTGTTCTATTCTGTGTAACTTCTTGCTCATATATTCCTATACTTATCTTGTTAAAGTCTTATTCTCTTGGCTTCTACATATTTCCCTACTCCACATCTCTTCTTTCCTGTCCATTGTCCTCTTTACTCTTTCCCTCTTTGCATTTGCACTGTGAGGTGACTCTGATCTCCATTGTTTCTGGGAAGTGGCGTTAGATGGTCTTCTCTTGGCTCATCCACAGCTTTTCCTACAGCTCAGGGTCACTACATGCAGTTGTTTGATTATGCCTCTGTCTCTGCCTTGAAGAGACTTTCATCTTTAGCAGTTCCCTTGGCATCTTATGGGAACTTAATAAATGTTCCCGTTTTTACCCACCATAATTTCAGTAAGAAAGTTTATTCTGCTTTCCAGATAGTCGATTTACAAACAGACTTTTGAAACTCAACTGTTGTGTAGGTTGAGGACTTCCTGCATTGTGGTCAAACTACAGCAAAAGGCTTTTTGTTGCAGAACTGTAATCTTGATGTACTTTGGCCCCACCTGAATTCCACTGTAATTGCCTTTACAACATATATCCTGCCATCATCTTAAAAAGGTTTAGTTCTGAACACATCCGCTGGCAGAGGATTTGTTTTGCTTTTCTTTTCTAGGAAACTGTAGCTTAGCAAACTATTAGACTGTCTGACTTTAATTTTTCTTACTTTTAACCATTGATTAATTTTTTTTAAATGTGAATAGATTAGCTTTGTTTGTGTATTATAGTCAATAATTACATGTTAGCAGTTTAATAATTTTAATAGCAGAGAGTACATCTAAGTCTCCTAGTATTTGTTTGCATGTAAACCCTGTACCTAAGAGCTGCACTACTTTCAAAAGAGCACATCAAAGTAATTGTTTTGCCTGGCGCCTGTACAAATTTCTGCTGGGACCTGTCCCATTTAATATAAATTATATTACCTGTGGAATTTAAGAGGATGTAAGGTGTAACATGCCCAGCAGGCAAGAAATTTAAACTATGGATTGCCTTAAAAAAAAAAACAAAAACTTTTGTTTGTTCCTGTAATATGGGATACTTAGCATCCCTAATTTCTGTTTAATCTTTTTATAAGCATATCTTGAATTTTGCATTCATGTGGAAAACAAGTTCAAAAATCCTTTTATTTTCTCAGGTTAACTTGAAAATGATAACTGTCTAAAGCCAGTGGCACTGAAGCTGTGCCTGACTTGGTGATCTAGGGAAGAGATGCCGTTATCTGAATACGCCTATTTAGAAACAGCCCCTGCCCTACCAAAAAAATGAATAATGATGAAATTAGGAGCCCTAGACCTAACTTAACCAAATCACCATGCTTCAAGCCTGATGTCATGTCTCTATTTTGCCTACATAGACATGAATTTAGGAGTAGAACATCCATGGGCAGGGTTATGGAAACATAAACCCCATATTCATAAATCCATTGCATATAATTTTATACTCTGCTTACAGGACCAAGATGTTAGACTACACCACGTGGCAGGAACATGTACCCACCCAGATATGCCAGTAGAGCGCTCTGCCCTTCCTGTTACATTCACATCTTCACTGACTCCCTGACTGGCCTCTCTGGTGTCCTGTGGTCAGCCCTGTGGGACCATTTGGTCCTAATATGTGAGACTGTGTGCATGTGTGCTAAGTCACTTCAGTCCTGTCCTAATCTCTGCAACTGCATGGACTGTAGCTTACCAGATTTCTCTGTCTATGGGATTTTTCAGGCAAGAATACTGGAGTGGACTGCCATTTTCCTCCTTCAGGGGATCTTCCCAACCCAGAGATCGAACCCATGTCTCTTATGCCCCCTGCGTTGGCAGGTGGGTTCTTTACCACTAGCACGACCTGGGAAGCCCAGGATGTGAGATTGCTGTATGCATATTGTCTTGGATGTTGAATGTGTAGAAGAAACACTTTCACTAGAACAAAAAAAGAAGAGATGGGTTAAAGTTAATAGTACAAAAGAGGATATACCGAGAAGATGTAGAGAGGCAGAAAGGAGAGAGAAAAACAGAGAAAGAAGGAGGAAGAGAAGATTAGAGAAGCTAAGAGCAAAGCTCTAAAGATTGGCTCCTAGCGCCTCCCTTTTTTGCGCCCCAGATGGTTCTTACATTCAGTCATACTCAGCTCACAGTCTGGCCTTGAGCACTTATCCGTGGGATACCACAGCTGAAAAAATGCTCCTTTCCTGCCCCCAGGGGGAGGAGGGGGCTCTGTGTAATCTCTTAATTCAGTCATTGTCTTACCATTCACATAAAACGGATCTCCATTACTAGGAAGAGCTACTTTCTTCCAATCTTTTTCTTTTTTGTCCAGTAATCCACGTATTCTTTCTAGATGTCAGATATTACAATTATGAACAATAGTTACCACTTACTTAAGTACTGTGTTAAATCTTTTATATCTTACTTAACAATCTTGATATCTTACTCAGTCTTTACTCCTGTAAAATAGATACTGTCATTGCAACTTAATGATTACTCAGTAAGATAGGCATGGATATAAACACGTGTATTGATAATTCTACATAAAGCCTGTTGTTTTTCCTTTGTAGCTATATGCTTCTGTCTCTGCCCCTCTTCTGCAGACACTGATTTTCCATGGCTGTCTTCAGATAGGAACATGGGGTGCTGGATCCTGGGACACTTTTTTACAGTTCCCTCCTTTTTTCCTTTTTACAGTAGTTCCTTATGAGTTCTCAGAACACTTTCCAACTCAAACAGAAAAGCACACCTCCATTTCTTTTGATTTTCTTACATGCTTCCCCTTTCCTTAACAAAAAAAAAACTAAGTGCCCTTTGTTCCATGAGTTGACTGAATTCAGAAGGCAAAATCAATTCAAGTTTTGAACTGTATAGACTTGAACAACTAGCAGTTAGTAGTCACTGAACGTCACTGGTTAAGAGATCTGATTTTCCGTCTTTTGTTTATCCCACTGAAGTTTATTCCGTACGATCCCCCCGCCAGACTCTGCAACCATGGATCCTTATGAATAATAACCTTATAAATAATAGCATCAAGAAACAAGGCTTCAGAAGTATGCAGATATTGTGTACTTAGTCGCTCAGTTGTGTCGGACTCTTTGCGACCCCATGGACTGTAGCCCGCCAGGCTCCTCTGTCCATGGGTTTCTCCAGGCAAGAATACTGGAGTGGGTTGTCATGCCCTCCTCCAAGGGATCATCTCCACCCAGGGATCAAACCCAGGTCTCCCACATTGCAGGCAGATTCTTCACCATCTGAGCCACCGGGGAATGACACCAATTACAGACATTGGCTAGTCCTAAAAGCTGATGTATATCTAATAGAAACTCAACTCTTTATTTCAACATAAGACTCTACGATCTTGGAAGACTCCAGACCACTTGGAATACTATGATAAGTTATATTAACAAGTTTAAGGCATGAGCAAGTTTAGAAAATGCCTCTGTGCTCAAATGTTGAGTCTGGGAAAGAGCTGGGTTTTGTTGTTCGAAAAACGGATATTCAAAGCTTGGGAATAGCAGACACACTATCACTTGACTCTAAAGTCAGTTTTAGATGAAAGGAGAGCTTAATAATGGGGCTGGCTGTTGAGAGGATCAGGCTTCTAAAAACCTTAATATGCTTTCAGCCTTTCCCGGAAGCAGGTGACTGAGTAGTTACTGTCCACATCGTCTGCTCCGCAGAGCAGCTTCTCTATTGGCACACTGCTTGGCAGAGCTCCAAGGAAAGCTGTGTGATGACAGTGAGATTAGGACGCAGGAAGCAGGGCTGGGTGAGAGGCTCTAAGTTGTCTCTTTCTCTGTAGCATGGTCAGTTCCACCAGCACATCTTATGCCTAATGCTGAACCTCCTAATGAGCACTGGGTCATTTGAATTTTCGTGATATCAGACGGTTTCACTTGAGACCTTTTCCGTCTGTCATACTTGTAGTATGTGGATCCCTTATGCTGTAGCTTCTCCGTCTTCCTTAAAACCCAGGGCATCTTTATAGAAATAACACCGTACATGGTGAAGGCTCCGTCTTGCTAAATATCCAAGACATGGGATCACATTGAGCTCTTTATTTATCAGTGATTTCATGCTTGAAATTGTTTTACAAGCATGTCCCAATGGGAATGAGGCTATATTATGGTAGCATCTCTATGCCAAATTCTGTTCTCTGTGGATCTGGGTATATTTCCAGTAATAGATACTATGTTATATGAAGTATCTAGTATAAATCAGGGCTTCAGACCATGCTTCCTGACTTAGAAACCATAGCTCTCTTCAAATTCATTATCTATAACTATGTTTTCTTCCCATTAGCTTTCCTGTTTATCTTCTCTTTATAATCTCAAAACAATAATTGCAATTCTTATTAGCACATTTCCCAAAATAATTCTTAAATAATAAATATTTTTAAATTTCTTTAAATTTCTCCATATTATTTTGGTAAACTAAACAATGAAAACTTTTCTAAATGTTAACGTGAACTTGACGTATTTTTTATATTTTGTTATTTACTTCTCCAGAGAACATACTATGAAATTTTTCAGAGCTGCGATAAAACAAAAATGATGACCTCCTCTGTTTTAATTTTTAATAAATGGGTGAATAAACACATGGAAAGAATGTTCTCTGGGTTCCAACTTCAGGTTGGACTTCCAACAACATAGAGAACAAAAGCTTAGGGACTACCTTGGCAGTCCAGTAGATAAGACTCCGAGCTTCCAGTGTAGGGGCACAGGTTGGATCCTTGGTTGTGGAACTAGGATCCCACATACCACGCAGTGTATGGTGGGATTCCTTTCTCCTTTTCAAAGGAAAAAAAGAGAAGAACAAAACCTTAATGCTTCCCATTCTCTAGAACCATGAGGAATCTGGTTTCCTCAACATGTCTGTAGAAGGACGTGGGTATCCAAGACACATGAGTCCTTTTTATTGTTCTCTGAATTTGACACTTAAAACACTTTGCAGCAATTCTCCTGCCACCCTTGCAAGCAATCTCTAGAGTTTACAAGTGATTTACATCAAAGTTAAGGGAACAGCCTGAGGTGGTATAGTTGACAGCCAGCCCTCAGAATGTGGTTGAAAATGCAGGTTAAGATTCTGGAAAGAATCCTGGATCGGGGGTTCATTCAGAGACTTAAAGTCGAGTCTTAGCTCTGTCGGTTATAAACTAGATAAGTCCCTTAACCCTCTGGGCCACAGTTTTCACAACTCTAAAAATAAAAATTGTCATAGAATGATAAAGCCTAATAGACTTGAATTTGAAAAGTAAGTGGAGCATTCTATTTTCTAAAATGAGATTACTATTGCGTGTGTGCTAAGTCCCTTCTGCTGCTGCTGCTGCTAAGTCGCTTCAGTCGTGTCCGACTCTGTGCGACCCCATAGACGGTAGCTCACCAGGCTCCCCCGGCCCTGGGATTCTCCAGGCAAGAATACTGGAGTGGGTTGCCATTTCCTTCTCCAAAGCATGAAAGTGAAAAGTGAAAGTGAAGTCGCTCAGTCGTGTCCAACTCTTAGCGACCCCATGGACTGCAGCCTACCAGGCTCCTCCGTCCATGGGATTTTCCAGGCAAGAGTACTGAAGCGGGGTGCCATTGCCAGTCCCTTCAGTTGTGTCCAATTCTGTGCAACCCTATGGACTGTAGCCCTCCAGGCTCTTCTGTCCATGGGATTCTCCAGGCAAGAATACTAGAGTGGGTTTCTATTTCCTTCTCCAGGGGATCTTCGCAACCCTGGAATCGAAACCTTGTCTTTTACATCTCTTACATTGGCAGGGGGGTTCTTTACCACTAGCACCGCCACTGAGTGAGTGAAGTCGCTCAGTCGTGTCCAACTCTTTGTGACCCCATGGACTGTAGCCTGCCAGGCTCCTCCATCCATGGGATTCTCCAGACAAGAATACTGGAGTGGGTTGCCATTTCCTTCTCCAGGAGATCTTCCCGACCCAGGGATTGAACCGGGATCTCCCGCGTTGTAGGCAGATGTTTTACCATC